>NC_081415.1:628859389-629172619 GCF_030272615.1 Cryptomeria japonica | reverse complement strand
CTGTCACAGGATGAAATTTACATATAACTCCTTCAAGAACTTGTGCAAAGCTTGACACTAAAATATTTCTTTATTTTCTATATAAAAGACTTTAAATCTTTCTCACTTCACCTAGAGTCACTACTGGAAATAGATAAGGAAAAAACCCAAGGAACAAGAAAAAATTGAACCTACAAGAGACTTCCAAAAATATGAACCCTTCTTATGGCCTTGATTTCCCTTTTTATAGAAGAAAGGGAGAAACAAGCTTCCGGCCAAAAGACACATGTCAACAACAAATTCATTCTCAACAATGAGGCCTAGAAGACCATATGCAATTCTGTTACAGAGATATTTCTATATCCAAGCACTGGCACTATCTTCAACTAAAAATTGGTAGAAACAAGACTGCTTGAGCCATGTCGTTATCACCCTAACACCTTCGGATGGAGTGTCAGATGTTACACTTCTTTCCTATAGAGAATTTCCATTTTGGGAAGGGAAACTAGGTCCCGACAAGAAGAAAATTCACCTCCAAAATAGAAGAGGGTCTCAAGCCTTCATTCCTAGGATCTAACAAAGTGGAAGGAGGAGCTATAGAGGAAACATAATATATTGGGGAGGGGTCGCAACTTCCATGCATCAACATGGATGATTACCTACCACCCTGTACTCAAACATGTTCTTCTTTCTTTCCTCTACGGGCTCTCTCTAAGAACCCCATACCATCCAGTGACAGAGTAGAAATAGAGGTTGTGCCATGCATGGCCTTTCTTCATAAGAAAAATCTTTCATGCCCCATTTGGCAATCCTCCCCACTTTCACAACCCCTCTGACAATAAACATACTCACACAAGAGAGAAAACATCCATTCGGTATCATAGAGCATACAACAAATCTATTTACAACCTTTCTCAAACATCATTTCCCTTACAGGAGAAAGAACTGCACTCAAAAAATATAAAGGCTTCATTTTTCTCCTACCAATTAAGTCACAACCCTATTGCATTTATAGTCAAAACTCTTCATGTAGTAGTGCTTATTCATATGAAAAATCATCACTCTGGTACTTTCAATTCAACCTACCAACTATGGACTCTAGAAATCATTCCTATCACATCCACTATATTTCCTACCAAGGTTCATCTTGTGCAAACAATTTTTCTCTTACTTTATTCTTCCATGAGTGTACATTTTCTACTTCAGAATCCCTATCAATAGGCAATCTCTAAATCCATCAGAGAACTCGTGATCCATCATATCTAAACCTGAAACTCCTAGAGAAGGGTCACATACGTCCTAGCGTATCTCCTTGGGGTGCACCAGTCATCTTCATGAAGAAGAAGGATGAATCTCTTCGGTTATGCATGGATTATCATTAGTTGAACAAAGTAACCATCAAGAACCAATATCCCTTGCCTAGGATCGATGATTTATTTGACCAACTTCAGGGTGCCAAAGTATTTTCCAAAACTGATCTGAAGTCAGGATACCATCAGTTGAGAATAGTGGAAAGTGATATCCACAAGATCGCATTTTGCACTAGATATGGCCACTATGAGTTCACTAAGGTTCCATTCAGTCTTATGAATGCTCCAGCTATTTTCATGAGCCTCATGAATGGGGTATTCTACACATTTCTTGACCATTTTGTGATTGTGTTCCTCAATGACATATTGATATATTCTCAGAATGAGAAGGAGCATGAGGAGCACCTGAGACAGGTTTTGTAGTGTTTGAGGGACAATTAGTTGTGTGGCAGTTTGTCAAAGTGTGCTTTCTTTCATTCAGAGGTCAAGTACCTTGGGCACATTATTTCCGGTGATGGGATCTCAGTGGACCCATCAAAGATCAGAGCTATTATGGATTGGCTAGTGCCAACCAGTGTGACAGAGGTCAGGAGCTTCATGGGCTTAGCAGGTTATTACCAATGCTTTGTCGAGGGATTCTCTAGAGTCGCACATCCCATTACTTCTCTTCATCATAAAG
Organism: Cryptomeria japonica; assembly: GCF_030272615.1. Classification (NCBI taxonomy): domain Eukaryota; kingdom Viridiplantae; phylum Streptophyta; class Pinopsida; order Cupressales; family Cupressaceae; genus Cryptomeria; species Cryptomeria japonica. The sequence goes on along the minus strand of NC_081415.1, from coordinate 629,170,651 downwards.
GGAAGAAATTTGAGTGGACAAAGAAGTGTGAGAGGGCCTTTCAGGAACTCAAAAAGGTACTTACTAGCGCACCTATCCTTGTAGTACCAGATCCCTCAACTGACTTCATGGTTTGCATAGATGCTTCCCTAGAGGGTTTAGGAGCAGTCCTGATGCAGGATGGTAGGGCTATAACTTTTGAGTCTAGGAAACTTAAGACTCATGAGCTTAACTACCCTACTCATGACTTTGATCTTTCAGCAGTAGTGCATGCACTTGTGATGTGGAGACACTTCCTTTTGGGTCATCACTTTGAGCTTCATTCAGACCATCAGAGCCTTCAGTACATATTCACTCTGCCGAACCTTAATGCACGTTAGAGGAGATGGATGGAGTTCTTGTCCGAATATGATTTTTAACGTTCACTACATCAAGGGGAAAGAAAACGTAGTTGCAGATGCCTTGAGTAGGAGACATCACGAGGTATACACCCTATCTATGGGCATGGATTTGAGAGATCAGATATTGCAACAGTTGCTAGCGGATGGATGGTATTTAGAGGTTTGTCAGGTGATACGATCTCAGGAAACTCCAAAAGGGAAATATGTGGATTATTCCTTAGAGTCCGATGGACTATTATGCCATAGAGGGTGCATCTATGTACCTTCTTTCAAGGGATTGCGAGAGTTCATTGTCATGGAGGCTCATAGAGCTCCTTATGCAGTGCATCCCAAAGTTAAGAAGATGCATGCTAAATTGAGATAGTTATATCATTGGCCAGGAATGTGGTAGCTCATTGGTGAGTTAGTAGCCTAATGCCTCAAGTGTTAGAGAGTCAAGGCGGAGCATTGCCATCTAGGTGGGTTGCTCCAGTCTCATGCTATACTAGAGTGTAAGTGGGATACTATATCCATGGATTTCATCATTGGTCTCCCTATGTCATCTCATTGCCATGATGCCATCTTGGTGACAGTTGACAAGTTGACTAAAGTGGCCCACTTTTCACCAGTTTGGACTACCTTCACAGCACCAATAGTAGCACAGGTGTCCTTGTGAGACATTGTCAGACTTCATGGCATTCCACACAAGATTATTTATGACATGGATTCCCTCTTCACTTCTTCCCTTTGGAAGGCATTACAGGAAGCTATGGGCACCAAGCTCAACTTTAGTACAACCTATCATCCAAAAATGGATGGTTAGATAGAGAGCATTAAATAGGTGTTAGAGGATATGCTTCACATGTACATCATGGATCATCAGACTAGATGGGAAGAGTACCTTCCCTTAGTGGAGTTTTCCTACAACAATGGGCATCACACTTTGTTGGAGATGCCACCCTATTAGACATTATATGGCAAGCCTTGTAGGACACCATTGAATTGGGACCGCATAGAGGACAAAGTTGCTATTGGTCCTAAGATAGTTCAGGATATGGAGTAGCAGGTGGATTTAATTAGGCACCATCTTAGAGAGGCACAGGATAGACAGAAGAAGTATGCAGATGCAAAGAGGATAGATCATAGCTACTTGGTTGGAGACAAATTCTTTTTGAGAGTACGACTGCATAAGAGTCCAATCTGTTACGGAAAGGGTTCTAAGCTCGCACCTTGCTTTATAGGACCATTTGAGATCCTTGAGAGGATAGGACCATTTGCCTACCATTTAGCATTACCACCTAGCGTGTCATGCATCCACGATGTGTTTCATGTATCAGTTTTGACAAAGTATATCTATGATGAGTCTCATATTTTAGATTGGGATGCCTTGCAGGTGGAGTCGGATGGGCAACTAGCTTTGGAGCCCATTCGCTTTTTGGCATACCAGACACTGGCCCTTCAAGGTCGAGAGATGGACCAGGTTAGGGTCCAGTGGGATTGCTATGATGAGGTTATGGCTTCATGGGAGGACGCAACACGTATGAGATCACAATACCCCCATCTTTTTGATGAACTCCAAGAGGAAGTTCATGTCTAGAGGGGGAGGGTGTGAGGTCCTACCCCGACTTATCCTAGCATTTCAGTATTTTTCATGTTGAGACTAGTATGGATGCTTTATTTTAATGCATTATGGATTTGGAACTCATACGATTCCATGATTTGGATAACATTGATATATATTGATGCTTCATTTGTATGCATTATAGATATAGAACTCTATATGATTGTAGAATAGGATTACTTTGTGGTGATGTATGTCATTATTGGAATTGCAGGACTTTACTATGATGATAGAAATAGGATGCATGTTTTCTATATGGATCAAAATTATGTGGATTATGATAATTGCTTATGTGGATTTATTTGGATATAAGATATATCAATTTGTTTAAATGTAAATTGTATATAGAGTGTTTGATGTGTATTCTTATTCATGTGTTTAATATTATATGAGGGTATTTGGAAGTACTAATGTGTAATTGAGATGCGTAGGAAAATTATCCATGTGACCATGGAAACATTATGGAGAACCAAACCTAGACCTATGTACGTTCATAAAGCCAGGGGTTGTCTATTTGGAGAGACAACACCCCATATGTATCGTATTTTATTTGTAATAGTAAATGATGCATGTGTGTTAAATTTAATTATTGATTTATTTAAATCCAACAAGAGACAATTTCCATGTGTAATTTTGTAATGTATTTTATTGTGTCATTTGACATGTGTTGATTTATGTCTTGAATTTTGACTTGTCTCTTGAAGGGAGTTGTTCAATTATAGCTTTTTCAAACATTTGAATGTGGTTCTAAATTTTCCTTGGGTAGAGAGTCTTTGGAGTGGTCAACACAGGTTGGACCCGAAATTTAACTTCAGATGGGTTTATAAGGGGTCAAATGGACTCCTAGGGATAGTTTAAAGGTGTTTCCTAAAGCCCATAAGGTCTACTCCCATGTGACTGTTTAGTCATCCCAAAAAGTGGGTTTTCTAAGATGTGTGAAAATTCAAAATTAGAAGGTTTCATCTAGGTTAGAAAACCTCCCCTTTTGATGAGAGATCCTTTTTGATCTTTTTCTTACTTTTTCCTTTTTCAGTTTTAGAAACCTGTGAGAACTCCCACTGAGGTCTTCTTAGGCAAGAATGAGAGATTTTGTGGGTAATCACCCACTCTCCATTTTTGGAGACTGCATTTTAAAAAGTTGGTTTTTGGATTCAAAATTTTTGGCTAAGTGTGGAACAAAGATTTGTGGATTTGGGTTGCTCATCCTCAAACTAGTTCTAGCATACCTTTGGGCAGATTGAAGGTTGGATTATATCTTTGTTTTTATGTTGCATGTCTATGTTGGAAAGTTTGGTTGTATGTGAAAATGAATCTCTTGTATTTTCTTTTGTGAAAACTATTATTATGCAATTTGTCTTTTATTTTCTTGTATGCATTTTTTGTGTTTTGGGAGTAACCAAGGCCTTCTACTTTTGGGAGAGTAGGATGGTCTTGTAGGTGGTCGAAGTTTGACATCCCTCAAGTGAGAGACTCTCTTTATGAGAGCGAACTCAAGGGGTGTATTTGTGACCCTTGCTGCATGGCCTGGTTTGTGCATTTGGGGGTCATAAGGGGAGAAAGTATGGCATAGATGCCTTGGGGGGCATAAGGAATGAGGGGTTAATGATCTTATGAAATAACTTTGTTTGCCATGAGGTGGCATTGTGTCCTACCATTCTTGCAATCTCCTCAGGGTATTTGATCCATTACCACCCATGTAAGATCATCACATTTTGTGTGAAGTGTAGCCTTGGTTGAGACTATGTTATTGTGTTTGTTTTCCCTTGCTTGTTGTGTTTGCATGTGTGTAACCTGTCTAGGGCTTGGTTCTCCAAGCTCGGGGGTGGCTTCTAGTAAGCCTAGGCTGGGAGGTGAGCACTCCATGGTCATAGCCTATGATTTATTTGCAAGTTGTTTTGAAGAAAAGAAAAGGACAAGTAGAAGTTGTTGGATTTATTTGTTTGCAGAAAAAGATTTGGGAATGGAATATTTTATGTTTTAAGTTGCAACAATGTAAAGGGAAACTAAATGTTGTATCTATTTTGAAGGGAAATGTATCTATTTTATTTAAAGTCCTCATTTAATAGAAATGAGGGACTAGTTTGGGTATCTCACCCTCTTGTAATGTTGACCATATTGTACTTTAAAAATGCCTTAAATAAATGCATTATTTATGTTAAATTATTATTGCATAAATGAAATATTTCTGTTGGGCTTTAGCTATGAAATATTCTTAAAATATTAATGGTTGTATGCATCTTACTTTAGAAATCTAAAAGCTCATTTTGCCCCTTTAAGCATATGAATTATTGGAAAAGAATGAAATAGGGAAGCTTGCATGTTAGTGAAAGAAAAAATCAAGCATCTAGTTCTAACCATTTATTCTCCAGTACAAATCATGGTTCAATGAATTTACATGCATATCTCTAAGGTTAAATTTAAATAATAATAGATCAATATAGTTGCTGTTTAAATTTATTTGATTCTGTCATTTACTTAATTGCAGAAATTAAATCTATAGTTAAATAATCTATCTCTGATTTTAGCAACAAGGTATTTAGAATATAAAAAATATATATACATTGATTTAAGTCTGAAAATTTGAATTAATCTGTTAAAAAGTTAAAAAAAAAATAATATCGATATTTTTGTACACACACACACAGATATATATATATATAAAGACATGTAAAGGTCATCTTTTTATATTATCATTTGATAATGTATTTATATTTTATATAGGTTTTATATAAACATATGGGTATATTTAAGAATGATGTTTAAATTTAAAATATTTATGAAGTCTAATCTCTTAGAAAATTTTATAACAAATTTGGCAAGTTATTTTTGGCTATGGGGAAATAATTTTTAGTCCACCTAGATATAGGTTTTGAGATTAAACTTTATAGGACAATTTTCATTATGGATTTAATTAACCCTTTAGTCGAATTAATTTAACTACATTTTAATTATTGTTAAAATAAGATATAGACAATTAATAATCTAACTGCTAGGACTAATTTTATTTAGTTCCTAAAAGCTATTAATGATTATTGGAGGTTAATATTATCATTTGTAGAACAATTTAGAGATTTGTGATTTAATTTTATCTATTGATTTAAATTGATGAGAGAATAATTAATTATTTTAGTATTCCGCATTTAATTTAAATATTATTTTGCTTACTTGAGTTAGTGGCTAGAGTTAACTCAAAACACAATTAAGACAAAACTTGATAGTGCATTTCATTTAGACAAATTTAATGTTATAGGTTGTTATTTTTAAAAAAAAAATTATCCCGTTCATGCCCAAAAGTTTGGGCATGACAAGTGCTATGGTAATTTCTAGAGGAGTTAGGTTAGACATTTTGTATAAGCTAAAGGCATACATTGTTGAGTGTAATAGCACTTCTATGAAAAATAAAATATGTGGATACTCCATCAAAATATTTGAGGGTTTCACCTTCAGCAGATGGACATGGCCCTTGGGTACCTAAGGGTGCTCTTTCTTCCTTTCTTCTAAAGAAAAGTTACCTATAGAGAAGACTATGTTATGGAACCAAAGACTTGGCCACATTGGAGAAAACGATCTGAGGACCTTGAAAAATAAAAACCCCATTGAAGGTTTGAATGATTGTAATCTTGACTTTGATTTATGTGAGCATTACATTTATGGAAAACAAAACCGCGTTCAATTTTACTCGAGTTCTCATAAATCTTCTGGTGTTTGGGATCTTATTCATTCCGATGTGTTTGGTCCTATAGATGTGATAAACTTATAAGGCACTGAGAGGGGGGGTGAATCAGTGCAAGCAAAAACTTAATTAATTTGATTACACCTTTTACAAATCTAAAAACCAATATGTATGCAAGAAATAAAACCACATAAGAAAACACCCAATAAAGAATGCAAACCATAACATAATGATTTTTCACGTGGAAACCCAAATGGGAAAAACCACGGTTGGAATTAATACCCACAAGGATCAACTATCTGTAGTACAATGATCTAACCAATTAAGTGATGCAAGAGCACCGGTGTAGTTCTTACCAGTTGAGCAGTTAGCAGTGGAATTGCTTGGAGATCAAGGCATTTTTCCTTGTTTCAGAGTTTAGTGTTGTGGTTTTGGGTTTATTCCCTTCAGTTTGTTGTCTTTGTCATGTTTGAATTTCATGGCATTTGGATTTAATCTCGGTGAGTTATCAATTCTGGTATTGGCCTAATTGATATGTTCTTACCGGTTAGTCTGGCAGTTTGTTGAGCAAAGTTAGATCAGGTTGTGATTGATTCTCGTGACTTGTGGATCATTGATTTATGTTTCTTGTATCTTGTCCAATGTTCCTGGAACACCATGTGAGGTTTTGTGCATTAGAAGTTTTTCTTAATGATTTGAGCTAACTTGTTATTGTTAACACGTTTCATGAACCGGTTGGTCTTTGAGCCGACTTGATCAAGTTGTTATTATTTGTGGATGGTATAAATAAAAGTTTTCAAATCATTTGAGAGGAACAAAGACAAAAGATAAAAGATAGAGTTTAGAGATTGAGCGAAGATGTAGAACTGGCGAGATTCTGGTCCGGTGGAGTGAAGCCAGAAGGGCTAAGGTTCGCATTAGGGTAGAACCAACAGACTATTTCCTTTGGATTATTTGATATGTGGATCTTATATCTATGTTGTAAGCATTGTTTGTATCCTGGATTTTGATCCAATATGTGGCATATGTAATTCTTCAAATTGTTATAAGATTTATTCATACTATTTACCGGTTGTTTTTTCTGCTATATATTGCATGGTTTTTGTGTTAGGTTGCAAGGATGGGATGTCCTTCATTGGATCTCCCTACCTTGACTGCATCAAATGGTATCAAAGCTGGTTTGTGAACACCTGTTGGTTGGAGAGGAAGTTGAGGCAACTTGGGGACTTGTTCAGATCACCAAATGTGAGGCAAAGCAAGGTATGCAGGCAAAACACCGATCCTAGAGCTTGATCTTGAGGTAGTTAGTGGATGGAGACTTGAACAGATCATCGAGGAGAGGCAACCGAAAGCTGTAGTTAGATCACCAAACCCCTGAGGCAGTTGCAAGTACCTACTAATAGATCATCGAACCAGATCAAGTGATGAGACTCACTTTTCAAATAACCCCAAGAGTCTGATGTAGGAGCACTAGTGTAGTTCTTACCAATTGATCAGTTAGCAGTGTAATTGCTTGGAGATCGAGGCATTTCTCTTGGTTTGAGAGTTTAGCATTGTGGTTTTGGGTTTATTCCCTTGAGTTTGTTGTCTTTGTCATGTTTGAGTTTCATGGAATTTGGATTTAATCCCAGACAGTTATCGATTCCGATATTGGCTTGGTTGATATGTTCTTATTGGTTAGTTTGAAAACATGTTAAGTGAACTTGGATCAGGTTGCAGTTGATTACTGTAACTTGTGGATTGTTGATTTATGTTTCTTGTGTCTTGTCCAATTTTCCTGGAAGACTATGTCATGTTTTATGCATTGGAAGTCGTTCTTAATGATTTGAGTTGACTTGTTATTGTTTATATGTTTCATTAACTGGTTGGTCTTTGGGCCAACTTGATCAAGTTGTTATTATTTGCAGATGGTATAAATAGAAGTTTGTGAATCATTTGAGAGGACAAAAGACAAAAGATTAAAGATATAGTTTAGAGATCAAGAAAAGATGTAGAACTGGCAAGATTCTGGTTCGGCAGATTGAAGCTGGAAGGGACGAGGTCCAAATTAGGGTAGAATTGACAGACTATTTCCTTTGGCTGATTCGATATGTGGATGATTTGTGGATCTTATATCTATGTTGTAAGCATTGTTTTTATCCTAGACTGCGATCCAGCATGTCGCATATGTAATTATTCAAATTGTTATAAGATTTATTCATACTGTTTACCGGTTATGTATTATGTGTTGTTACCATTGTTCTTTCTGCTATATCTGGCATTGTGTTACTGGTTACTAGTATATCTTGCATGGTTTTTGTGTTGAGCTGAAAGGATGGGATGTCCTTCATTGGATCTCCCTACCTTGACTGCATCAAATGGTATCCAAGCTATTTTGTGAACCTTTTGTTGGTGGAAGATATTATTATGCACCAATTGGTTGGAGAAGAAGTTGAGGTAGCTTGTGGACTTGTTCAGATCGTAGAGCTTGAGCTTGAGGCAGTTAGTGGGTGGAGACTTGATCAGATCACCGATCAAGGTAGGCTATAGAGTAGACTGCTAGATCATCAAGGAGAGGCAACCAGAAGCTGTAGTCAGACCACCAAACTCCTAAGGTAGTTGCGAGTACATACTAACAGATCGTTGAACCAGATCAAGTGATGGGACTCACTTTTAAATTAACCTCGAGAGTTTGATGCAAGAGCAATGGTGTAGTTGTTGGAAAGTGACACTCAATTGGTTGGTTTCACTATGTTGTCATTGATGGAAACAAGGTATTTTGTTTCGGCTTCATGTTTTGGTTCAGTTGTGTACCAGCAGAAACTACACTGGCACCAACATGGCAGAAGGATTTCTTTGGTTACCAACAATGCAGACCAACATGGCTTACAATATGGTTATCGGTATTGGAGGATGACATCTCTTGGATCCAGCATCAGTAATTGGTTTTAATATTTATGCATTTATGTTATCTGGTTGACATGTAATTTGATATTGTATATATCTTTGTAAGCTGATATAAGGCATGATAATTTGTATAGGGTTTATAGGTCAGTTTGATAAATCATTTTTGACAGAACATAAATAAATCATAATGTGAATATGTAATTGGAAGGAGATGGGAAATATGTCAAAGAGATTATGTATGTGAGGAAATTTGTAAGGGTTATTCTGGTAAAGGGTTTAGGGTTTCAGACCGGAATAGACAGAGCTTAAACTAGAACCATATTTTGGCATACAAGATGCTATCTTAGCAGTTCAACACTTCTCCAGATTGTAGTCTGGATTTTTATGTAGTCAGTGAGGCTCCTTTTGTGATTGAGTAGTGTGCTCTTGGGTGTAAGCCTTCTTGCAAGTGCAGGCCCCTCATATTTTGTAATATCTCTTCATATGTCTAGTGGATTGATATTGTGGGTCACAAATCCCACCGTGGTTTTTCCTCTTTGAGGTTTTCCACGTATAATTTTGTGTTATGGTTCTCATTTATGTGATTGGCTTATTGATTGCTTTACTTATTTCAATTCTATATGTACCGGCATATCGGTTGGTGTATGCATATTTTAATAAAGTTAAAATTGATCATTATGATATAACACTGATTCACCCCCACCCCCCTCAATGTTATTGGATTCTAACAATTGGTATTAGAGCCTTGTGCCTCAGAGGAAGTTTAACAACTTGAGGAAGATCCTAAATCCGGAATCCATGAATATGGCCTTAGAGAAGCAACTTGAGATAGCACTTGAAGACAATGATGCTAAAAGATTAAAGAACTTAAAGCTACAAGATGAATTGAATTCTGCTAAGGAATTCATTCTTGTGCTACAAGAGAGCCTATCATCTATTCAAGCTAGGAGGAAGAAACTTTTACAAAGTCAGGATGATGAAGAGAAAGATTCACTTAAGGAACAATGTTAGAAATTGAGTCAGGAGAACATGGTTATGAAAAATGAAATGCAAGTTATAACTATGAGGATGTCTAAGGAGATTGAGGACCAGAAGAAAAATGAAGAAAATCTTGTTGTATCCCTGAAGATCAAATTTCAAGAATGTAGTAGGTTGGTTCATGAGAATGATATGTTGAGAATTGGTTTAGTACAAGGCCAAAGTAATGAACAAGAGCTTGAGAGACAAATGATAATTCCAAGAGAAGATCTAACTATTGCAAGTGAATATAAAGAAAAATTAAATATTAGCTCAACACAACTAGATGAGTTATTGAAGAGACAAAGGCAGATTGGAGATTCCAGTGGACTTGGATTTGAGAAAGGACAGAGTTCTGGTACTGCTAATGAATATCAAAACCATAAGGCATCGATAAGGCAATTTAATGCTTATAAATTTAATGGTAGATATTTTGTTTGCAATAGATTTGGTCACATGGCTAGACAATGTAGAAACAAAGCAAATCAGAACCTTGATTCGACTCCTGATAAATGTTCTAAATGCAATAATTATGGTCATATGACAAAAGATTGTAGAATGAATGTTAAATGTTATGCATGTGGAAATTTTCAACATATGGCTAATTAGTGTAGGTCAAGCAATTTCACCGGTTTTAGTAAAGCAATTCAAATCAACAATGTTACAAGTTAAGCATGTAATGAGGTTGGACATATTGCTAAATTCCATATAAGCACAAATCCACGGGTTGGTAATAGAGGGTCAAATGAGAAAGGGAAAGAGAAGGTTAGTGAAATCCGATAAGATCATACTCAGAGATGGGTTAGGTGTTAGATACTTGATCAGTCGCAAAGACACTGAGAGGGGGGGGTGAATTAGTGTCTAACCAGTAAATAAAAGATTTAAACTTGTTTGCAACTTTACAACCCAAATTAATGTACCGGTAAATAATAAATAAAGTAATGAAGAGAAATAATAGTATAACCATCAATGCACATGATAACACAAATATTTCTTCTAAGGAAACCCGGTAGGGGAAAAACCTTGGTGGGATTTGTGACCCACAATATTTACTCACTAGCTAATATGAATAAATATTACTTATACAATAGGGGCCTGCACATGTAGGAAGTCCAATAGCCTATAGCTCACTACTCAATCACAAAAAGGAGTCACATTGACTATAAAATTGGATGATTAAATCCAATGACAATGTACTGCTCAAAATAGCATCTACAATGCTAGATTTAGTACCGGTTTAAGCTCTATCAAATACCTCTACCATAAACCTTTCTTCACTCTTCTCTGCTCTTATTTTCTCATAAAATTATTACATCAAAATGCATATTCAAATATTCGCTCTCATATTCCGCTTGCATTTATTACCTAATTACATATCCTTACTTCGCTTACATGCCATTCATACTTTTTTATACTTACAAAATAACCTATAAGATCTCATACATATATGAGTCTTTACAATACATCATGTCGGGTATACAATACAATTTCCATGTCAGCTGGGAGTGCCGGTAAGATCTTCTATCGGTGTAGACTGCATGCTAGTGTGAATAATCTATAGTGTCTGTCGGTGCTGGTAGATGATGTCTGTTGCCGGTGTAACCTATGAACCATGTTACCAGTTGGTTGCCATCAATGACAATATCAACTATTCTCATCTGAGTGTATAATGCCAACAATCTCCCCTTTGGCATTGATGACAACACTCATGAGAAAAATCTAAAAACTTATATCCAAAAATGAAGTCCAAAAACTGATCCAGAAATAAGAGTGCTCCCCTTGAGCAAATGATCTCTTCTGTACATTTTTCTCCCATACTACTACTCCCCCTTTGACATCAATGATAAAGGATGTAAAAAAGTATCAAAGAATTCAAAATTCTACCTCATAGCCTGTCATCGATTATGTACAATCTGAAAGATATCTACCAAAATTAGATTAAGACTCTGCATGAATTTAGTGCTGTCAGAAATAATGGTTTCAGTTTGTTGGATCATACTGGTCAGACAATGCATCTGTTGCTTCAGTGATCTTTCTCCTTGAATTGTTGCTTTAGACAAATCAATCCGCTGTGTTATAAGGTTTTCCAATCTAGGGCCAAGTTTATTTTTCAGCTTCCGGGCCTTTATTCTTATCCTTGCTTTTTCCTTTTCTAATTTCTCAATCTATTCTTCAAAAACTGTCATTTCTTGATCAAAAAATGAGGTAAGTTCTGAAGAACCTATCATATTATCTGCTATATCATCAATCTCTTTTTGTGTTTTCTTTATCTCTTCCTCAATGTCTTCTGTCAGGTTGTGAGGATTGTATGTTTCCTTATACAATTTTTTTATATTCCAAAATAGTGGAATTAAGTGTCGGTAATAAGGAATCAATATGCTCAGTACAGTCCTTGATAGTCTTATCAAAGAATTCACTTTTCTCCTTATTCACCCTTTCCTTAATAGTCTCTTCATTTATTTTATCTACAATTAGAATATTTAAAGCAATGAATTTTGACAATGTGTCCAATTTACGTAAAGATCCATCAATATGATCAACTTTACATGCCAGTGCAATCATTTTTAGAATATGTAAAGTATCATCAATTGCCTTAAATGCTAAGGCATTGCAATCTATGATCCTCTTTATGGAATCCAAAAGTACATCTGTCACATTAGTAGGTCTATAATCCATAGTGGAAGTGCTAGGTGGAGTGTGAGGTTCTGCAGTTGGTTTCTTCTCATCTCCGGATGTCTGCACATTAACCACTTCAGCTATCTTCTTTCCACAATTGACCTTTTCTTTATCCACTGTTTCTTCCTTTTACTCACTCTCTGTTTCAACTTTGTTTTCAACCTTACTGTCATCCTTACTTTCTACCTTGCTGACTCTCGGTTTAGCTATACTCTATTCTTTTCCTTTTCCAGTTTCAGTTTGTGCTTCTATTTCTGCTTCTACCGGTTTCTCAATGTTAAGCTAAGTAGCATCTAGGATGGTATCTATTTCCTTAACTTTAGCTGGTATCTCAATGTTCTGAGAGTCAACAGTGTTGACCAGTGACTTAGAGATCTCAATAATTATAGCTTCAGTTTGCTTTACCTCTATGGTTTCCTTATCCATGACAATGTTGAAGTTTTGAGTGTCCACATTCATGGTAAAAAAATATTTGACTCCGGATTAATGTCATCTTGTGTCATTTCTTTTGCCTTCTCTTTCAGTTGACTGTCAGTTTGTACCAGTGCCTCTGCAGTTATTGGTGAGGTGTTCTGTGCTAGTGGAGGAAGCTTATCCTTGACCGTTATATTAGGTAAACTGCCAATTTTACCTTTACCTTTATCCTTCTGATATACCTTTGCAAAATACTTATCCATTTTCTGTCTATCCTTTTCTTCTTTCTTCTCTTTCTCAACAAAGAATATATCCCACTTATTGGTTGTTTCAACTGCAATTTCCTTTACTCCACCTGCCATAAGGCTAACCTACCACTGACCACTCACAAAAACTGTTATGTATGCCTCTGAAATTAAGTCATCAATTTCCTATTTGGAGTTAACAGGAAGCACAACAAGTAGAGCCTCTACTTTTAATTTCTTATCTAATTCCATTACCAACATTCTTTTAGCCTCTAACCTCAAGTACAAATCATTAGGCAGATCATCTATAGCCTCAATAAGAAATTTCTTGTAGATATCAAGGTGCAAAATAATGCTTTCCTTTATAATGTCCTTATCTGAATCCTTGAAAGAAAGATAAAGTTTATTCACATTGCTAAGGTTAACTTCTTGTGTGATTTCATTGATCAACTCTTCTAGTGTAAGAGTATCTAGTGCCTTAGGTTTTGATTTCTTCTTTGGAGTTACCTTCTTCTTTAGGCCACTAGGCTCTCTTACAACCCGTTGCTTCTTTCTTTGAGTTCTTGACTTCTTGGGAGATGGAGCAAGTGCTGCTGAGGGTTTTCTTTTCTTCTTGTCCACTCTCTTGAATTTAGTTGTCCTATCATTGCCATAATCAAAAGAAGTAGCCACAGGGGAAATGTGAGCTACCGGTGTCTTCTTTGATTGTCTTTTTGTCACACTAACAACAATACCGCTAAGATTCATCAAACCTTCTGTAACATCTTTTACCATTTTAGAAGCATCTTTCATGAATTTGTCTCTTTTGTTTCTCTGCATCATCATAGCAACATCACTTTCAATTGTTTTAGCATTTCCAAATATTTTCTCTATTGGTTCCGATGGAGCATCTAGGAGTATTTTTTCATATGAGTCCAAGATGTGAGAGTCCACCTCATATCCCATTTCAGTAATCCATATAGTTCAGGGTCTAACTGCTTCCATCCAGATTTCATCTCTCTTCACTACAAAGCATATTTGTTTGTCATATTTATCTACAATGCTTTGGGAAATCCTTTCTCTCTATTTCATTTTGGTTTGGAAATTCTTAAAGTAATCTTTAACCAACTCGTCATTGTTTGTTGGATACAATTGTTTAATTGTGTATTGTCTTTGATGTTACACAAATGTCATATCAGTCTACCAAGCTCAGAATGTTCGGCAAGGCAGTTAGACAGAGTCTACCGAGCTCAGAATGTTCGGCAAGGCAGTTAGACAGAGTCTATCGAGTTCAGACGGTAAGAGAAGCAAGTCACAGAGTCTACCTAGCACTCCAGTATGCTATACCGAGTTTGCAGTCTTTACCGAGTTCAGTCGGTCTTCGAAGAATGTGTGAAGGAGAGTCAATCTTTACCGAGTTCGCAGTACTTACCGAGTTCAGTCGGTTACCGAAGAATCAACAGTGTTCACTGAGCATCAGTGAAATGTTTATGCAGCCGACCGAAGCAATATTTCTTTATTGAAACTTGTATATGTAGCCGACCTATGTAATATTTATTTTAACTTGTAATTGGGCCGACTTGGTAACCTGAATGATATATATAAGAGATCAAGTTGCGATTTTGAAGTGTGGTGAAGTATGAAAAGTATGGAAATGTGAAGGAGCAGAAATGTGTGAATTCTGATGAAGGATCAGTGATATCCTTGAGGCGCAGAAAAGATATATGTGATCAGTAAGGATCTATTGGCTCAGAACAGAGATCTGTATCAGCAAGATAAGTTGTATTTAATTCAGATCACTTCATTGTTGCTTTCTAACCATTGTAGCAGTGATACCGAAATCTCTTAACAGAGTTGGTCTAACAACCATTCTTGTAAATCCTCTGACAAGGTGACAATTCAGTTGAATTGTTCTTAAGACCTTTCACAAGGCCACTCCTAGCAGGGTGATTAAATCCTCTAACAGGGTCACACTTAACAGTGTGTTTTGTAACCTTTAACAGGGTTGGCTCCTAACAGGGCTCACTTCAGAAGAGTGAAAATCAGTAACTAGTTACATTGGTGGTTTTCCCAAAATTGGGTTTCCACGTTATATCTGGTGTTACTTGTGTTCATGTTATTTGGTTTATGCATGTTAATGTTTAATGAACACTGATAAGTTAATTTACCGAGTTTCAGCAGTTTATATTTAAGACATCTAAGGGACTTGTGGATTTATTTTTGTAGTAACTGATTCACCCCTCCCCTCTCAGTTACTCCATCCATATTTCCAACAATTGGTATCAGAGCTCTCGGTGCTTGTAGGAAGTATTTCAAGGATCTAAGCTAAAGATCAAGATGTCTTACAAGAGGGAAATTCCAAGGCTAAACAAAAATAACTTTTCAGCATGGCAAGGTCTCATGAGACTCCATTTGGCTTCCATTGGAGATACAGGATTGACACATCTTGACACAGAATATGTGACACCCACTGGTACACTAACTGTTGCTGATATTGCTGCAAAGAAGACTCATAACACCATGATGATAGACATTACATCTGCCCTAAGCTATGAAGAGTTTGATGATGTTAAAGATTGCAAAAGTGCATTTGAAATGTGGAACAAGCTGAAAGATATCTATGGTGGTGATGACAATGTCAGAAGAGCCAAAGCAGAAAGCTTGAGAGGACAGTTTGATCAATTAAAAATGAGTGAGGATGAAAATATTGCAAAATATGTTGAAAGAGTCAAAGCTAGTGTCAGTGCAATCAAAGCTTCTGGAGGTGATATCTCAGAGGAAACAGTCATAAGCAAAGTTCTCAGAACATTACTACCTATTTATGCAATCAGAGTTTCTGCAATTCAGGAAAGAAGATGTGAAGCAAATCATAAGATAAATTTAGAGGCCATAGTTGGAAGATTAACTGCATTTGAGTTAGACAACTATGACAACTATGTTCCAGCTTCCAAAAACATGGAATCAGCATTTGAAGCTAAGGTTTCACTCAAGGAGAAAGGCAAAAAGAAAAAGGAATCTCGGTCAGAAAGTGAAGATGAATCAGAACCAAGTTCAGACAGTGATCTTGAAATAATTGAAGCTCTTCTAGCAAAGAAATATTCCAAAGGCAGAGGAAAATACAGAGGCAAAGTTCCTCTAATCTGTTTTTCATGTGATGAAGTCGGTCATATTGCTGCTAGATGCCCAAACAAGTAGAGCAAAGATGAGAAGAAAGATCACAAATGGAATAGCAAAAAGGACTACAAATCATTCAAAGGTAAGAAAACATGCTTTATGGCTAAGGATTCTGATAATAGTGAAGATGAAATTGTTTATATTGCTATAAGAGATGATTCTGATAATGATGAGGAAGATAAGATGGCACTTATTTCTCATATAAGCAAAAATGATACGTGGATCATAGACAATGGTTGCTCTCATCATATGACTAGTGATAAACCAAGTTTGAACATTTTATAGACTATGATGGAGGTAGTGTAAGGTTTGGTAATAATGAACCTCGCTACATAAAAGGAAGAGGTAGAATCCCTATAACCAAAGAACTTGTATTTGATGATGCCTACTGGGTTGAAGGTCTCAATCACAACTTGATGAGTGTGGCACAGCTACTTAATAGTGGACTCAAGGTGGAATTCACACATGGAAAGGCCAAACTGCTAAATAATCAAGGAAAGCTGATTGCATCAGGCACTCAAACAAAAAGTAATTTGTTCCGACTTGAAACAAGTGAAAATTCATGTTTTATTGCTAAAGTTGAAGAAAGTTGGTTATGGCACAAAAGGTTATGTCATGTAAATTTTGATAACCTAGTGAAAATAAGTAAATTCAGAAAAGTAAGAGGTATTCCAGATATAAAGAAACCCGAGGTCGGTCTATGTAAGAATTGTCAAATTGGAAATATGGGAAAGACTAGTTTCAAAAGCAAAAACTATCAATCTGAAGATATATTAGAAATTGTGCATACTGATTTATGTGGACCCATAGGAACTGAAAGTTATACTGGAGAAAAGTTCTTCATTCTTTTTGTTGATGATTACTCAAGAATGATGACTGTCATGTATTTAAGGAACAAATCAGAAGCATTTGAAAAGTTCAAATGGTATTTGGCCAGAGTAGAAAAAGAAACAGGTAAAAGACTTAAATGTCTAAGGTCAGACAGAGGTGGTGAATTCATCTCTCATGAATTCAATAACTTTTGCATTGAAAGAGGAATCAAAAGACAAGTATCAGCGCCTAGAACTCCTGAGAAAAATGGAATAGCTGAAAGAAGGAACAGATCCAACATGGATTGTGCAAGAACCTTAATGATTGAAAAGAATATTGCTATCAAATACTAGAAGGAAGCTATTAGCACTGCTGTTCATACCTTGAATCGAGTACAGCTGAAGAAGGACTCATTCAAAACCCCCTATGAATTATGGTATGGCTACAAACCTAATGTAAGTTACCTAAAAGTATTTGGAAGTAAATGTTACATTTTGAAAGAATCTATAAAAGGAAAATTTGATGTGAAAGGTGATGAAGGTATATTCCTCGGATATTCTTGCAAGAGTAAAGCATATAGATGTTTGAACTTGTCTACTCATAAAGTTATAGAAAGTGCACATGTGAAAGTTGATGAGTTTGCAGAAAGATCTGAAGAAGAAAGCAAAAGAGAACCAGAAGATTATAGAAGATTTGTGTCTATTGAACCTGATACAATACCAGATACATCTGCTAATCAGGAATCTTCTACTCCCGAGTCATCAGTAACCGAGTTACAGAAAGAGCAAACCGAGTCAGTATCTACCGAGTCTGATGAACCAGAACCAGTGTCTACCGAGTCTAAAGAAACCGAGCCAATATTTACCGAGCCGGACCAGCCAGTTGAAGAACAAGAGGACAATGATGAAATTCATTCTAAAGGCAAGAAACCTGTATTAGCCGAGTATGTCAGATGACATCATTCAGCAGATCAGATCATTGGAGACAAATCTGAAGTAACCATGACAAGAAGTAAGTTAGGGGTCACTCCCCTATCTGAAATTCACTAAAGAAAAGTTTTAGTGATGCATCAACTCATCCTAAGTAGTTGATGCAGTATAATCAGGAAAATATTGCATATGAATCAGTACAAAAGGTACATTATAACTTAGATGAAGTCTTATTGTCTTTAGCATGTGTTGTCAAAGAGGGAGAGTTTTACTGTCATATCCTACTAAAATTTGAAAGAAAGTTCATTAAGATAAAGAGGGAGAGTTGTTTGATAAAGAGGGAGAGTTTCACCGTCCAAAGATGAAGTTACTTCATAGAGGGAGATTATTGAAAGAAGGAGTGTTCTCTATCCAAAGGGAAAGTTATGTTGGCATGTTGCTGTCATAAAAGAAAAGACCTGTTTTCAAATTTCATTCTGCTATGACATGTTGTGTTGCCATCAATGCCAAAGAGGGAGATTGTTGGATACAATTGTTTAATTGTGTATTGTCTTTGATGTTACACAAATGTCATATCAGTCTACCGAGCTCAGAATGTTCTGCAAGGCAGTTAGACAGAGTCTACCGAGCTCAGAATGTTCGGCAAGGCAGTTAGACAGAGTCTACCAAGTTCAGACGGTAAGAGAAGCAAGTCACAGAGTCTACCTAGCACTCCAGTATGCTATACCGAGTTTGCAGTCTTTACCGAGTTCAGTCGGTCTTCGAAGAATATGTGAAGGAGAGTCAGTCTTTACCGAGTTCGCAGTACTTACCGAGTTCAGTCGGTTACCGAAGAATCAGCAGTGTTCACCGAGCATCAGTGAAATGTTTATGCAGCCGACCGAAGCAATATTTCTTTATTGAAACTTGTATATGTAGCCGACCTATGTAATATTTATTTTAACTTGTAATTGGGCCGACTTGGTAACCTGAATGATATATATAAGAGATCAAGTTGCGATTTCGAAGTGTGGTGAAGTATGAAAAGTATGGAAATGTGAAGGAGCAGAAATGTGAGAATTCTGATGAAGGATCAGTGATATCCTTGAGGCGCAGAAAAGATATATGTGATCAGTAAGGATCTATTGGCTCAGAACAGAGATCTGTATCAGCAAGATAAGTTGTATTTAATTCAGATCACTTCATTGTTGCTTTCTAACCATTGTAGCAGTGATACCGAAATCTCTTAACAGAGTTGGTCTAACAACCATTCTTGTAAATCCTCTGACAAGGTGACAATTCGGTTGAATTGTTCTTAAGACCTTTCACAAGGCCACTCCTAGCAGGGTGATTAAATCCTCTAACAGGGTCACACCTAACAGTGTGTTTTGTAACCTTTAACAGGGTTGGCTCCTAACAGGGCTCACTTCAGAAGAGTGAAAATCAGTAACTAGTTACATTGGTGGTTTTCCCAAAATTGAGTTTCCACGTTATATCTGGTGTTACTTGTGTTCATGTTATTTGTTTTATGCATGTTAATGTTTAATGAACACTGATAAGTTAATTTACCGAGTTTCAGCAGTTTATATTTAAGACATCTAAGGGACTTGTGGATTTATTTTTGTGGTAACTGATTCACCCCTCCCCTCTCAGTTACTCCATCCATATTTCCAACAATTGTTATCTCCCATACTGGTGATTGCCTCATTTATCTATTTTCCAATAGAAATATCATAGGCAAAATTCTTATGTCCCATACTGGGGATCTCCTTTGAAAAGTAAAGCATTAGACACACTAATAGATTTCCAAATTTGAATGTTCCTTTCTTATCACCTTTTATCTTATCCAATTTTTCTATCAATTCATCCTTCAACCATTCATAAATATCAATCTTTTCATTGTTTACAATCATCTCATGTGCATTATGAATGCATGAACTTGACACAAAATTCAACCTTTTTGTACGACCAACTTTATATCCAATGACCATGCTAGCAAATTTAACATTTTTATCCTTTATGTCATTGACCCTAAGTGACCGGTTGTCATATGTAGCTCTGGTTAAGCTCATAACTTCCTTGTTAGGGATTTTCTTCTTCTTGTCAGGTCTAGAACCAGTGGAGGGTAAACCAGTAAAATCCCTAATAGCTTCCTTGGTAATCTTACATACTAAGTCCAACCACATAAATTCTCTGTGAACCCTGCTAAGGACATAGCGGACGACTTCATCTAAGAATTTTGGCATATGGAGGATGTCTATGAAACCTAAATCTTCAACTACCTTATGTTTCAGTTTCACTACCTCATTCTTGTCAGTGATTACATTCATGTACATGTTCATCAAATCGTCAGATCCTAAACTTTCTATATTGCAATGTATATATGCCCTAGGGTCTTTAGTAAATGTGACTCCCTTCGAGATTTTAGAAAATGCACCAATAAAATCATCCTATTTTTCTATCTTAGGAATGATCTTAAAAATGGGTCTAGGTCATTTAATGTTTTCCACAATGGTAGGGTTTGCTACAAATTCGAGAACAAAAGATGAAGATGCCATTGTGGAAGATAAATACCTTTTAACTGTGAAATCCTTGAATGCTCTGAAAAGACCTTTGTTGCTTCACCTTTAGAATTCCTTTGCTCAATTTCTCTCTCTTCAAATGATTGGAGGCTTGGTGGATTAAAATGAGAGGTTACAATTCCTTTATAACCAAAAATTGACTTACAACCACAATAAATGCTTCGTCGGTGAAGTGAAAAACTCCACATTTCTATCGATAAAGAAGAAATATAACTTCTTACCATCAACCAAGGGTAAATGCATGATTTTGAATTTTTTCCTTACCCCTAAAGAGTATTCCTTAGTTAGATGAAGAATCTCATGTCGGTGCAGGATTACCCTGTTCTGTCGATGTAGTGACAGATTCATCTCCTCTCTGATCTCTCTTCCTAATCCATTGTTTTGAAAATTCTTGCTTGATTTTAGTCACCTTCTCTTTTCCTTTATTATTAGATCCTTTATTGTTCACCGATATGTCTTTCTTCTACAAAATTTTGCAATATGCCCAATATTGTTACATGCACAATAAGTTACATTGTTTCTCTGAATAGCTTTTCCATAATTTTGACTGGTTTGAGTTCTGCATTGATTAGATAAATGTCCAAATTTACCACAAACATAGCATTTCACATTCATTCTACAATTGTCTGAATAATGACCATTTTTATTGCATTTGGAACATTGACCCATGGGTAAGTTTGTATTCTGATTATTCCTAAATCTTAATTGATTTTCTCTATGACCAAATTTGTTGCAATTAAAACATTTTCCATTAAATTTATAAGCATTACTGTGATCATGATTGTTTGAAATCTTGGAACTTTCTCCATGTTCAAATCCAAGTCCACATGTTTCTCCATCAGGTTTCTGACTTTTCAGCATATCATCAAGATTATCTAAACTCTTCTTGAATTTGTCTTTGTATTCATTTGCATTGACCAACTCACTTTCCAAAGTGTTGACTTGTCTCAAAAGTTCCTCTTTGTCATGTTGCATGTGAATTAAATTAGTTTTAAGCATATCATTTTCATAACTGAGCCTTTGAGATTCATCTGATCTTTCATTAGGTCTTTTGGCCAAATCTTCCTCATTGCTCTTCATATCTTCAATATCCTTGCATAGTCTCATGGTTAAATCTTCCATCTCATTCTTCATGTTACTATTCTCTTATCTCAATTTGTCTGCAATATCCCAGAGAGTTTCTTTTTCTTCATCCTCTTAATTTTGCAATTGCACATGTATTTCTTTTCTCTTATTATTTTCGATAACCAAGTTATCTTGAAGTGCTTTGATAAATTCTCGAGCAATTCTGAGTTCATCTTCTAGTTTGATATTCTTTAATTTTTCTGCATCAAAATGCTCAAGAGATCCTTCCAACTGTTGTCTCAAACTTTCCATCGGTACCGGTTTTAGAATCTTCATCAAGTTGTTAGGCTTCTGCAAATAGAGGACTAGGCTCTGATACCAATTGTTAGATACTTGATCAGTCCCAAACACACTGAGAGGGGGGGGGTGAATCAATGTCTAACAGCTAAACAAAATATTTAAACTTGTTTACAACTTTACAACCCAAATTAATGTATCGGTAAACAAGCAATAAAGAAATAAAGAGAAATAACAGTATAACCATCAATGCACACCATAACACAGATATTTTTGGTGAGGAAACCTGGTAGGGGAAAAACCTCGGTGGGATTTGTGACCCACAATATTTACTCACTGGCCAATATGAATAAATATTACAAATATTACTTATACAATAGGGGCCTACACATGCAGGAAGGCCAACAACCTAAAGCTCACTACTTAATCACAAAAAGGAGTCACACTGACTACAAAATTGGATGATTAAATCCAATGACAATTTACTTCTCAAAATAGCATCTACAATGCTAGATTCAGTACCAGTTTAAGCTCTGTCAAATACCTCTACCATAAACCTTTATTCGCTCTGCTATTCTCTTATTCACTTATAAAATTATTACATCAAAATGCATATATAGATATTCACTCTCATATTCCACTTGCATTCATTACCTAATTACATATCCTTACTTCACTTACATACCATTCATACTTTTTTATACTTATTAAATAACCTATAAGATCTCATACATATATGAGTCTTTACGATACATCATGTCAGCTATACAATATAATTACAATACAAAACAATATAATTTCCATATCAGGTGGGAGTGTTGTTAAGATATTATGTCGGTGTAGACTGGGTGCTAGTGTGAATAATCTATAGTGTATGTTGGTGCTGATAGATGATGTCTATTTCCGGTGTAAAATATGTGAACCATGTTACCAGTTGGTTACCATCAATGACAACATCAACTATTCTCAGTTGAGTGTATAATGCCAACATTAGGAAGATTGAAGAATAATCATTAGATGGAAATGCACCAGTTACTTATCTGGAAGAAGAGGTTGCTCCTGCATCGGGAGATGCCTTAGGAGTAGGAAAAATTCATGAAGATTTTGCATGTTGTTAGGAACCAGAAGGCAACTGAGAGGGGGGGGGGGGGTGAATCATATAACCTGTCGGTGGACAATATACCAATGACTATGCATAAGTCACTGAACTTGCTGGTGAACACAATGTGTCGGTTCAATAGTAAACCAATATAACCATAGTGCCAAATGAGCAATGTAGATCTCCAGAAGGATAAGTGTTGACATCAATGACAAAACTAATGCAACACATCCATAATATCAACAATCTCCCCCTTTGGAATTGATGGAAACACTAGATGGAAAAACATCTAAGTTCCAAAACAGAATGCCAAAAACCAGAAACCTACAATCTCCAGAAGAGATCAATATCACAAATCAAAATCAAATTGCAAAGAGTATATATCTCTCCCTTAATGAATAATGTCTCCAAAGAGTAATCTCTCCCCCTAGGATAATGTTTTTCCATAGATCTCTCTCCCCCTTTGACATTAAATGCCAAAGAAAATAAATACTAGAACATATAACCAACTAATATGACCAATTGATATAACCAACTACTCCCCCTGTGAAGTAGCTTTCCTCCATCAAAGCCAGAAAAAGGTTTCTCTGTTAGTTTTTGTCGGTTTGATGCCAATCTTCAATTGTCTATGTCTCTACCAGTGGGGGTATTACCCCAAGCTTCTCTCTGAGATATTCAAAAGTTTCCTTAGGCAAAGGCTTAGTAAATATATCTGCAATCTGCTCTTTAGTATTCACAGAAACCAATCTTACTTCTTTTGCTTCAACATTATCTTTTAGAAAGTTATATTTGATAGAAACATGCTTAGTCTTAGCATGAAATACTGGATTCTTTGATATATCAGTTGCTGCTGAATTATCACAATAAATGATTATAGGTTCTTTGCATTTTACCTTTATGTCCTTCAACATTTGCTTAATCCATAATACCTGAGTACAATTAGTTGTTGGTGCAACATATTCTAATTTTGGTGTTGATAATGATGTATAACTCTACTTCTTGCTCAACCATGAAATCAATCTGCTACCAAGGAAGAATGCATTGCTAGTGGTACTCTTTCTGTCATCTAAATCTCTTGCCCAATTTGCATCAGTGTATGCACATAAAAAAAAAAACATCTTTAGGATACCATAAACCAAGATTTGTTGTGCCGTGTAGATACCGGAAAATCCTTTTTACTATTGATTCATGATTTTCTTTGGGATTACTCTAAAATCTTGAAACAATACATACTGCATTCATTATATCAAGTCTTGTTTGTGTCAAATACAATAAACCTCTAATCATAGATTTGTAGCTTGTCAAATTAACAGGAGCTGAATTATCCTTCAATGTCAATTTATTAGTTGCAGTCATAGGAGTACTTACCGGTTTAGAGTTTTCCATACCAAATTTCTTCAGTAGTTCCTTCAAGTATTTTGTTTGACATATGAATATACCTTTATTAGTTTGTGAAATATGCAATCCTAAAAAGAATTTTATCTCCCTAATCATAGACATTTCAAATTCTTCCTGCATTTTGTTAGCAAATTCTTTACACAATCCATCTTCTCCTCAAAAATGATATCCTCGCCAAAAAATTCAATAACCAAGATGTCATAATTAGTCACTTTGAAATATAATTTGTTGTCAACATTACCTTTAGTGTAACCAAGCTTCAAAAGATATTTGTCTAATCTAGCATACCAAGCTCTAGGAGCTTGCTTCAATCCATACAAAGCTTTCCTTAATCTACAAACCATATCCTTAATATTTGTCAATGAAAATCCATCAAGTTGTTCAATGTAAACTTCCTCTTCAAGATCACCATTTAGAAATGCACTTTTTACATCCATCTGATATACTTTATAGTTCTTGTGAGCTGTAAATGCAAGAAATAATCTAACTGCCTCAATTCTAGCTACCGATGCAAAGGTTTCATTATAATCAATTCCCTCTTTCTATAAATATCCTTTACACACTAATCTTGCTTTGTTCCTAATCACCTTACCATCTTCATTAAGTTTATTTCTGAATACCCATTTCATTTGCCAGTCTTCCTCTTGTCATAGCACCTTGATACTTATTCCCAATTATCTGATTTTCTGAGTGATCCGGTCTTACATACCTCGGTTTATTCACATGTTGTTGTTCTTCAGTCACTGTGGAATTCTCTGATAATGTCGGTGTGACTGGATCCACATTTTGTACCAGTGCACTCTGTATAGGTTCATTTATGATCATCTCAATCGTCGGTTCAAAATCTATAGACCTTGAATTTCCTCTAAAGTGTTCATATATCTTCACATTATCACTCTCAATGATTTTCTACAATCTCTTAATAAAACATCTATATGCCTTTCTCTTGGATGAATAACCAAGAAATACTCCTTCATCACTTCTAGGATCAAATGTACCAACATACTCATCTCTCCTAATATAGCGTTTGCTTCCTAAAATTCTGAAGTATTTAAGAGTGGGAGTATTACCAAACCATAGTTCATAAGGGGTCTTATCAGTTTCACCTTTGATGTGAACTCTATTGAAAGTGTAAATAGTTGTATTCAACAATTTTCTCCAATATACATGAGGTAGATTTGCTTCCAATATCATGCTTCTAGCTGCTTCCAGAATAGTTCTATTCTTCCTTTCCACAATTCCATTTTGCTGAGGTGTCTGGGGTGCTGATAGATGTCTTCTAATTCCATTTACTTCACATAATGTATTAAATTCCTTAGATGTAAATTCACCTCCTTGATTAGAACTCAAACATTTTATTTTCTTACCAGTTTCATTCTCTACCATTGCCTTCAATAGTTTGAATTTTCCAAAAGCTTATGATTTATCCCCAAGAAAAGTAACCCAACACATTCTAGAATAATCATCAATAATTATCATAGAGTATCTATCTCCCTGTAGACTTCTTGTTCTTGTCGGACCACACAAGTCAGTATGAATGAAATCAAGAACATTATTGGATTTCTCATAAATACTCTTAAAAGTTGTTTTAACTTGTTTTCCCATTTGACATTCCTAACATACCAGATTATGAGGTTTCACAATCTTAGGTAAATCCCTTACTGCCTTAGTTGTGTTAGGCCCAATATGGAAAACTAATGTACTGAGAGGGGAGGGGTCAATCAATACTCCAAAACTTTTCTTTGATAATAACCTTAGTGTTATGCATAAACAGAATAGTGCAATAACATAAAATAAAGCTAAAATCAACAGATAACAATCATACATGATTTACTCCATAACACATATATTTTGGTCATGTAGAAACTCTTGGTTAGAGAGAAAAACTGTGGTGGGGATGGCACCCACAACTTCACTACTACAATAATAAAGATTGATTGGTTAGAGCTACATTTAGCTATTTCTGATAGCTTACCCTGTTAGGAGTATCAAGATCAGTTAGATCTACCTTACTAAAGGATTTTACAACACTATATAAATGCTACACCTGGTTAAAGGATTTACAATTTATAGACTTGGTTAGAGTCTTTTACCCTATTAAAGGTTTCTCTTACAACTTCAAATATTACAATAGAATCATTACAAATATCTACAACTTTACATCTGAAATGCTATAGCAAATTCTATGTGCTCAGAATAAGATTACCTAGCTTGTAGCATACCTCAGTAACCCATAATGAAACTCGATAAACCCTTCTATTTACTCTGTTCTTTGACTGTTCACTGATAACCTTCTCGGTGACCTCTCTATGTCTTTGTAACAGTCTTCCTTCATGCATACACACACATATCTCACATCTCTTGTTGTATATCTTTTCTAACCCTAAAATCATGCTATATAAATAGATCTCTTACAGTGATGATTTAATTCATTGCTTCGATCTTACAAAAAGATTCTTCGAATGAATAACTAAACAAAATATCTCATTGGTTAGATTGATCTTGTAGTCATACACAATCTCCTAGTGCAATTTCCAATGCAAAAACGGTTAGATGTGCCTCGATCTTGTAACATGTTTTCATGTGCATGTCCAGGTTCAATGTATCTGGTAAAACGTTTCACTTGGTGAATATCAACTCGATGAGTTAACTTTACTACTCAGTAGCCATGAAAAATTACTCGATAAACAGCTCGGTGAATACTACGTTCTGTGACTGCTTTCTTTTGTAACAGACTAGACTATTCATACCGACTTCTCTATGTGTACCGACTGCATGATTCGGTAATACTAACCAACTAGAATATAAGTATGACTGTGGATATGAAACTAAAGGCAATTTGATAAGTAGTAACAATCTCCCCTTTTGACATTAGTTGAGATGTCTGACAAAAACTACTTTCAAAGTCATAACTCAAAAACTATATACTTGCAAAATGACTATACTTGACAATATATACAATAGTCAATAAAATAGTATATGCAGATATACTCCCCTTATCATTATTCTATACATAACTCTGAATTTTGCATGTTCGGTTCTATTCTGTACTTGTGTGCTCTGAATGCTCTGTATATTTTGCTTGGTATACTCCCCTTGTATACAATACTCAAAATTGTGTTGTCAAAACTGTATTACTCTCCAAATGTAGAATTACTCCCCCTTTGCTGGGTATTACTTTCCTCTATGTGGTATCATAATATTACTCCCCCTTTTTGACAAACATTAAAAACTTAATTTCCAGTCGGAGGCGGTAACTGATCAAAAATAGTCTTATACTTGGTCCGGGCATCGGTGAGGGCGATTGAGAGTGAGTCCTTGACACTTTCCATCAATGAATTTTGTGCTTGAATAATAGATAAGAGTGATATTAAGCCATCAAGAGTGCTTCCCTCTTGTGTAGTTGATAAGTGTGTAGCTCGGTTGATCTGTTCCTGTACTGATGAGAGATGAGGAAGGAATAATGTCTAAAGGGTCATTATATCCATCTTGATTTTATGCTCTTCATTCCTCAGTTCTAACTGTTGAGCCATGAGCTATTGTAGCTTTGTATAAAAATTCTGAACTGAATTTGGCTCGGTGGTCAACTTAGATGAGAGATCGGTGATCTCTTTCTCTATTGCATTAGTTTTATTTTTGACATCTTTAATAAATAAGGAAAATGTACACAGTTTCTGGAATAAATAAAGAATATGCTTGAGTTGAGGGGACAACTCGGCAATGAATTTGACAAGTTTTACCTTGCCAACAGCAATTGATTTTTGTACTTCCTCTATCATTTTTTCTATAAGCTCTCTATCCTTGAGCTTGCTTAAGTACTTAGATGCATCAACTCCAGATGTTTCAATCTAATTGAGGAGTTCATCCAATTGAATATGGATGGCTGCATCGGTTGACACTATTACTGATGGTAGCATTTCTGCTAGTAGTGTCCTAACCTTCTAAAGTACTTTATTCTTTTTCTGTATGGCCAGTTGCTTCTCCCATTCGGCCTTTGCTTTGCATAGTTCACCAAATTTAGTGAGTGCTTGCCCTTTCAATTTGGAAATGTCTACATTGGGCAACACGATTGGTTTAGATAAGTCAAATTTGAAACCATGCTTTCTCACCTTCTTCTCTTTTCCTTTGGTTGGTGGCACTAAGACAAGTGCTTGTGAGGCTTGATGAACCTCGGTAGGTTGCTCAGTAGATGCAACACTTTGGTCGGTTCCTGTAGCCGTTGCAGTGTCTTTGGGTGGCTCGGTGCTAGGGGTCTCAGTTGTAATATTTGGAGTGCTTGTCTATGCTTGAGACATCTGATCTTTGGTTGTATCTCCTGCAGCTTCAGATTTGTTACTTGTATCTCCTGCAGCTTCAAATTTGTTACCTTCGGTACCTTGCTCGGTGTCCTTGGGAGCTTCGGTTGAGACTGGTGGCTTTTCCAATGGATAAGGCTAGACTTGTTCTAAGACAGATTCACTAGAGACAATTTTTGCATAGGTAGTGCCTTCAATCATTTCCTGCTCCCATGCTGCTTCATCCATTACATCTTCATCAATTTATATAGTGTCATATGGGTCTGGACCTTGCTCGGTGACATCTGGATCTTGCTCGGTGACATCAACAATTTCAATTTGAGATTGTTCACTGACATCCTTTTGTTTGAAGATCTCCTACCACTTGGCTTTTGTCTCATTCTCCACATCAATCTATAGTCCATTCATCAATTTTAAGGCTCTCTGTTTCACAAGAAATTTAGAATTGTATGTGGTCAAATGCTCCTTGATTTTAGCTACGGACATGTTAGGAAATAGATGGACTATACTTCTTTCTCTTATTTATCTCTCTGAGTCCATTGCATATTTCCATCTGTTATCAATGTGTAAGTAGAGTTCACTCAGAAGTGACTTTGCTAGTTCTAATGGTGCTAACCGAAACTTCAGAAGTGTACAGATGATAGCTTCTTCAATCTGTCGCTTCTCATCATTATTCCTAGTCTCATACTTAACATATTTGAATCCTGCAAATCCACCATATTCTTTAAGATTGGCACAAAAATTTTCAACACTGTGAATGTTTACCTTTTTTCTTTTCACAATCTAGAATTTGTTTGCATCATCAGACTCTGTATCACTCGACTCTTTTGCCAAAATGAGTCTCTAAGTAGATTTCTTGTAAGTCTTGGTTACCTTTGGTGTAGTAACACTCTTTTGCTTCTTACTCAGTGATGCAGCTGATGCTATGGTGTTGGGTCTCTTTGTTGGTGGAGTCGATAGGGCCTTTGTGATGTCTTGTTTCTTTCTTTTCAGAACTTTACCCTTTGGCAACTCTGTGCTCAATGTTATTGCAGCCTCTTGAGCTTTTGATTCCTCTTGGGTAATGGCAAGATTGCCTTTGACAGGTGTAGAGGAGGATTCTTCTCTGAATTTCTCAGATAAAACCTTTATCATCTTTGTAGCTTTTCTTGTAGCCTTAGGTACTACAATGCTCATTTTTACTTTCTCCTTCACCTCTTCATAGGTTCCATACCTTAGTTCAGTTGCATGCCTTGGTAGTGATAAATAGGCATCAATTTGTTGTTGTGTAATATCATAATCAATCTCATAACCCATTGGTTGCAATGATTGAGTCCTCGGTTCAATGACATTTACATAGCAATAATCAGTGTCGAATTCAAAACATATATTATACTTGTATTTTTTGACCAGCTGTGGTGGAATCCTGTACCTGTTGTGCATTTTCTCTTGAAATTTGCTGAAGTAATCATCCATGATATCATTAAAGTTATCTCCTAACTTCTTGATGTAGTCATTGATCTTATGGGTGATAGGTTGGTGTAGCTCCCATACTACTTTACCGACTGAGGGAAAGAACTTCTCAAAATAGAAAAACATACATACAAGTAGTAAACCGAACTTTAGTTTATTTGGCGAGTTGTTCTTCTTCGGCTTCCTTATTGTGTTCAAGTTCTCAAACAAGTTCTTCAGTAGCACTTCACATAAGTCTACTTTCATTCCCTTCTTCACTATTTTGTAGGCCAAGTCAACTGCAGCACATGGTACATTGTTTTCCCTTGCAGATTGGAAGAAATAGTAACCAATAACTCTAATTGGAAACTTTAGTTCTGCATCAGTGACATTATTTAGTTTCAGTCCTCGATAATCAGATTCTACCCCAGTTAGACCAATTAGCTCCTTTTTTGATATCATTTTCTGTGCATGAGAATGATCATAGATGGGATACCTAGTGATCAAGTGAATGACTTCATGATCTTGAACAGTTGCTCTTATAGCCACATGAAATCATCATGTACTTTGCTCAATACAAACTTAACCCACTAGGGTTTGAACACACGGGGATAGACTAGGGCTTCAGTTAATCCCTTGATTTTGATATGCTCAAATTTGCTATCCAGTTTGCCATCAGTGCAAAGTTCAGCATATGTGTCACTAATCTCTACATGACCGAGTTCCTCAACACAGCATTTGGTAAATAATCTAACATCTTCCACTAACAAGACTCGATCCGGGATGAGTGAAAATGCAATTTTATCATCCGGTTCTGAGGCAACTTTGGGAGTTAGAGAATATTTCAGCGAGGGCTTCTCCACATTTTGGACAACTACAGGGTCTTGGATCTTGGGTGCCATGGTAGGTTTCGGGTAAGATTTGACAAGTTATCCTTAGGGTTTACAAGTGACTGATGCTTCACACTCGGTAGAGGATAGCAATTTGACTAGATCAGAAACCAACTAAATAGTGAATAGATTGATGTAAATACCTCAAAATTCGCTCTAAATGAAGTTTGATCACTTTGATTCGCTTTGCTCTGCTTCTTGAAAACTTGGGTGAATGAAAATGACCGTGAAAACACTTTTAAGTACTCAAAAATACCTCATCGGGCTCCGTGCAAGTTAGGTCAAGACATTAAATGCACTCGGTTCACCTTTTACCGATTTACTCATTTTTCTGTTTTAACTGAGTACCCAACTTTGCTTTATTAGCCGACTTGATAGGTTTCCTATATACACTGGCTTAACAGGTTTCCTATATACACCAACTTGACAGGTTTCCTGTATAGTATATAAACTGACTAATTGCATCTTTATTTATGCAGATTTTGAATTTTGTACATAATAGAATAGGAACTATTATGATTTAACTTTTAGAGAATGCAGTCCCTTCATACCTTTTCTTGACTAATTTGAAATAGGTGCACCTAACTTGATAGGTAAGGTGCTTTCTTCATCAGACATAATTGCTTTCTTTTTCCATATCATCTTGAATTTTTCTTTTATCTCTTCCATGTCTCTTCTCGGTTGATCTCTCCAATCTCCAGCTAAATGTCCAACTTTGTGACAATGAAAACATGCCATACTAGGATTTCTCCATGATCTTTGGTTGTTCATTCCAAATCTTATAAAATAGTTGGCACTTATATGTCCATATTGTAATACCCTAAAAATGGTCATCTAAACCATGGGCCCCTAATCTCGACAACGTCACCAAGGTCCTAACCAAAGGCAATTAAATCAATCTTGAGCACACAATTAATTCCTAAAATCATCAAAATGTCACATGGCAAATCAATCACTCAATATTAATTAAATATTTATTTAATTAATTAAATCATTCCAAGTAAATCATTTTAAACAATTATCTTATTTATTTTAATTAAATATTCTAGCATATTTAATTAAATAAATCAAATTGCCATAAATCTTCAAAAAAGGAAACAAATCAAGAAAGAGGAATTAATTCAATTAAATAAATCAATTGAGCACAAATCTTCAAAAATGGAAATAAATCAAAAAAGGAATTAATTGACAAAAAAGAATTAAAAATTTGAGAAAAGAAATCAATTGGAGATAATCTTGAAAAAAACAAATTAAAAATTGATTGATAATCTAAAAAAAAAAGCAATTAAAACAATTAAATATTAAAATCGAATGAAATAGATAATAAATCAGTTTTTTCCTAATTTTATCTTAATTTTAGTTCAATTTCCTTTAAATCAATTTTTTCTTGATTTAATCTTAATTTTAGTTCAATTTCCTTTAAAACTGAGAAAAGCATCCAATCACATCAATTCACTTGGATTGTGCTTCCTCTTGGAAAATCTTTACTGCTCATCATCATTTGATCTCAACTATTGGTTTCTTTCTGAATTTTCTATAAATTCAGGCTCATCTCTCATTCAAAGAAAAGGCTGGAGAATATATTGTTATTATACTATTTTTGCTCTTTAATGTTTGATGATTTTTTTTTAATTTTTTTTTGGCAACTAATTTTGGGCTTTTAATGTTTGTAGGATGCTTGTCAAAGAATCTATCAATCAAACATACGCTTACCAAAGAATCAAGAAGAAAATGACTACTGACATATTGGTTTTGTAGGTTGCCTAAGGAGAATCGACTAAACATTGTGTATTCATTTAGTATTTTCTTAGGCACTTAAATTGCTATATGGTTAAAGAACAAATCTGTCTTTCGTGTTTTCAGAAAAATCTAAGAGGTAGGAGAGTATGCTCTTGTCTTTTATAGACAATCATAAATCTAGACCCTCAAAGCTTTTTTCTAAGTTTTGAGATTTGTGTACCTTTAGCGGGCCTGTCACAGCGGAAAAAAGTAATCACCCTGTGAGAACGACCCAAGTGAGTACAACTAGACCTGAGCATTCCAACCCACTATAATAAATAGGCCTCTGGTGATTAAAGTCTCAGAGGATGGGATTATTTGAGTTTTCTCTTTGAGATCTCTCATATCGAGCATTTTGTAGGGCCTCGCGGTCTCAATCACGTCTACATGACTACAACTTGTTTCGGTACCTTGTTGGGCTATAGGCCTCAATCATGCTTGCATGAATTCAAGGGGTAATTTCAAGTGGAATTCCTGACTAAGAACTATAAGATTAGAAGCTACCTGATTCACCTCTGAAATGTTGATAATCTTTGTGCAAGAGAGATAGGAACTCTCCCAAGACACTTGCCATATCATGCCCCCATTAGCGTTTGGAGTTGGTTAATACGGCATTGAGAATCCATTGCGTGAGACTCAACGGTCTTATTCTAATTAGCTATTGGGTGTGTACCTAAGTCAGCAAGCAAAGGTTTTCATCTCTAAGCCAACTTCCATAGGGTTAGCATGTTGTGATTGAATTATTATATATCTTGCATGTTTTCTATGTTTTCATCCCTAAAACTAAAACTGGAATACTAAAATTGGAGAAAACAAATAAAACAGTATCAAACAATTCAGTGATAAACTCTATCCGTGTCCAAACTGGTCTTTGTCATTCATCGAAACATCAATCCTTATCAAAAAAATGGTAGTCATTAGTGATTGAAACTTTGTTTGTCAGAATCTCATCTCTGTCCAATCCTCTGTCATATGAATTCTTGATCTTATCAGTCAAAATTGTCAAAATTGTCTAAACAGTCTACAACGAGCCTAATATTGGTTACCATCCTCTTGAGCATAAACAACCTTGATAGTGTACCTCTGTCATTGCGTTACACGATTTTGTCGATCATCTTTAAGCTAGTTCAAATGAACATTTTATCAAACCTAAGTCAACTTGGATAATGTCTTACATAGGAAAGATCATTCCTGAAACCAGACCAGATCTTAAGTTACTTCTCTTAATTACTACGTTAAACAAACTACTAGCTACAATTTGATCTTGACTTCTGCAACACATCTTGATCTCGGTCCTGTCGGTTAAAAATGCCTGTTCAAACCAAAAGCTCTTCTAATTTTTTTGACAAAAGTAAGAATCTCATGGATACCTTAGCTCCAATTCCCATGGCTACCTTTGCTCAAATGCTTCAAGATATCAAGAAAGAAATGTATGACCTGAAAATCCAAGAAAATGAATCAATGACTCCTTTTGAAAAACAAATGCATGATATCAAGAGTGTGAAACTTCAAGGAATGCTAAAAAAATTAGGTGATTTAATGATTAGATACCAGAAAATAATTGACAATCAAAGACCAAATCTCATACAAGATCACAAAACACCTTCACCAAGTCATAAAGACATATCCTCCAAATATCCTCTAGATGGATAGTTTACACCTTTGGGGCAATCTATTGAGTCTGCTTTGGAAGAGCTTCTTAAGAACAATCTTATCATATTGCCTAAAAAGACCACATGGGGATGTGCAGTTTTGAGTAGTTACTGTGTATATCATAGGCATAACAAACATAAGACTTCACATTGCATAGAATTAAAACATAAGATTCAAGATCTCATTGATAATGGTGTCATTGAAATTGAAGATCCTAATGACTCACCTAAAGAAAAAAAAGGAACTATTTCTAAGCATGATCAAAATCTTGAACCTATGTCTAGCAAGGCTCCATATTTAGCCTCCATCCCTTCCATGATGCCTTCATCTCCTAAGACTTCTCAGCAACAATCCATACCATCTCCTTCAAACAATGAAACTTCTCATGTTGACCTTCAAGGGCTATCTCCTATGGAAATTCAAGTTAATGCCAATATTGATACAAGTTCCTCTAAAGATTTAAAAATCCTAGATCCTATGCCATCATGCACTCCAATTCCAAGCGTACCCACTCCAGAGAGTCCCACTCAAAATACTTCCCCATCATGCCAAAATATGGAGATCTTCCAAGAATCCCCTATGCCTATGCAAAATCCTATCCCTTCCTTAGAAGTGACTCCATGTCAAGAGGATAATCTGAAAAACAAAAGAATAAGTCCTACCATAAATCAAGATCAAGACACCAAAACTCTTCAATCCCATCTAATGATTGAAAAAGATCCTATTCTCCTAGAATCCCATGAGGATCCCCTTATACCTTTCTATTTCTTCTAGGATGATCCCTTTCCATCTCAAGAGAAAAGAATCCTTTCAAATCCCATACCTGATCCACTTCCTAAGCAAGATGATGATGCCTCTTCCACCTTTCCAAATGATCCTATTCAAAATGAAGAGTCAAACGCCCTTCCTAATCTATCCAATGGTCCTCTTCCATGTCAAGATCAAAGTATCCCTTCATCTCCTTGTCATAATCCTCCATGTTCACCTCAAGAGTCCATCATGCCCATAAAGCCCTCTCACGATCCTATTATTCCTTGCAAGACACCTCCACCTCAAAATAAACTTGCCTCTAGCATCCAAAGTAAGAAGAAACCCTTTGTTAAAAAGATCTTTCAAAGCATGCATTATCAAAGAAAAGGGTTAGACATTCAAGAACGAGGTATATTAGAACCCCCTACTATTAAAGAAAATGTTAAAGGTCATGGCCTCAGGGAAATTTCTCAAGATATTGGTATCTCTCATAAATCCTACATTTCTCCAGTTAAATCCAAATACATGCCTTCTCCTTCGCACCTTCCATCCATTCTAGGTCCTTATATCCCTCCATCCCTTATGCAGGATCAACAAAGGCACACATCTTCGAGTACCTTCCATCCATCTAAAATACCTCCATATCATTCCTATCCATTCATACATTCTTTTCCTTCTCCAAGCAATTTGGATGCCAAGCATAAAATTCATAAGTCAAGTAATCCACATGTATTCAAGGATCAACATGTCCCATCTAATCGACATGTCAAAACAAAGAAAAATATGATCCAAAAAGAAAAAGAAAAATACAAAAGACCACAAAGGCCCACAAAGAAAGAAGAAAAGTCAAAAGTTATATGGGTTCGTAAGGCACTTGTACAAGCAATGTTCTCTAAGGAACTACAAAAGCATGAAACATCAAAAACCATGTGGATCCCTAAGCAGCTGCTTGAAGCACAAAAGTCTAAAGAAAAATCAAAATTGGCATCCAAAATTGTTGTTCCTCCATCCAAACCTTCTGAGTCTATTCCTCCATCACCTCCTTCATCCATTTTGGGTTCTTATGCCCCAAAATATGTAACCTTTCCTCCATCCAAATCTCAAAATCTGAGATTCACTTCTCCTCCATATGTCCACCATCCCTCAAGGCATGTGCCAATGTTGATCTTTCCATCATTTCCATCTATTGATACACAATTATTCCAACATCCCATCCATTATCCAACACCTCTTTTTCACCCTTTCATCCCTCTTATCCAATCCTTTGCATACATCCTTGCCCTAGTTTCATTTCATTATCCTACCAACATCTTTGAGCATACCTTCATAGCCACGGTCTATTGCAACTCATATTCTAAAGGTACCATCCAAAGCAACGAGACATTAGGGTCCTTCTTCCATCTCCTCTCATTCCTCCATTATCTTCCAAAAGAAAAAAATGATGAAAAAAGTAAAAAAAAAAAAAGTAAAGAGAAATAAATTTGTCCTTGTGTGAAAACCACTTCTTGTGGTGCCTTGGGCAAGTACCATGATGAAAACCTAGTAAACAGGCATCATGCATAATCCATTATCCCTTTGCACTTTACACTGGAGGCAAGTTCCATCCATGTACATCCATCTATTATCCATCTTCCTCCATTATCCTTCATCCTCCATTATCCCTCATTCTCTCTATCTACATTCATATCCATTTTCCACCTTTGATCTTGATAAGGTTAAGGATCTTTATAGGTTTTGTATGTCCTATATATTGCACTTGATCCAAACCCTTTAGCTCCTATCCATTTCTCGCTTACATCCTTCATTACTTCCTTTTGATCTTTCTTATCCTATTTGTCCCCTATCTAGACCTATTCCTTGATCTTGATCAACACCATGGGCAAAATGTAAAAACATGTTTTCCACAAACCTCTTGACATGGCCACTTATTTGGACCATATGGCTTCGTTACGCTATATCCTTGCTTTACATCACTAAAATCCTTGCTTTACATTGCTAAAATCTTTGCTTTACATTGCTATATCTAGACCCTATGCTTGGATTAATGTTGTGAGATAGTCCTTGAAAGCATCCACCATCATTCGCTTATCCATTCATGTACTCAAAATCCCTTTTGCCTTGCTAGACACTAGGGGCAAACTTTTCAAAAAATCCTAAAAATCCTAAAATATCTTAAAAAATCAAAAAACTCATAAAATGTCTTGAAAAAATCCTAAAAATCAGAAAATGTCCTAAAAAAATCCTAAAAATCAGAAAAAGTCCTGAAAAATATCCTAAAAAATCCTAAAAAGTCCTGAACAAAATCATAAAAATCATAAAAATTCTTGAAGAAATCCTAAAAATCATAAAATGTCCTAAAGAAAATCAAAAAAAAGAAAAAAGAAAAATAGAAGAAAAAAAAAAGAAAAAAAAGAAAAAGAGAGAGAAAATGCCTTGGTGAAAACCTGGTAAATAGGCACCTTGGTAAAAAAAATAAAAATGAATTTCTGCCAAGCAGGTGAAAACCTGGCAAACAGGCGCCTCTTGTACTTAAGCACTCCATCTATCAACTCAATGTTGGCATTCCCGCTTTCATGCATCTTTGCTTTTGCTTGTACATATTTCAGTCACTTTTGTGACATCCTAGTTCACTGGAACCCTCATGGCTTGAAACTGATCATTGTCCTATTCTTAGGTTAATCAATCGAGCACATTACATGTCCTAAGCAGTATCAACCAAGTCAATCTTATGTCAATGAAACCTGGTCGTCCACTCCGAGTCAGCTACCTGTCTCTTGACTACTGAAGAGTTTTATCACTGAGTTAACAAGCAAAACAACAAAACTGAAAACAATCACTAAGTTGTTTGAGATATGCATGAAAATTTTCTTTGTGTGCTGTCTTTTATATTGGTTTTCGATTATTATCCCTCTAAGTAACTCGAGGAAGTCTATCTTGACTAAGAGGAGCAAGGATTGGGGCCATAATATTTTCTTGTTTGCTGCTTGAAGGAATGATCCCAATGATCTGGAAACATCTAAATTAGCTGGGTGTCTATGATAAGAGCCTTCACATCAAGGTGAAATCGCCACACATACCTCAACTCCACTTATTTGAATGCTACAGGGAGGTTCCCATCATTTCTTTGTTTGTGTTGAGGAAATTTCTTTATTGTGCAATCCGGGTCCATGCGTAATTTGTCCAAGGATATGAATGAGAAAAAAGGGTCATTGCGGACAAGATAATTAATATTGCACATGAAAAGAAATGAACTCTATTCTGCATGCTATAATTGTAAAACGCTCAATGATGACAATTAAGCTTTTCAAAGTCCAATGAATAGGTTTAGGTTGCATCTCATTTTGCATCTCATCTTGCATTTCATTTTGCATTTTGTGAATTTGGAGTGATTTCGGTATAGTAACAATGCTTCCTCTTTGTCTGTTGAATGAGAGTTTGAGCATCATCATTTCTTCGCTAAGTGGTCTCTTTTCATCATTTCTCTAATCGAGTACTTGTGTTTTGAGATGTTTAGCTGCATACATAAGCATATTATATAGATTCATACATTCACTATCATTCATTTGCATTCATCTTATTGCATAGAAAAATGAAAAAAAAATTGCATTACTCATTCTCATTACTCATTCACATTCATTTATTTGCATATGAAAAGAAAGAAAAATAGACACCAATACTCATTCACATACATTCATGCTAAAAAGAAATGCATACATATAGAATAAAGCATATAGAACAACATCTCATAATCCATCAACACAAGTACGATGAAATCAAATCATGAGCTTGTAAATCGGTTGTCCTGAGTCCATTTTAGAGATCGAAATCGAAAATCGAGATATTTTGCTAGTCAATTTCAAAATTTGGACCATTTAGTGCTTTTCATCAAATGCTTTTTCTTTAACTTTGTGCTCAATTTCTCGCAAATCAACATTGAATCTCAATTTAATTTCTACAATCAACTTTGCGCTCAATTTCTTATCAATCAACGCAAAATTTTCAAAAATTCCTCTGAATCAATTTGTGCTCAAACAACTTATCATCACTAAAAAATTGCCTATCATCATGTACCCTCACTATCTTTTGATTTCGCTCCTGAGGGGGCATACTCGTGACCTTATGACCTCACATCTTCAAATGTCGAGGAAAATTTTCAAATCTTCATCGAAAGTCGAGCAAAATATTTTTCAACTAAAGAAAATCAAATAAGACCTCATCGCTATGGGCATTTCAAATTCATCGCTTTATATCAAGTTGAGATCTCTCGATCATCTAAATCAAATCAATCTCTAGGGGCATATCAATTTCATCGCTTCATATCAAGCTGATATTTGTCTTTTATCTAAATCAATCTTTTTACGTTAATCAGTTCCATTGCTTTTCATCAAGTTGATTTTTTGTTTAAACTCAATCAAGGGTTTAAAGAGTATCTTCGATCATGCTAAATCTAAACAGGTGTTACATTTTATTCGTTTTTTGATCAAGCTGAATAGTTTATCTTCATCGTATCTTGATCAATCAAGTTCAAGATTGATTTTTTATCATCACTCACTGTATCTAAGTTCAATCAAGTTCTAGATCAGTAAGATCCGCTTCTTGATCAATCAAGTTCAAGTTCGGTATCTTTTGTTTTCTATCGTTCCCAAGTTCAATCAAGTTTTGGAATGGTATCACGTTAATCAGACTTTATTCAGCTTTGTCGCTTCGAATCAAACTAAACACCTCGCTTTTTTTATGTAGTTCGTGATCAATCAAGTTCAGAACTGACATCTCCTAGACATCAACTATTCTTTGAACCAACGCACTTCTCGCACATTAATTCAAAGAGGGGCAAATGTAATACCCTAAAAATGGTCATCTAAACCATGGGCCCCTAGTCTCGAGAACGTCACCAAGGTCCTAACCAAAGGCAATTAAATCAATCTTGAGCACACAATTAATTCCTAAAATCATAAAATGTCACATGGCAAATCAATCACTCAATATTAATTAAATATTTATTTAATTAATTAAATCATTCCAAGTAAATCATTTTAAACAATTATCTTATTTATTTTAATTAAATATCCTAGCATATTTAATTAAATAAATCAAATTGCCATAAATCTTCAAAAAAGGAAACAAATCAAGAAAGAGGAATTAATTCAATTAAATAAATCAATTGAGCACAAATCTTCAAAAATGGAAATAAATCAAAAAAGGAATTAATTGACAAAAAAGAATTAAAAATTTGAGAAAAGAAATCAATTGGAGATAATCTTGAAAAAAACAAATTAAAAATTGATAGATAATCTCAATAAAAAAGCAATTAAAACAATTAAATATTAAAATTGAATGAAATAGATAATAAATCAGTTTTT
Source organism: Cryptomeria japonica (assembly GCF_030272615.1). NCBI lineage: Eukaryota > Viridiplantae > Streptophyta > Pinopsida > Cupressales > Cupressaceae > Cryptomeria > Cryptomeria japonica. Next base: position 629,130,290 of record NC_081415.1, on the reverse strand, counting down.
TCCTGATTTTATCTTAATTTTAGTTCAATTTCCTTTCAAACTGAGAAAAGCATCCAATCACATCAATTCACCTAGATTGTGCTTCCTCTTGGAAAATCTTGACCGCTCATCATCATTTGATCTCAACTGTTGGTTTCTTTTTGAATTTTCTATAAATTCAGGCTCATCTCTCATTCAAAGAAAAGGCTAGAGAATATATTGTTATTATACTATTTTTGCTCTAGACTCATTGATATATTTCATATTAATTAAATCATTTAGCTTAATATTGCTTAAATCTTGTTAGATTAATATTACATCCATCTAGCATTCATCATGTTCATATAGATAAAATCCTTCATCTTGATGTTGTCTAGTCACTGGTATTGCTTATAATTTGAGAGCAATCTTATACTCGCATCTTTTAGAAGGCAATGGGTCGATTTGTTATGGTTTATTTATTCATTGATTATATATGATTAACCATGCATGCAATGACTTGATTGAAGTGTTGTGTCTTGCAGATATAGATTCTCATACCACTTTTCACACACACACATAGCTTCCAAAACATTCGCACCATATCCTTGTATTGTAATCCCATGGTACTACTGCATATTGTCGGTAAGGATTTGTGTGAGTTCGGTAACCTCTAGTGTTTGTTTGGTGTGGATACTTCATGTAGTTCTTTTGCTTAAACCAGCACTTCTCGGTACTATGTCCATATCTATTGCAGTTTTTACAAAACCCTTTGAATTTTGCCTTCTGATAGTTGTTAACAGACTTTTTCCTACATTGATTAGGTGTGTGACCATATTTATTGCAATTGTAACAATATCCATTAGACTTAGAGATATTCGATTGCTTACCTTTTTTGATCTAGCATATGTTGGCAGTATGACCTTGATTTCCATAGTAGTAGAAAATAGGCTTCTTCCTTTTGATGTTATTTCCGTTTCCAGCTTGCTTTGATGATTCTCCTCTCTCGGTAGTATGAATTCCTTTCTCAGTTGATTCTTTTCCTTTGTAACTGAGTCCTACATCTTTGTAGAGTCCTCTTGTATTCAGTTGCTCATCCAACATCTTTGATGCCTCATAACTTTTCTCCAATGATTCTTTGGATTTCTTCTATGTTTCAAGTTCACCAGTCAACCTTGATACTTCAAGTTTCAATGATTGATTTTCATCATTCTTCAGAATTGCTTCATGATGTGCATAACCTAGTTGATCTATCATATTTTGTTGAATACCAATTAACCTTATGATTTCATCATCCTTATCAGATACTAGAGCTTCAATTTGTATTTTCTCTCTTTGTAGATCTCTTGCTTTATCCTCAACTATCCTTAATGCATCTAGATTTTTAGTCATCTATGTACTGAAATGTTCATGTTCTCTTTTCATTGCTTTTAGTTGATCAACCAATGCTTTGTTCTTTTCTTTCAACATTCCAATCATTTCTTTAGTCTCTTCAGATATACTATTCTCAGATGATGTCTCGATTTGCTCCACTAGCTCTTGAGAATCCTGCAAGTTATCAGATAATCTTCTCCTTACTTTCAGATATTTTTGCATTTGCCTTTACATGTATGCAATCACTTGATTTGCATTATCCAGCTCTTCTTGAAGATACACAATCCTCTGAGATTGTTTGTAGCCTTCCATTGCTAAGATCTTTCTCTTTAGGTAGTTAAACCCTTTTCCAAGATTCAAGCTCTGATACCAATTGTTAGGCCCAATATGGAAAACTAATGTACTGAGAGGGGAGGGGTGAATCAGTACTCCAAAACTTTTCTTTGATAATAACCTTACTGTTATGCATAAACATAATAGTGCAATAACATAAAATAAAGCTAAAATAAACAGATAACAATCATACATGATTTACTCCATAACACATATATTTTGGTCACGCTGAAACTCTTGGTTAGAGAGAAAAATTGCGGTGGGGATGGCACCCACAACTTCACTACTGCAATAATAAAGATTGCTCGATTAGAGCTACATTTAGCTATTTATGATAGCTTACCCTGTTAGGAGTATCAAGATCAGTTAGATCTACCTTACTAAAGGATTTTATAACACTATATAAATGTTGCACCTGGTTAAAGGATTTACAATTTATAGACTTGGTTAGAGTCTTTTACCCTATTAAAGGTTTCTCTTACAACTTCAAATATTACAATAGAATCATTACAAATATCTACAACTTTACATCTAAAATGCTATAGCAGATTCTACGTGCTCAGAATAAGATTACCTAGCTTGTAGCATACCTCGGTAACCCATAATGAAACTCAGTAAACCCTTCTGTTTACTCTGTTCTTTGACTGTTCACTGATAACCTTCTCAGTGACCTCTCTGTGTCTCTGTAATAGTCTTCCTTCATGAATACACACACATATCTCACATCTCTTGTTGTATATCTTTTCTAACCCTAAAATCATGCTGTATAAATAAATCTCTTACAACGGTGATTTAATTCATTGCTTCAATCTTACAAAAAGATTCTTCGAATGAATAACTAAACAAAATATCTCATTGGTTAGATTGACCTTGTAATCATACACAATCTCCTAGTGCAATTTCCAATGCAAAAATAGTTAGATGTGCCTTGATCTTGTAACATGTTTTCATGTGCATGTCCAGGTTCAATGTATCTAGTAAAATGTTTCACTCGGTGAATATCAACTCGGTGAGTTAACTTTACTACTTGGTAGCCATGAAACATTACTCAGTAAACAACTCGGTGAATACTGCGTTCTGTGACTGCTTTCTTCTATAACCGACTAGACTGTTCATACTGACTTCTCTATGTGTAATGACTGCATGATTCGGTAATACTAACCGACTAGAATATATAGTATGACTTTGGATATGAAACTAATGGGAATTTGATAAGTAGTAACAAGTTGAACTAATCTTTACAATGCAATCAAAATTTACATGACAAAGTCACTTATGCCATAACCAACTTTCATCAATATGTGCAATCAAGCATGTCTTATCACTATTGTTCAAATGAAAGATATTAACTTTAGTTTGATTACTGATTGCAATCTCCAATCCAATTCTATTTCTGATTTTGCATTTACCATTCTTGAATTGCAACTAAAATCCTTTTTCAACTAATTGGCCAACACTCAAAAGATTATGCTTCAAACCTTCAACATAATAAGCATTGTCAGTATTGTGCTTACCATCCAAAGATATAGTGCCTTCTCCTTTGATTAAACAAGCTTTAATTATCACCAAATGTTACTAGACGTCCACTATATTCCTGAAAAGATAAGAATTTACTTTTATCACTAGTCATATGATGTGAACATCCATAATCTATGATCCATTCATCATTTTCTTCAATTTTAGCTGCTAGGGCCTGTTCTATCGGTGGAATAGTAGGTGCCGGTTGATCTTCTTTTATTGCAACAAAATCCAATCCATTGTCTACTAGTTCTTCATCAGAATTATCAATAACTCTTTCATCAGCATAGTAACAAGATTTGTCTCTGTTCTTCTTAAATCTGTATCTCTGATATTCAAGGTTAGGCTTGTATGTTCTTTTTGCTTCCTCTCTCAATCTTGCATGTCTATCAGGACATCTAGATGCTATATAATCAACTTTATTGTAGTTAAAACATTTAAGTGGTGCTTTACCTTCATACTTACTTCCAACTGGACCTTTAGGCATTTTCCTTGCAAATAGTGCTGCAAGTGCTTCAAGTTCTTCTAGTTCTTCATTTTCCCTTCTGATATCTTCAAGTTCTTTTGCATACAGTGATTTCCAATCAGATTTGTCAGATGATGATGATGATGATGTTGTAGATGATGATGCTCTAAAGGCTAAATCTATCTTAATTGTAGCAACAGGACCAAATTCCTCAAGCTCAAATGTTGAAAGTTTTCCAACCAAGGTATCTCTAGATTCTGATGTATTAGGCATCATTCTCAACTCATTAATAGTAGTTAATTTCATTTTGTATGCTAGTGGAAATGCTCTTAAAACTTTAGAAAAAATTTCATCTTCACTTAAGGATCCTCCACAACATTGTATTCCTAAAACAATTTCATTAACTCTTTCCATAAAAGCATAAATTCTTTCATCTTCTTCCATTTTCAAATTTTCATACCTGACCCAGTAACATTCTAGTTTTGGGATTTTGATAGTAGTATCTCCTTCATTCAATGTCTCCAATTTATCCCAAATAGCTTTAGCAATAGATCAGTTTGATAATCCTATGATTTGCTGATCTGATAATGTGCTCAAAAGTGCTTCTCTTGCTTTGCAATCATTTTCTTGATCTTTACCCAATGTTGGTGGATTAGGTTGATTCGGTGTAGGACCAACATAGCCATTCTTTGTAACTTCCCATATGTCTCTTCCAATGCAATTTAGTTGTGTCTCCATTTGGATCTTCCATAGACCATAGTTAGTTCCATCATGTTTAAGGCTATCCTTCCTAAAAATGTTTATTTCCATAGGATCTCCTCAAGCTGTTAGACTTCTGCAAAAAGAGGACTTAGATCTGATACCAATTTTTAGGACCCAAAAGGCAATTGAGAGGGGGGGGTTGAATCATATAACCTACCAGTGGAAAATATATCGGTGACTATGCCTAAGTCACTAAACTTTTCGGTGAACAAAATGTGTCAGTTCAATAGTAAAGCAATATAACCATAGTGCCAAATCAACAATGTAGATCTCCAGAAGGATAAGTATTGACATCAATGACAAAACTAATGCAACACATCCATAATATCAACACATGTGCCCCAAGAAGAGGTTTTGGAAGATGTTTCAAACATTGGAGATGCTTATCCAACATGGATATGTTTTGTGCAAGATCCGGTATCTTCTACGGACAATCATTTATGTCAATGGAAGGTTAGGGTTTTTTCATGGAGGTTAAAAGGTCGAATTCACTTGATTATTGATCACCTTGAATTCAGAGTGACTTCAAAGTGATTAAGAGTGATCAAATGAATTTTAGAGAAATTAGATTTCTTCTTGAGTGATTTCATTGGCCTCTGGAAGAATTTGTTGAAGGTTTTCACCAAGAGTGATCAAAAGGTATTTATCTTTAAACATGGAAGCAGGATCATCATCTATTCCTATTTTTGTTGCAAACCCAACTATAGTAGAGGTCAAGGATTGCCCCAGGCCAATTTTCAAGCGGTATCCACATATGGCTACCCTGAAAGATTCTATTGGAGCATTTTCCCATGTTCCGAAGGGAGTTGTCTATGTAGAAGATGTTAGGGCATATATTCATTGTCACATTGAGGACTTGGAAAATTCTGAAATAAAGAGCATATATATGAGCGAGCTGATGGGAGGATCTGGAAAGATCAAACCCCCATACAAACACATTGAAGACTTAGGGTTTACTGACAATCTAGACATTTCATAATTTAAAGATGAGATAATCATATATGTTTTGAGCAGAGCACATGGGGAATTTATATGGTTAGACAGACCTTACAAGATCACTAAGGAAGTCATCTAGGAAATCACTGGTTTACCATCGGTTGGGAAAGATCCAGACAAGAAGGTTTAGAATGATTCCATGAATAAAATCACCGTCGCGACATTTGACTGAAGATCTATGAGAGTGAGCACCATTAATGACACAAACATCAAATTCAGTAGCATGATCATCAGATATAAGGTAACCCAATCAAACTGATTGAATTCTATTTCTGGTTCATGCATTTTAGCTGAATACAAAATGATGAGAGAGAATGTGAAATTGGATCTATGTGGCTGGATGTTAGATGAGTTGTTAATAACCCTAGGGAAGATTAAGGGAGAAAAGAAGGGTAGCTTTTAGTATGGCAACTTGATAGTCTGCTTGATGTTATTTTCATGACTGATACACCCAGTTTTGGTAAAAGGCAATGGGAATTTGACATCCTGGTAGGGAGATAGTTGAAATAGTCAATTTCTATTTTAGGAAGTTAGAGAGATGATAAGGTATGGGGATATTTTAAAGCATTCTAGAAATCTATAAGGTCTAGCGTAAGGGTACCTAAGCATATTGTAGAAAAATATTTAACCAACATATTCTTCATGGTGAAGAAGGATGAAACACTTATGAAAGTGGTTAAGCCCAGAAAGATTTGGATTGAGGAAATGGGATATGAAGTAGATGCACAAATTCTTGATGCCTATACAAAATTTTTGATTGATGTACCTATTGATGAGGCAGAGAAAACCTGTGGTACTGCACAACAGAAAGCACATGAGGTTGAAACTGTTAGGGTTCCCACAGATACTGAGAGGGGGGGGGGGGGTGAATCCATATCTGATCGGTAATGAGATTTTCTTGAGACAAAACATGCAGAACATAAAGTAACAGTGTACCAGTATGCAAGAATTAATGTAATAAACAAAATCAAAAACATCCACATGAAAAGAACACCATAACACAAGATGTTTAACAAGGAAACCCGGTGTGGGAAAAGCCTCGGTGGGATTTGTGACCCACAATATTCACTTACTGGCCAATAAGAGAATATTACTTACAATAGGGGCTTGCACATGTAGGAAGGCCAACTGCCTAGAGCACACTGCTCAGTGAGAAGTCACACTGACTTACAATGAGGATTAAGCTAATCCAATATTCTATACTGCTTTACAATAGCATCTTCAATGCCAGATTTAGTACCGGTTCTTTCTCTATTCTTTACATATACCCTTGACCTACAATTTGCACATTAGGTCTGCCTAATAATTTTCTTTATGCTCACTTACCTCTCCTACAAATGTCTATAATGATCTCCTTTATATACAAGAGTCATTTTACAATTTGCCAAGTCGGCTTACAATAATAAACAAAATATTACATATCAAAAATCCAGTCGGCCTCTGTGTTGGTATACATCTTTTCTTCTGTGCCAGTGCCGATGTTGGTGTAGAGTGGTCTTGTTGATGCCGATGCACTGTCTTGCTTGAATAATGCTTTGCCAGTAGAATGTCTTGCCGGTGCCATAGGATTGCAAGGTTGCCATCAATGACAAAACCTTCAATCACACACAATGTCTCATTGGACTATCCATATGCCAACAATCTCCCCCTTTGGCATTGATGGCAACACTCATGAGAAAGTTCAAAAAGATGTCCAAAAATGTGTAGACCAAAAATTTACCAAAAGAATGAGGGACTCCCCCTGAGCATATGATCCCTATGTTTTGAATTTTCTCATCCTACTACTACTCCCCCTTTGGCATCAATGACAAAGGTTGTCAAGATGTTAGTAGAGTTTGTAGTTATACCGGTCCATAACCTCAACCTTGTAGTTGGGTAGTTATTATCTGAAAAAGATTGCCCAAAATTAAGTTTATACTATCCATAAACTTTTTGCTATCTTTTATTGTAGTTTCAGTTCTCCTCACAGTGCCGATGAGATGTTGCAATTGCTCTGCCAGTGTTTTACTTCCTGGTGTTAATGCCTCTGAGATTTCCTTCTATAGAGATGCTAGATAATCCAATCTTGGACTCAGTTTAGATCTCAAGTATTTTGCCTTATTTATTATTGTCTCTTTCTCTTTCTCATGTTTAAGTAATTCTGTCTCAAAATTTGCTAACTTATCTTCAAAAACATATAATGAATCCGGTGAGTTGACAAAATTGTCTACAAGCTTGTTTATCTCTTCCTGTGTCTTGCTTATTTTCTTGTCTATATCTATAGTCAGGAAGTTTGTTTTGCATGTGTCTTTGTACATGTTTTTGTACTCTTTTAACAAACTACACAGTTCTGGTAGAAGTGTGTCAAAATCTCTGTTACACTTCTTAATTCCTTCCTCAAAGAATTTTTGTTTCTCCTTTTCTACAATGTCCTTTACAAATTCTACCTTTATTTGCTCAATATTTCCAGAAATGTATTTACATAGTGTATCCAACTATCCTAAAGAATCTTTATTATCTATATTACAATTAGGAGCTATTGTTTTAAAAAATGGGATTGAATCATCTATTGCTTTGTAAGCTTGTGAGCTATAGTCAGTTATTTTCTTGATGGATTCAAGTAATACCTCAGTCACATTTGTTGACTTTGATGGTGACCCAACAAACTGAGTATCGGTGGAAGTGACCATGCTTGTATTGACCTCTGGCAAGTCAGTTTGTGTCTGCATTTCCTTTAGCACTGGTTTTCTTGCTTCATTTCTTACTGGTGGCATCTATTCTAGACCCTTTAGCTCTGTTGGTTTCTCTATTTGTGCTTCAGATTCCATCTTTTTCCCTGTATCCGCTGCCAGTTGCTCTATATTTCCTGTTATTGGAGGCTCTTTGGCTATATCTGATTTTTCACTTGGGCCTTTATCAACTGTTATGTTGATGTTTTGGGTATCAACATTTACAGTGAATAGGACTTCAGGATTTGTATTGTTATCCTCTGTATCCATGCTTTCAGTTGCCGATTGGTTTTCAGGGATTGTAATTTTTACAGGTGGAGGTAGGTTATCTTTAACCTTTATGTTTGGAGGTCCACCAATTTTCCCTTTCCCTTTGTCCTTCTGGTGTACCTTAATAGGCTTGGGATTCCTATATTCTTCTTGTTTTTCTTTTTCAACCAAAAATATGTCCCAACCATCTTCTGTTTCCTCTGAAACCTCTATAACTCTACCTGCCATCAGTGAAATTTGCCGATGTGCAGTGGAAAAAACTGTCTGGTTAGCCTGAGCTATCAGATCATCAATTTCTTTTGGGGAATTTACTGGATATACAGCAAGTAGTTTTTCTACTTTTATTTTCTTGTCTAGTTCAATTACTCCTTACCTTCTGGCCTCAAGTCTTTTGTATAAGTCATCAGGAATTTCATTTAAAACTTGCATCAAAAACTTTTTAAACATGTCCATGTGTAATATTACACTCTCCTCAACTTGCCCTTTCTCATCAGCCGATAGGGTGTCATAAATTTTCCCTATGTTCTTCAGTTTTCCTTCCTCTGTGATCTCATTTAACAAAATGTCTAGAGGTGCCAAGTCAGTCTTTTCCTTTTTCTTTTTCTTAGGGGTCAGCTTCTTTTTAGGTGTGACCTTTCTGACCAGAGATCTCACAACTTGTTGCTTCTGCCTTGTCCTTCTACGTGAAGGAGTGGTTGCCGGTGAGGGATCTCTTTTCCTAACAACTCTTTTAAAAGTTAGTGGCATATCTCCTTCTGAGGAAGTACCTACCGGTGATAGATGAGCTTCAGGTTGTGAGGCTGCCAACTCATCTTCAATTATGCTAGTTTTCTTTAATATATCTTCCTTAATGGCTTTTGCTTGTCTAGATCCTTTCCTCACAAATGCCTCAACCTTTTTCACTCTTTTCTTTGATTGAATTTGACTTTCTATGGTTTCAACACTACCAAATATTTCTTCTTTAGGTTTATTGGGGGCTTCTAGAAGTGCTTTGGCATAAGTTTCAACTATGTGGTCATATGTTTCATAGCCCATTTCTGTTACCCAGATTGTCTTGGGGATGACTGCTTCCATCCATATTTCATCCTTTTTGATAACAAAGCATATATCATCTTTGTATTTGTCCACAATCTTCTATGATAACCTTGTCCTTTTCTTCATTTTCGTCTTTAGTGCTTGGAAAAAGTCATGAATGATGTTTTCCTTATTCTCACCCATGGTGTTGAACAGTTTTGACAGTTGCTTTCCTACTGGTATGTCATATCCGAAATCTTTATATCCTGTACTGGGAACTTGTTTTGTTATATGAAGCATTAGACACACTAACAGATTTCCAAATCTGAAGGTTCCTTTCTTATCCTTCTTTATCTTTCCAAGGTTGTCTATTAGTTCATCCTTTAGCCATTCACAAATGTCAATTTTTTCATTGTTGGTTATTATGTCATAAGCACTCTTGATGCATAAACTTGAAACTGAGTTGATTCTATTGGCATGAGTGGCTTTGTAACCTAATATCATGCTTATGAATCTCACATTTGTATCCTTTACATCATTAACCCTTAAAGATCTTTTATCAGATGTTGCACCTGTTAGGTCAATGACTAAATCATTTGAAACTCTCTTGTTTTTATCTGGTCTTTTACTGGTAGCCGGTAACCCTGTGACAACCTTTACCGCTTGCTTGGTGATCTTATGAATTGTATCTAACCAGAAAAATTCTCCATGAACTCTGCTTAATATTATCCTAATCACATCCTTAGGAAATTCAAGAATACTAAGGATTTTTGTGAATTCTAGGGTTTCAATGATTTTGTGTTCAACTTTGATATTGCCAGTATCATCACATATCTTGGTTTTGTACATTATTTTGATTTCCTCGTCTCCTAGCTCTTCAATATTGTAGTGAATATACATTCTAGGGTCTTTAGCATATACAACACCTTTAGGGATTTGAGAGAATGCACCTAAGGTATCATCTTTCTTTGCTATTTTGGGGACCAACTGAAATACGGGCCTAGGTCTTTTAATTACTTCCACAATAGTAGGGTTCGCTATGTATTCAATTGCAAAGGAGGATGCCATGATAAAATACCTTTTTCTGTCTTGGATGAATGATTTCTTGGAGTGTACTTGCTTCTTGCTCGAAATGCCTTAGCTTAGAATCTTCACACTCTCTGAAAGTTTGAAATCACGGTGAAATGAAATGGAGCCAAAACCTTATTTTATAAAGTTTTTTTTGCTACCTACCACATTAATTGCTTGCCGGTAATGTATTAACTTAACTTTATTTTCTGATAATGAGTGATTTTTAACTTCTTTTCTCTAACCGAGGGAATAATAGCACATGTGTCATTAGATTGCCAAACCCTCAAGATAATTTTCTTCAATTAGATGAAGAACTTCCTGTCGGTGGAGCATAGCTCTGTCCTGACGGTGGAGCATTTGTTGGTTCTACCGGTGGAGGAGTATTCCCAATATTTAGATCAGCTTTTCTAATCCATTGCTTTGAGAATTCTTGCTTAACCTCTTCAACCTTTTCTTTACCTTTCAAGCTAGTACTTTTGTTGTCTACCGGTGTACCTTTACTTCTACAAAATTTAGCAATATGACCAATCTTGTTACATGCATAACAAGTTACATTATTTTTTTGAATAGCTTTCCCATAACCTATGTCAGTTTGTGTTCTGCATTGATTTGATAAATGTCCAAATCTTCCACAAACATAACATCTTACATTCATTCTGCAATTTTCAGAGTTATGACCAACTTTATTGCATTTGGAGCATTGACTAGTGGGAGGATTGATATTCTGATAATTCCTAGATCTACATTCGTTTGCCCTATGACCATATTTATTACAGTTAAAGCATTTTCCATTGAATTTATAAGTATTAGGAGGTCTTACCAATTTGCTGTGATCCTGAGTATTTGTAGTACCAGAGCTTTCTCCAACTTCAAATCCAATTCCAGAAGTGTCACCTTTGGGTCTTTTATTCTTCAATAAGGTACCAAGTTCTTCTGAGCTTTTCTTGAATTTTTCTTTGTGTTGATTTGCAGTTTCCAATTCCCTTTCCAAGATTTCTTTTTGTTTCATTAGTTCATTCGAGTCATTCTGAGTATGCATCAGATCTATCTTCAACATGTCATTTTCATAGCTAAGTCTTGTGTTCTCATTTGCTGCATCACTTAGTCTTCTGGTCAAGTCTTCTTCATTCTTCTTTCTATCCTCAATGTCTTTGCAAAATCTCATAGTCATATCCTGCATTTCATTTTTTGTTGTCATGATCTCTTGTTTCAACTTGCTTATCATATCATTAAGTGATTCCTTTTCATCATTCTCATTTTGCAATTTTTCACAAAGTTCTCTTCTCTTATTTCTTGTAATAGTAAGATTTTCTTGAAGTGTCTGAATGATATCCTGAGCTGCTTTTAAATCATCTTCTAATTTGATATTTTTCAACTTCTCTATATCATAGTCAGTAAGAGCTCCTTCAAGTTACTTTATTAGATTTTCCATTTTTACTGGTGTCAAGATCTTCCTCAAGCTGTTAAGCTTCTGAAAATAGAGGACCAGGATCTAATACCAATTGTTAGGGTTCCCATAGATACTGAGAGGGGGCGGGGTGAGTCAGTATCTGACCGGTAATGAGATTTTCTTGAGACAAAACATGCAGAACATAAAGTAACAGTGTATCGGTATGCAAGAATCAATGTAATAAACAGAATCAAAAACATCCACATGAAAAGAACACCATAACACAAGATGTTTAACAAGGAAACTTGGTGTGGGAAAAACCTTGGTGGGATTTGTGACCCACAATATTCACTTATTGGCTAATAAGAGAATATTACTTACAATAGGGGCCTGCACATGCAGGAAGGCCAACTGCCTAGAGCACACTACTCAGTGAGTAGTCACACTAACTTACAATGAGGATTAAGCTAATCCAATATTCTGTACTACTTTACAATAACATCTTCAATGCCAGATTCAGTACCGGTTCTTTCTCTATTCTTTACATATACCCTTGACCTACAATTCACACATTAGGTCTGCCTAATAATTTTCTTTATGCTCACTTACCTCTCCTACAAATGTCTATAATGATCTCCTTTATATACAAGAGTCATTTTACAATTTTCCAAGTCGGCTTACAATAATAAACAAAATATTACATATCAAAAATTCTGTCAGCCTCTGTGCCGGTGCCGGTGCTGGTGTAGAGTGGTCTTGTTGATGTCGGTGCACTGTCTTGCTTGAATAATGCTTTGCCGGTAGAATGTCTTGCCGGTGCCATAGGATTGCAAGGTTTCCATCAATGACAAAACCTTCAATCACACACAATGTCTCATTGGAGTGTCCATATGCCAACGGAAACAAAGTTCAACTAGAAGAAGAGAGAGAAGAAGGAGCAAAAGGCTAGTAAATTTGTGGAGAAGGTCTCATAGAACATTAAGGCATTAATTGATGTTGTCCATGAGAAAGCGAGGAAGAGGAAGAATCCAAAAGTACACATTGAGCCTCTTACAACAGAGTTTGAATCTGAGGATGACACACCATTGGCATTCAAGAGGGTTGTAAGGAAGAAAACAGAGGAAACAAAAGTTGAAGCTAAAAAGAAATTGGTTAGGAAGGTTACATTCAAAATACCGGCACAAAAGCAAGCACCAAAGGCAACACCTTCAGCTACATCCAATACTACAAAGAGGAAGAAAAAGAATGACACTAATATGACTATTTAATCTGGTAATGTGAATATCATTCCACCTAAAACTTGTGCATAATTAGTAGATGAAATCACTAAGGATGGCATGTTAAAGAATGTACAGTTCTACTATGATCATTTAGAAGAGGATGAACAAAGAGATGTAGAGGAAGCAATCATATTATATTTGGATATTTATATGAAAGCCTTAATAGAAATTGAAAATCAAATACCGGCTGAGTTGTATAATATGTTAAATGCTAGAAGAGTATCTACAATGCAAGAAGATAAGCATATTAAAATTGAAGAGCTATTATTTGTTTGTGTTACTATTGCTCTAGATGAAATGGAAAAGACACTTGAGGTGGTAGATAGAAAATTATTTAATAGCAAATATAGAATAACTAGTCTGATGCTAGGAAGGGTAAATGAACTAATAACGGAAACTCAAAAAGCATGGGTTAGTTTCTTTGGAGAGATCAGAGGATTGTTTACTTCACCGAAATCTAAGACAAACACTATAGATACCTTGTTTGAAGGAAAATGAAAGGGGATTATGGGTACTTCACCCTTACTTTTGAAAAACATTAAGATAATGTAAATATAAGCCCCCAGTTGATACAAATGTATAGACACATATTGAGATACCGATTAATATAGAGAGTGAAAAAGTTAATATTGTACAAGATACTAATATTGAGGATAACAGTCCTTTGGATATAAATGTACAGGTTGAGGTTACAGTTCCTATAGAGGAACTGACAGTTACACAGACTGCACCAAGTGGCGAAGCCACTGGTGCAAGTGAGGAAGCTATAAAGGATAAATCTTCAGAGGAGAAGAAAGGGGTATCCGACAGGGAATCGGTAGCTGCTCCATCATTGTCATCAATTGACACCTCACAAGTTGAAAAGAAAAACATAAAAGAGATGAGTCCTACTGAACTCATGATGATGGTTGCACAAAAACTAATGAAGGAGGCATCTATAGAAAAAGAGATTATTGATCAATCAATCACTATTTTACATAGACTAGTCCCAAAGTGCAAGATTGACAATGAAGCGAGCCCATCTGACAAGCTTAAGACAATTATTGAGCATATTTCAAAGGATTTTTAGTCCTTACAGTAGATTTCAAACCGGAAAGCATTGGAGAGGTTCACTCAAGCTAAGAGAGCTGCATTTGATCAGGTAATTGAATCAAAGAAGAAAAAGATTGATGAGAAGCTGAAAATGATAGAAAATTCTTTGAAGCAATGTACACATATTTATAGGGTATGCTGTAACACTGATATACTTACAGCTAATGTGGATAAGAAGTTAAAAGAACTTTAGGAGAAAATTGCAAATATAGCTAATTCTTTTGATGGATTGATTTCATTAACTACATCCATTGATGGTCAAATTTTGATTCTAGAAAACCAATTTTTTGATCTTGAGAAGGAAAGGGACAAAATTATAAGAAGATCTAGAAGTTTGAGAGGCTTGGTGAGTCCCTAGTTGGATTCACTCAGTATACATAAGAAATAATGCATGGATATGGTGGGAAAGCTCACACCGACAGAGGTAAATGAGAAAGATTCATTTAAACATATATTAAGTGGACTTGTACCTATTTTCGATACTTCAAAACATCTTGAGCTATTGGAGAAGGCTTATCCGTAAATTTTAATAAGGTTGAAATTGATCATTCTGGTATAACATTGATTCACCCCCCCCCCCTCTCAGTGTTATTGGATTCCAACATAGTTCTTACCGGTTGAGGAGTTAGTAATGTAATTGCTTGGAAATCAAGGCATTTCTCCTTGTTTAAGAGTTTAGCGTTGTGGTTTTGGGTTTATTTTCTTGAGTTTATTTTCTTTGTCGTGTTTGAGTTTCATGGCATTTGGATTTAATCCCAGTGAGTTATCGATTTTGGTATTGGCCTGGTTGATACGTTCTTACCGATTAGTTTAACAGTGTGTTGAGTGAAGTTGGATTGAGTTGCAGTTGATTCTTGTGACTTGCGGATTGTTGATTTATGTTTCTTGTGTCATGTTCGATGTTCCCAGAAGATCATGTGATGTTTTGTGCATTGGAAGTTGTTCTTAATGATTTGAGCTGACATGTTATTATTTACATGTTTCATGAACTAGTTGGTCTTTGGGCCAACTTGATCAAGTTGTTATTATTTGCAGATGGTATAAATAAAAGTTTGCGAATCATTTGAGAGGAAGAAAGATAGAAGATAAAAGATAGAGCTTAGAGAACGAGCGAAGATGTAGAACCAGCGAGATTTTGGTCCAGTGGACTAAAGATGGAAGGGCTGAGGTCCAGATTAGGGTAGAACCAGTAGACTGTTTCCTTTGGCTGATTTGATATGTGGATGATCTACAGATCTTATATCTATGTTGTAAGCATTGTTTGTATCCTGGACTGTGATCTAGTATGTGGCATATGTAATTATTCAAATTGTTATAAGATTTATTCATATTGTTTATTGATTATGTATTCTGTGTTGTTTTGATTAAGTATAAACAGGTTTTTGAAAGGAACTCGAACCTTTTTACATATCAGGAAATAGAAAAATTATTAAATCAGAAAATGTTAGAGTAATTGGGTCTTTACTTGATTAATTAAATAATATTTGTTTAATTCTTTAAGTTCCCTATTATCTTTTTACACTTAAGCTAACATTAGGTGCATAATAATTAATTCTTTTTTTAATTATTATGTGCAAGCCTAGGTTTTCCATTTTAGGGTTTCTTGACCTATTAGAGGTTATTTTTCTTTTCTTTGTATCATTATGACATTACACATTTTGGTGAATATTGAGCTCTCATCTTTTGAGCATATTTTTCTGTGTTTTTGTCTTTCATATTATTTGCTTCCTTGTTTCTCCTTATAATAGATTATTCAGCTTGCAGAAGATCTTCAATCTCTTGTGGTGTTGTAGCTTCTCAACTCCAACATGGTATCAAAGCTTCAGATCTGCAGCTATCTGTTCTTGTTTTGAGAATTTTTTGCATTGGAAGCAGATCTAGGGTTTCAAGGAGTTTTGTTTTGTTTTGTACTTAGGGATAGGCCTTTTTTGAGCACTTTGGGCCTAAAAAGACCTCACCGTCATGCTTAGAAGGCCCAAAAACCCATATAGTCATATAAAACTTGCCTAGTTTTGACTCCTGAGCATCGGGGGGTGATTTTTTCTCCAACACCAGGTCATACGACTTTGGCACACAAATCAAGAAAAAAATTCAAAAGAAAAAAGAAGATTTGCCTTTTTATGGCATGCAGGCTGGATTTTGATTTTTTTTTTTAAATCTTCCAAAAAAAATAAAAAATTAAAAAAAAGGGCATAAAAAAAAATTGTTTTTTGGGGGGAGTTGTTCTGCACAACGTACCGGACCTGACAGTCTCGCCATTGTACGGCTCTTGCCGCACTTGTCAGTCTAGCCCCTGCCAACCCTGTTGGCCCTGGCCCCCACTGGCTCCCACTGGCCCGACCGCCGCCAGCACCGCCCTATGGCCCCCACCAGAACTCCCTCCTCTCGCCCACCACCACCGCCCCAGCTAGCAGCCACTCCATCACCGCCCCAGCCAGCAACACCGCTAGCCTGCCCAGCCAGTAGTGCTGCTGCCACCACCCCTTCCTGGTCTCCTCTTTTGCCACCTGTCGCTCCACTGCTCCTCCTTGGAGCGCCACCGAAGTGCCACCAGAGCACCACCGAAGCACCACTTCCTCCTGGCTCCTCCACTAGACCACCACCTTCTAGCCTTTTTGAGGGGGGGTTCATTTTTTGGCCATATCTTGAGCATCCAAAGTCTTTTTTTGGAAAACGAATAGGCATCAGAAAGATGGTTCCAAGCCGGACCTCGTGGTGTTGGATTTTGTTTTCTGAATCTGTTGTTTGACTATATTTTTTTTCCAGTCAAAGTCGGGCCTCTTTTCTACACTTCCAGAGTCGTAGATTGTGCAAACAGACTCCATTTTTTGAAAATGAATAGGTGTTGGAAAGCTCTCAGCATGCTCTATTCAGATTTGTGATTTTTTTTCTCATAATTTTCATTAGGTACATGAGATATCAGTTTGAAGTTTTTTTGCTTATGCACTACTTCCTTCTCATTAGTATGTACTAAAGTTTGAGTTTATCTATTGTGGGGGAGTGTTTTTTCTCACTTTCTGTCATTTATATCAGAAATCAAGAACACCAAAAATCTCAAAACAAACAAAGCCTTTTGCATCTTCTATCTATTATGAAACATCACATAATAAAAAAAACCAACAAGAAGGTACAAGTGCAGAGTTTTGTTTTCATGGCAGATCCTTCAGTTGAGTTGTTGACTTCGCACAGCTATCACACCTGGAAGCCCCGCATCACAAGGCTTCTCTGGGCATGAGGGTTGTGGTCCTGTTTGGATGAGGTTTAGCCTATATTGCAGCATCCTTATGAGCTTCTTCAGCACAAGAATATGATGGATGAGGACATGGGTTTTCTCTCTTTGCATGTCTATGATAGTCTTCTGTTTCACCTTGATGAGTTGCTCACTCCTTAGGCTATGTGGTTGAAGCTTGATTCTCTCTTCGGGAGGGTTAATGAGATTCGGGCATTACAAATTGAGGAAGAGTTGGTTTCTTTGTCACCTGATTCTTTTCCCACCATTGTGGATTTTTTGAACAAGTTCAAGACTACAAGATCTATTCTTCAGGGATGTGGCAAGATCAAGACAGACATACAGTGCATTCAGTTGATTCTTTCGAAGCTTCGGGGTCATTTTTAGTTTTTTGCCTCTGCTTTCTACTCCACCATGGATGGCTTGGGTGCTCATTTCAACATGCCTACCTTTGATGTATTTTGTGAGTGTTTGTTTTGTGAGCAGACTCATGTTTCTTAGTTGGATATCAGGCTTCAAAAACAAAGCATTGGTTGGTCAGTCCTCTAAGGAGAAGCAAAAGTAGAAACCAAAGACAAAGAAGAATTTTGTAGGCACTGAGTCTTTCTCCAAGCCTCCTCCTAAGTCTGATTCTAAACCACCATTTCCTCCCAAACATGGGAAATCTTCATAGTCTAGTGAGTCTTCCTCTAAGACTAAGAAGAAATCAGGAGACACTTGCAGTTTTTGTGGCAAGGAAGGACATCTAGTTTCCAGGTGTTGGAAATGTTTAGAGGCTTTAGAGGAAGCCATGCAGCAGCATCACATCTCCTCACCTTAGGCATCTTCTCCTTCCATGGGGAAAGGTCATGCTCTCACTACTTGAGCTTTGACCTATGGGTCCACATGGATACTAGATTCTGGTGCTTCTCACCATATGACTCACACTCAGTAGTTGGTTACTTCTCTTGCCTCTTGTGGTACTTCACAGATTGTAGTGGGTGACTTTGTTCAGCATTCAGTCTTGGGTTCAGGTTCTATCTCATTGGATGGGGGTACTCTGTAGGATGTTCTGGTTGTCCCTGACATCTCAACAAACCTCCTATCCATTTATTATATTTGCCACTCTGGCTCTGGTAAGACAATTTAGTTCTCAGCACATGATGTGGTTATTCGGGACCTCTTTGACTCTGATTTAGTTGTTGCTACTAGGAGTGTTGATACTACATATCGTCTATACAGATTTGATGGATATGAGCCCTCTATAGGTGCTAGTTCATCTCTTATAGCCCATGCAGATTCAGTGAGTAAGCTTTGGCATGATCACTTGGGCCATGTCAATTACAGATATCTTCAGCAGATGAGTACATAGGCACTTGTTCTTGGACTCCCACATATTTCCTACACTGATGGTGTTTGTCATGGTTGTGTGCTTGGCAAGCATCACAAAGATCCCTTTCTGAAGGGAAGAGCCCCTTGTGCTTTGACACCCTTGGAGTTGATTCACAGTGATCTCATGTCATTTCCCACTCCTTTTTTTGGGGCCAAGTATGTGCTCACTTTTATTGATTTCTTCTCCAGACACACATGGGTGTACTTTCTTAAGTACAAGTCTGATGTCTTTGATTCATTTCAAATCTTCAAGACATTTGTTGAGAAGCAGTCAGGTTGTTCTATTTGGTGGATACATACAAATAATGGGGGGAGTATGTGAATCGAGCTTTCAGAGATTTTTGCATTGAGCATGGTTTGCAACATTAGTTTATTGTTCCCTACACCCCTCAACAGAATGGTGTCGCTGAGTGCAAGAACAGAACTTTACGAGAGATGGCAACTTGTATAATTTAGTCCAAGTCCATGGATTCATCTATTTGGGCTGAGGTAGTCAATTGTGCCAACTATATTCAGAATCAGATGACTCACAGGGCTATTCGATATATGACTCCTGAGGAGGCTTGGTCACACAACAAGCCTAATGTTTCTTATTTCCAAGTATTTGGTAGTGAGGCATGGGCTTTTACTCCTAATGCTCAGAGGAAATCCATGGAGCAAAAGAGTTGACCACTCATTTTTGTTGGCTACTATGAAGATGTTAAGGCATACAGGTTGTTTGATCTTGATTCCAAAGAGGTCTTATTTTGATGAAATGTTCAGTTTGATGAGCACCTTCCCACAATGGATACCTCACCTCTAGTGTCTACTCCTCTGCCTACTCCTTCCAGTGCATCTCTTTAGGATCTTTTTGAGGATGATTTTGATGATAGTGTTGATGATCCACCATCCCTGCCTCCACCTGCTCCTCCTCAGATTCCCAAGTGGGCTCATTTTACTGTTGAGGCAGCAAGTTCTCTGGCCGGTGATCCTTCAGATACTCATCGCACCCATTCTCATACTGTGGGTTCTAGTCTTTTGAGTCATGCTATTTTAGATGATCCTCAGAAGTTTTCAGAGGCTACAAGATGTCCTGAGTGGTATTGTGCTATGGAGGAGGAGTAATATTCTTTGATGAGGAATCATACTTGGGATCTATGTCCTCTTCCTAAGGGCAGAAAGATGGTTCGGGCCACTGGTTGTATCGCACTAAGTATGTTGCTGATGGTTCCATTGATAAGTACAAAGCACATCTTATTGTAAAGGGTTTCTCATAGGTTGGGGGTATTGATTACTTCAAGACCTTTGCCCTTGTCGCCAAGATGAACTCCATTCACTTTGTCTTATCTCTTGCAGCTTCTCAGGGTTGGCCTATTTTTCAGATGGATGTGAAGAGTGCCTTCTTGCATGGGGTTCTACAGGAGGAAAACTATATGGAGTAGCCTCAGGGATTTGTGCAAGATAGTTCTTTGGTTTGCAGACTTTGGCATTCATTGTATGGTCTCAAATAGGCCCCTCAGGCTTGGTATGAAAAGATGTATTCTTTCTTGCTCTCCATTGGGTTCACCCATAGTCATTCTGATCACATAGTGTACATTCAACTTCTTGAGGGTGAGATCCTACTTCTTGTGCTATATGACAGATCTTGGTCTTCTACACTATTTCCTTGGTCTTCAGGGGATTCAGTCTTCTGATGGGATCTACATTTATCAGCATAAGTATGCTCTTGACATGCTTCAGTGCTTCAACATGCTTGATTGCAAGCCTTCTCTGACTCCATTTCATTCAGGGGTTGTTTTGATCACCACTTGCCCCACTCCTTCAGTAGATTCTACACTTTACAGGTAGTTGGTTGGCACTTTGTTGTACTTGACTCACACCCGTCTTGATATTTCCTTTGCGGTTTTCCTTGTCTCTCTATTCTCCCATGATCCTCATGAGAGTCATTGGCAAGTAACCAAACATATTTTGTAGTATATTCAGGGCTCTAGTTCTCATGGCATTCACTATACATCAGGTGAACCTCACATTGTTGGCTACAGTGACTCAGATTGGGCTGGTGATGTCACTGATTGGAAGTCTAGTTCTGGCTTTGTTTTCTATCTTGGCTCTGGTCCTATCACATGGTATTGCAAGAAGCAGACTGCTCATGCATTATCATCTATCAAGACTGAGTATTGAGCTATTGTGCTCACCAGTCAAGAGATCTTATGGCTTCAACAGTTGATGAATGAGTTTGGTTTTCCTCTTGATAGTCCCATTGTTCTTTGGTGTGACAATCAGAGTGCTATTCATATTTCCTGCAACCTAGTAGAGCATCAACAGATGAAGCACATTGAGCTTCACATGCATTTCATCCACTAGTTGATTCAGGTGGGTGTTCTCATTCTTAAGTACATTCCCACTATCAAGCAGGTTGCAGACATCTTCACGAAACCTTTTGCATCACCATGCTATCTTCAGTTGCACTCTATGCTTTGAATAAAGGAATTTGTCCTTGGGGGGTCTTTATGAGGCCTTCCTTCCTTCTTCTTCTTCTTTTAGCATGTTCTTTTATCTCTTTTTGGAGAGGAGTTTTTTCCCTTTGGGTTTTCTCCTTTTTTCTCCATTTCATAGAGATTTCATTGTATTTGGGTACCTGATCCGGCCTTGTTGTTAGGACCCATCTTTCCTGCTTTTAGTAGTTATTCTAGGTTTTAGCTTGTCCCTAAGTCTAGCTTAAGGGGGGGTGTTAGAGTAATTGGGTCTTTACTTGATTAATTAAACAATATTTGTTTAGTTCTTTAAGTTCCCTATTATCTTTTTACAGTTAAGCTAACATTAGGTGCATAATAATTAATTCTTTTATTAATTGTTATGTGCAAGCTTAGGTTTTCCCTTTTAGGGTTTCTTGACCTATTAGAGGTTATTTTTCTTTTCTTTGTATCATTATGACATTACACATTTTGGTGAATATTGAGCTCTCATCTTTTGAGCATATTTTTTTGTGTTTGTCTTTTAGATTATTTGCTTCCATGTTTCTCCTTATAATAGATTATTTAGCTTGCAGAAGATCTTCAGGATCCCGTGGTGTTGTATCTTCTCAACTCCAATAGAAAAAAAACTGTGCTTGATCACCCAAACAAAAAACAATTCACATCCAAAACATAAAGGGAACTCAAAACACATAGAGCCACTCAAAGACAACAAAAGGATAGCAAAAGGACAACACAAAGACAAAGACAGAGATCGAGACAACTAAATATTTTTCATAATATCTTCTGCATGAACTGCCATCTGCTTCATGTTGTCCGCAAAGGTCTTCAATTCATCCAACTCTCATCCCTTGATATCACCCTGAAAGCTGGTGTTGGCCCTAGTTCTCTTCTCATGACCTTTTTTCTCCATCTAGTCCTTGTCGCCCTCCTTGTCTTTAATGTTATCAAATCTGTTAATCAGAATATTCATATTATCTACAAAGGCCTTAAGAATTTGGAAATTTTGTTCAACAATCCTCTTCATAGTTAATTCCATCTTGTCGTCTCTATTGACAAGGTTGTTCATGGTAGTTTCTAGCCCATTTGCCTCTCTATTCCCTTCCATTTCCTTAACCTTCTTTTCGGTTTCAAGAATTTTACCGACCATGACCTCAATAGATTTAGTATTGTTGATAGCAACCACTAATTCTTTCACATTTTCGGAAAGAGTCTTCTTTCCTATCGTAGCATTTTTTATAACATTAATATCATTCTTCAGGTTACTGATATCTTTCACAATTTTGTTGATAGTAACACAAAATCCCTTAATACTATCATTATCCCCATGACAGTCACTAGGATTTCCCCTTTTATTCTCTTGGCCCTCATTCTGCAATCCTTGAGTACTCATGTCCTCACCATGACCCACATCCAGAATCTCATCCTCCTCCTCATCAGAAGCTATCAAAATCTATTTAATTTACCTTGTTAGCACCCCTATTGGTATTCTTGTTCCTCTAGGTTTGTTTTCCCATTCCCCTTCCTTTCTTGTTTTTGATGAATTTCTCCTCAAAGGACTCATCCTCAGAGTCCAAGAGATCAGAATCAACAACAATCCTCTTTCTTTTCCCCTTATTCCTCCCCTTTTTGCTGAGATCCTCGGACTAACCTTCAGTTTCAGAGTCAAAGTTGAAACCACTATAGTCACTTTTCATGTCATCATCCTTGGTATTTTTACCTCTAATTAGTTTCTCTATGGATTTCCTTTTCAATAATTTGTAAACTAAAACCATAAGACCTTGATGAAGAGCATGGTCCCCCTGAGGGTCTTTCTGCATTTCTTTAATGGTGTGATCCATGGAACAAGATAAATAATAGTGCAGGCTTACCTTTTCACCATGGTGGAAGTGGTTGAGCAACACCAAATGGTGCCCATAAGCCCTCATGAATCTTCCATCCAGATTAATTTAGGTTATGGTAGAAAACAACAAGAACCTCTATGACCTATAGAGACACTTGGGGGAGTGGTAGGAGTTATCCACCTTCACCATTTTCTTCTTTTTGCCATCCGTGATAGGAAATCTATCCGCTACCTTATAAAAAACACTTTGATCTCTATAAAACTTAATATTGTCTTTAACCATCCCCGTAGCTTCTACAATGATATCTTCATCCACTATCATCATCTGGGTGCCCACCAAATTTTTTCCATTCTTCCAATTATTTATAAAATGCTTGGTAACTATTAGGTCTTTACAACAGAGCCTCTCCATGAAAACACTTAAGCCCCCCTCTTGTAGAATCTCCCAAACCTCTTTGTTCTTCTTCCAATTTGAACATGAAGTTGGTTCAAACCTCTTTTTGTTTCCTCCCATTTTTCCCTCAAATTCACTAGAATTCTTGATCTCAACTATGATATTTCCTCTCTGGTTTCTATTATTGCTCTAAAAAACAACCCAGAATCTGTGCCCTGTTAATATGATAAGACTATTAAATAAATACTCATCACCGCTGCTGTAAACCTTCATCAAAAAAGGGGGGAAAAGAATTAGGAATTATGATTAATGATGCCATGTTGCCTCATCTAGATACAGTCCAGTTCAAACAAGGATTTCACATCACACGCAAGTTTACTCTCCCCATTAATGGTAATTATTTTCTCAGATCGGCAGGCCAGGTTGGCTGCCCAGTTAGCACACGAGTTAGCTTCCCTGTTAACATGTGTCAAAACACACATATCGAAGGTTTCACTTATTTCCTTCATAGATTTAATAGCATTGTTTATAGACCAAGAGGGCGGGAACACCTTATTCAAACAATTTAAAATATTCAAAGAGTCACCTTCTCACCATACTTTGGCATAATGGGCTTCCTTTGCTAGAACCATCTCATGACAACAAGCCATGGCCTCAACAACATGATTAGTTTGACTGCCAATAGGGATACATTTAATGGTTTTGCATTTTCCCCATTCATCCCTTAAAACCACACCACACCCTGTTGAAATGTGGTGAATGATCAACAAAGTACTGTACACTCAGCATGTATCCTCGCCAGGGTCCGGGGTCGGGCTGCACCCCGGGTAGGGATTCGGGGGCGGCAACCCCCAAGAAATTTTTTTTTTGCCTTTTTTGTTGATGAAAATCGACATTGTAATAAAACCCTAAAAAGGATGACTTTGTTTGTTGCCCTAAAAATGTATGTTATAAGCAGTTGGGATGCTTAAGGCATTGTAAGGTTGATGTACTTTTTTTTGCTGGATAATAAGAAAGATTGGACAATTGTGTATGGTGGACGTAACCCATTCTGGGTGAACCACGTTAAATCTCTATGTTATCTATGTCTTGTTTTATTTCTTTATCTTTTGTATTTAAATTTACATATAATTGTTAGTTTTTATTTGCTTCGGATCTTCTTGAAACCCTAATAATTGGTATTAGAGTGAGGTTTTCTATAAATTGGCAGGACTTTCAGATTTCAGTGGGAGCAATGGAGGATTCCAAATTCAAGGTCGAAAAGTTTAACGGCTAGAATTATAAGTTATGGAAAATGCAGATGGAGGATTACCTATATCAAAAAGGATTTGTGACGGCCATTGGAAGGAAAGGCAAAGAAACCGACCACAATATTAGATGAAGAGTGGGACATTTTAGATAGAAAGGCACTGGGATCCATTCGATTGTGCCTTGCGTCATCTGTAGCATTCAATATAACAGAAGCAAAAATGACTATAGATTTGATGGCAACATTGTCTAAGTTGTATGAGAAACCCTCGACTTTGAATAAGGTATTTCTTATGAAGCGTTTGTTTAATTTGAAAATGAGTGAGGGAGGATCTATAGCAGAGCACTTAAATGAATTTAATACAATTACCAGTTAATTGTCCTTGGTAAAAATTACCTTTGCAGAAGAGGTTAGGGCTCTCTTGATTTTATGTTCTTTGCCAGAAAGCTGGAATAGCTTGGTTATGGTTGTAAGTAACTCTGTCTCTGGTAAAAATACTTTGGTATTTGATGATATTGTTGGTGTTATTATAAGCGAGGAAATGTGAAGGAAAAGCGCAGGTGAGACTCCAACATCATCGGGTAGTGTTTTGAATGTGGAGAACAGAGGAAGATCAAAGGAAATAGGAAAAGGCCCTGGGAATGAGAAGTCACGAGGGAAGTCAAAGAAAGGACGCTCTCAATCTAGAGGAAAGAAAGATTGCTGGTACTGCGAAAAGCTTGGTCATCTAAAGAAAGACTATTGGTCTTGGAAAAACAAAGAAGGAGACAAAAATGAAAATGACAGTAAGGAAGCTAATATTGCAAGTAATACTTTACAAGATGCTTTAATCTTATGTTTGGATAATGTTAATGATTCCTGGGTAATAGATTCTGGGGCTTCATTTCATGCTACACCCCATAGAAAATATTTTCTAGATTATGTTCAAGGTGATTTTGGATAGGTATATTTGGGTGATGATGAGCCTTGTCAAATTGTTGGAAAAGGAAAGATAAAAATCAAGTTGCAGAATGGTAATGACTGGTTTTTGCAGGAGGTAAGACATGTTCCTAATTTAAGAAGAAATTTAATTTCTGCAGGGCAACTAGGTAGTGAAGGTTGCATAGTTACCTTCTTAGATAGTATGTGGAAGGTCACTAAAGGATCATTAGTAGTAGCTAAAGGTATGAAGGTAGGCACATTATATCTGTGTACCAGTAACACTTACTGTACCTTAGCTGCTACAAATAAAGTTACTGCAGGGACAACAACAATAAATGTTGCAAGAACAGATTCGATAATGTGGCACCATAGGCTTGGGCACATGAGTGAGAAAGGGATGAAAATCCTTCACTCCAAAAATCTATTGCCAGGACTAAAAAAGATTGATTTAGAGTTCTGTGAAAACTGTGTTTATGGTAAACAGAAAAGAGTCACATTTCTGAAGGTTAGGAAAGAGAAGAAGAGTGAGAAGTTAGAGCTTGTACATTCAGATGTATGGAGATCAACTTAGGTATCATCTCTTGTTGGTTCTTTTTATTATGTTATTTTTATTGATGACTCAAATAGAAAAACATGGGTATATTTCCTAAAACAAAAATCAGATGTTTTTGAAACTTTTAAGAAATGGAAAGCTTTGGTTGAGAATGAGACAGAAAAAAAAGTTGAAGTGTCTCAGATCGGATAATGGAGGTGAGTATTGTAGCAAAGCATTTGAAGATTACTGTTCCTTAAATGGGATTCAAAAGTAGAAGATAGTTCCAGGAACTCCATAGGAAAGTGGTGTGTCAGAGAGAATGAATAGGACCATCATGGAACATGTGAGGAGCATGAGATTGCATGTTGGATTGCCCTTACATTTTTTAGCAGATGTTGTACATACTGCTATCTATTTGATAAATAGAGGACCTTCAACCCCTTTGGATGGTGGTATTCCAGAGGAGGCATGGACTAGTAAAAAGGTAAATTATTATTTTCTAAAAACTTTTGGTTGCGAAGCTTTATCCATGTTGATAAAGAAAATAGAACCAAGCTTGATGCTAAATCTCAGAAATGTACCTTCATTGGATATGGGATAGATGAATATGGCTATCGGTTATGGGATTTTGAAAATAAGAAAATAATTAGAAGTAGAGATGTTATATTCAATGAGAAGGTTATGTATAAAGAACAGATGTAGGAAAAGAAACATGAACAGGACAAACAAGAATATGTGGTGTTGGATGAGATTCCTGAAAATGAAATGCCACAGGTACCTGATGCTCAGCAACAACAGATTGTCCCACAAACTCCTACAAGTGTTAGACATTCTACGAGGACAAGTAGACCCCCTGAAAGATTTTCTCCTTCTTTGTATTCTATTTTATTAATAGATTCTGGTGAACCAGAAGAATATGAAGAAGCAATGCAGGTGGATGTCGAACAACAGTGGCAGCTAGGCATGAAAGAGGAGATGGACTCCTTGATGAAAAATAAGATTTGGGACTTAGTCCCTTTTCTTGCAGAAAAAAGAGCCTATCCTAACAAATGGGTTTATCGGCTGAAGGAGGAGGAAGGAGGTCAGAAAAGATATAAGGCCAGACTTGTGGTAAAAGGTTTTGCACAGAAAAATGGTATAGATTATGATGAAATATTTTCTCCAGTTGTAAAAATGACTTCAATTAGAATTGTACTTAGTCTTGTGGCTGGAGATGATTTACATCTTGAACAATTAGATGTGAAAACAAATTTTCTCCATGGAGATTTGGAGGAGAAAATTTACATGTTGCAACCACAGGGATATGAGGTCAAAGGTAAGAAGAACTTGGTGTGTAGATTGAAGAAAAGTCTATATGGCCTAAAGCAAGCACCCCGACAATGGTATTTAAAATTTGATAGTTTCATGGCTGAACACGATTATCATAGATGTCATTCTGATCATTGTGTATATTTTAAGAGATTTGATAATGGCAGTTATATTATCCTGTTGCTTTATGTTGATGACATGCTTGTTGCTGGGTCTAACATGCAACATATAAATGATCTTAAACAAAAATTAGCCAGGTCATTTGCTATGAAGGATTTGGGTCCAGCTAACGAAATTCTCGGTATGAGGATTACATGGGACAGGAAAAATAGAACCTTGAATTTGTCCCAAAGTGAGTATATAAAGAAGGTGTTGAAAAGATTTAACATGTAGGATGCAAAAGCAGTAGGTACACCTTTGGCTAGTCATTTCAAATTGACTAAGGAGATGTGCCCAGAGGCACAGGAAGAGGTTAATAAAATGTCTAACATCTCGTATTCATCAGCTGTTGGTAGTCTGATGTATGCAATGGTATGCACAAGGCCAGATATTGCACATGCAGTGGGAGTTGTGAGTAGGTTTATGAGTAATCCTAGTATGGAACATTGGAATGTTGTGAAATGGATTCTTCGGTATTTGAAAGGAACTACTACGAAGGCATTATGTGTCAAAGGATCGAATGCTACTCTAAGTGAATTTGTTGACTTTGATCTAGCGGGTGATATTGATTCACGGAGGAGTACTACAAGGTATGTTTTTACTATAGGAGGAACTGCAGTCAGTTGGATTTCTAGGCTGCAAAAGGTTGTTGCACTTTCAACCACTGAAGCTAAGTATGTTGCTGCTACAGAAGCCAGCAAAGAGATGATTTGGTTGCAATGTTTTATGAAGGAATTGGGTCAGACACAAGAGGATAGCCCATTGTATACTGATAGCCAGAGTGCCATTCATCTTGCGAAGAACTCTGCTTTTCATTCAAGGACAAAGCACATTCAGCTCAGGTACCACTTCATCCGAACTATTTTGGAGGAGGGTTAGTTACGGCTTGAGAAGATTCACACAAGTGAGAATCCTGCCGATAAGTTCACAAAGGCAGTTCCACAGGAGAAGCTGATTTCTTCATCAGTTTTTGTTGGTCTTCTTGATTAATAATTGTGGAATTTATACCAGTCAATTCCTAGTGTTTTATCCAATGGATGTTGCATGTATAGTGGTGTCGTGTAGTATCAGTCTCCAAGTGGGAGATTGTTCGGTGTGGAGCCTGATTAGTCTCCAAGTGGGAGATTGTTGAAATGTGATGACTGATTAGCAAAGTACTGTACACTCAGCATGTATCCTCGCTGGGATCCGGGGCCAGGCTAGGCCCTAAGCAATGGTTCAGGGGTGGTAGCTCCCAAGAAAAGTGGGGGTTCGGGGGCAGTAGCCCCCGAGAAATTTTTTTTTTGCCATTTTTCGTTGATGAAAATCGACATTGTAATAAAACCCTAAAAAGGCCGACTTTTTTTGTTGCCCTAAAAATGCATGTTATAAGCGGTTGGGATGCTTAAGGCATTGTAAGGTTGATGTACTATTTTTTGCTGGATAATAAGAAAGATTGGACGGCTATGTATGTTGGATGTAACCCATTTTGCGTGAATCATGTTAAATCTCTATCTTATCTATGTCTTGTTTAATTTCTATATCTTTTGTATTTAAATCTGCATATAATTGTTAGTTCGTATTTGCTTCAGATCTGCTTGAAACCCTAACACACCCTGCATTGCTAGGGTTACCCTTTGAAGTGCCATCAAAGTTGATTTTCATCCAGCCATGAGGAGGGCTTTCCCATTTCACACCTTCTCTAGCATTAGCCTTTAAAGATGTCACTTCCCTTTAATCTCCAATTCTTGAAAATAATATGATCATCTTGATCTTTGGCATTGGCTATTCCATTCTTGATGTTGATATTCTCCACTATATTTTGTTTGATTTTCTCAAAAATTATTTGAGTCTTAAATGCCTTATCTCTGAACACTCTTTCATTTCTATCTTTCCATATTCCGCAACAAATATGAGGTAAAGCCAATCTCCATAACAAAATTATAGACTTATTCCTTGAGGGGTGATGCCATGAATTAAAAACTTATTGGACAGATTTTGGAAAGACCCAATTGATATTGAAGTAATCCAGACATCTAGCCCAGATGTCAGTAGAGAAGGGACAGTGGGAGAATAAGTGGTTAATGGTTTCCTAATTCTGCATACAAAGAAGGCAAACACTAGGCATACATTCTGTGTTGTTACCGATTGTTCTTTCTGCTATATCTTGCATTGTGTTACCAGTTACCAATATATCTTGCATGGTTTTTGTGTTAGACTACAAGGATGTGATTTCCTTCATTGTATCTCCCTATCTTGACTGCATCATTAAGGTCATATAACAACTTGTTAGGAGTGACACCTGGTTAAGAGTGCTTTAGCCTAGTTAAGAGATATTACAATAAGACCTGTTAGGAGCTACACAACTAAGGGATTTCATAACACAAGCTAATGTGTCACCTTGTTAGAGGATGTTAACCTTCGGACCTATTAGGATCCTACCACACCCTGTTAGGAGTGTCCTTGTGAGAGGACTTTCTTGTTGCAACTGTTAGGGAACAACAAGTTCAATTGATTTGTTGTTAGCACCTCTATTCCTGATTCGATCTTCTTATTCTCAACTTATATCATCGACTAAACTTCAAAACCTAACTCTTTCTTGCATCGCACGATCAAATTCTCACTCTTGATTTATAAAATCATACAACTTTCATCTCCTTATAAAGAACTCTATTAAGTCGAATAAGAACCTTGGAACAATTCCCTAGGTTCATTGAATCTAGTCACCTTATTCATTTTCCCGCTCATTACACTTTACGTATGTTTTCCACACAAAAAAATAAAATTTATAGTAATAAGTCTACCGGTGATCGATCAAACTATCTTTGGTTTACCGGTTCTACGTTCTTCATGCATGTGGTTGTTCTTATGATCATAACTTGCTCAATACTCTAAACATGTTGATGTGGTTTCAATCAAATATTCATGTCAATGTCATAAACATATGTTCCAAACCGCAACGTCCAACTCTTCTCTATTCATCCATACCAGTTTCTTGATCATCGCTCTACTCTTGTTTACCTGTTTGACTGCATTGGCAGTTTTGTTGTTTGACTAACTCCACTACTGGTTGGTATAAATGACTTAGATGACTAACAAAACATGGTTGCCATCAATGAAAACACAAATAAATTCATCAATCAACCTATTACATCATCATCAAGCCAACAATTTCCCCCTTTGGCATTGATGGGAACACTTAGAATTTTTTTTGTCTAAGTGTCACATTACAAAAATCATGACTCAACTGACTCAACTTACATACATAAACCCCCCTTAGTAATTACATGATATTACAAAATTTTAACTAACCTATACTACTCCCCCTTTGACAACAATGACAAAGGTAAGCAAAACGTATACAACACACCAAAATTTGCATTACCAAAAGTATAGGAGTTCATTACAATCACATTTTGAGAAAAATGTCAGCAAAATTAGTCTTCAAGACTTTTAGATCATTCTCCCATGTCTCCAAAAGAGTAGATGTAATTTCAATGTGTGTCCAAATGTGATATGCAATCTCTTCCATAGAATCAAGTGTATTCATTTATGGTGTAGTCAAAATTTCCTCTGTCTCTTTGTAACCTCTCTACAAAATTTGTAACTTAGGGACTAGGTGAGTCTGTAACTCCTACAATGATGTAGTCCTCTTTACCTATTCAACCTCATATGATTTAAGCTTCTATTGTATCATTATAATTTATCTACCCAAAATTATCATGGAATCATTTACATGATCAAATGATTCACTTAAATTCTTTATCTCATGCTGCTTTGCTTTCCTCTTTTTATCAATATCATCCAAAAACAATGAAAAGTTGCAAAATTGTAGACATAATTTTACCTCTAGTCTGCAATGCTTCCTTGATCTAGTCCATGTTAATAGTAAGACCTACTTTGTCTCCATCAATAGCCTTAATCAATTGCTCAATTATTTTCTTCTCATATTCTTTCTCAACATTATATAAAGAAACTTCTCCAAGATTTTCCATTTGCTCCCTTGCAGATGTAACCAAGTGGTCCAGTTTCTAAATAGGGTTTGTAGCATTGTCAGTGTCAGTCTCTGGTAACAGACTTGAAAATATCTCAACATCAGTCTATATGGTTTGATCTTCTCTCCTCTGTGCTCTTATTATCTTCTTCTTGGCCTTGGATTGCATTGCAGATGCAATCTCCATCAATTCAATAGGACTTAACATATCCATGTTAATCGGTCCTTGAATATATATTGTGTCATCATCTTCATCATCATCAAAAATATTCTTAGAAGTAAGTGACTGGTAGGTCACTTTTTGCTCTTGTTCTTCTTCTTTCTACTTATCTTCTTCATTCATCGACCGCTCTTTAGTTTTCTCAACATCAACCTATTAAGTTTCTTGAGTATCTTTCTCCATCTCTTCACCTATCTCTGATAGCTTTGTGATTTGCACATCATCCATTTGTGCATTCACTTTTGTCTTTATTTCATCTTTATCTTTACCGGTGACAATAAATTTTGGTATCACTAGTTCTTCTACTATGACAATAGGAACATTAGGCACTGATGTAGAACCACCTTCCGGTTCTTTCTCCATCTAAGTGAATATCTCATCAATCTCAAATATGTCTGGTAGTTCACCTTCATTTACTGGTGCATCAGGAATATCTTCTTCTTCATATGATTCAATCTGTTCCAGTTCCTCCTTCTCTAGTCCTAAAAACTTCTTTAGAATCTCCTCAGTCTCAGCTTGAACCATCTGGGATTCTCCAACAAGTAATCTTGTTAACCTCTTCTTGGTCCGGAATAATGATTTTGATCTTGAAATAATTTCCTGCACTTCTTCCTTAGATGTCTCTGGTTACAAATGCATCAGTACATACTCAATTATTTCTTTGTCCTACCTAATTGTGGACTACCATCTCACTTCCAATTTATTATACAAAGAATCAGGTATTTGACCTTGTACCTCAATTAATGCTTTTCTATAGTGATTCATGTACCCAACAACTGAATCTTCAATTTTTTTCTTCTCTTCCTCATTAAAATGATTATAATACTTATGTACACCAACCAATATACCATATTTCCTTATGTTCTCCAACAATTTATCGTACGGTGGCTTTAGTTACCTATGGTTTGACCGTTTTAACAATAGGTTCTCTAACCTTTGAATTTCTTACCACTTGCTCTTAATTCCTTCTTGCCTCCTTCAGATTTTGTTTCCTTTGCTATAGCTCTATGTGTTTTTTCTTTCTTTCTCTTCCTTGTAGCTTTAGGTGCTTCCGGTGCTATCTCCTTATCTTTTCTTCTAATTTATATCTT
This sequence comes from Cryptomeria japonica, assembly GCF_030272615.1. Taxonomy (NCBI): domain Eukaryota; kingdom Viridiplantae; phylum Streptophyta; class Pinopsida; order Cupressales; family Cupressaceae; genus Cryptomeria; species Cryptomeria japonica. Next base: position 629,097,312 of record NC_081415.1, on the reverse strand, counting down.
AGGAGGAGGAGGGGGCTTCTCCTTAACAAGTGTAGTCCTTGTTTGTCTGCCTATAGGTTCACTAGAGGTTCCTACCTTTCCAACTTCAAATCTAGTTCTAGCTTCAACAATCATTTCCTTTGTGAAGCCTTGTTCCACAGAAAATTGCTCAACTTTTTTTCTAACTTTCTTATCAATTATCGGTGTAGATAGGAATTTGGAAATCATCAAAGCAAGTAGCAAATTAGACTAGCTCAATCACAAAACCAGATTGCAATGATAACAATCCTAAAAACATTCAATAGAAAATATGATGACAAGATTTTCAAGATGAAATTAAAGCAAACCAAGTGCAGATATCTCCTTCATAATTCTCCATTGTCCTTCTTTCTCCTTAAAATTGCTTTGTTTGTGGATCTCACCTACAAGTGCATAAGCATGAGATGAAAGCAAGATTGACAAGACAACATAAGGATACTAGAAGCATGATTGATTGATCGATCAGGGTCCATGATTGAAGAAATTCATCCAATTTACAGATAAATTGGAGAAAAGACAAGATTAGTATGAAGAGATTTGAAAGGAAATTTCAAATCAAGAATGACAAAATTATGACAAGTGTATGACAAATTGCTATGCAAGGTGTTATGACAATTTATGACAAGAATTTGAAAATAGAAATAGAAATTTAGGAATTTAGGAGAAATTAGAAAATTAGGTTAGAAATGATGAATTGGAAATTAGGAAATTAGAAATTGATGAAAATTAGGTAAATTAATTAATAATTTTTCATTCATTAATTAATTTACAAAAAGAAGAGGAATTAATTAGCCAATTAAATAACTATTTAATTGTGACAAGAAGACTTAGGATAAATAAATAAATTATTTAACCTAGAGGGAAAATGACAATCAAGATTAAATGAATAAATCATAAAATCCTAGAAGATAAATTAGAAATGCAAGGACAACAATTAAGTCTTGACAAAAGATAATTGATGTCAATTCGATCATGATTCTGATTAACAAAGGACCAATACTGACAAATGATTTGATTGATAAATGCACCAATTGACGAGAAACAATGACTAATTGATCCAAATTGACATGATTGAGAAGGAAAATGATCGATGACAAATCGATCACAAAATGACAAGATTGACAAGGACGAGGATCAATGATGAATCAATTGCAAAATGACAAGATTGACAAGAGGACAATGGTCAATGACAAATCAATCGCAAAATTGATGAGATTGAAAAGAGGAAAATGATCGATGACAAATCGATCGCAAAATGACAAGATTGAAAATGACAACGATCAATGAGAAATTGATCGCAAAATGACAAGATTGAAAAGAGGACAAAACCCTAATTCTATCATTGATTAGGATTGACGATGTCCAAAATGATGACAAATGAACACACACATTGATACAATAGGATATGATCGACCAAAATCATGACTGAAGATTGCTATCGACAAGACCAAATTCGAAAGCAAGAAAAATGAAGAATGCAAAAGAAGGACTCGATGCTCGCAAATGATAAAGACCAAGTGCGCAACATAGAAGAAATGTTAATGCGACACAAAAACCCTAAAATAAGGCAATGCACAAATGTTAAAGTATGACTCCGCAAGCGTTGACCATTTTTAGATGTCTACATTTTGCCCCTCTTTGAGACAGTGTGATTCTAAGCATTGTTTTAAAGAACAATATTGAAAATGCCCCAGACAATGACAATGACATATGCATGCCCCCTCGAGGAATTGGCCGGATACATCTAGAAAAGAGGCCAATTGATCGATAAGAATGATAGAAAATGATAGGATCAAACAGATCAAGAATTGAAGGTCGGATGCAGGAATGAAAAGCAATGGAAGGTGTAAAAGACCACAACTAGCATAAGATGGAGAGGGTGCACATCCATCTAGGCACTGACAAAGTTCTATAAATAAGACAAGGAGAAGGAAAAGAGCTCATTTGCACTAGCCAAAGTGGAAGATTTGTTGCTCTGGAAAAGAACCCTTGCATAGAGATGGCGAACATTCCAATGGCAGATCTCCTCGGGGAATGTGTATGCAACTACAGATGACCGAACGATGCGGGAGCAGTGGTATGTATCTCAAAAACCTATATTGTCAATTTCATGAATTTTGCTCGCTTGCGGGACATTGCGGGGCCCACAGGGAATGAAAAAAAAGACTTCTATGCCTATGTGGGTGCATCCTATGCTTGTGTAGGATGTTCTACGCCTGTGTAGGGTACACAGGTGTAGCTTGATGCTACACAGGTGCAGTTGTGCACTGAGAACCCTAATTTGACCAAAAATAGCATGCGAATGATCCCAAAAAGGGGAATGAGGGTAGGATAGGTCAAAATAGATAAGAAACACCTTGATTGATGGATGAAACAAGGAAATGCAACCCGTAGGAGGAAACCCTAAAACTGACCAAGTGTGCCCCAATTGTGATGCAGAGTCGACAGTATCCACTGATTACACGGGAGAACCGCCCTGACTGCTTCATGTTACAACATAGACTCAGGAGCACGGACAAAGATACATTAGCAGGACTTGGATTATACTATATTACATTCATGCCTGAGATTAGGGAAAACACAAGACTACTTACCACATTGGTAGAGCAATGGCATTCAGAGACCTCCTCATTCCATCTGTCGACAGGAGAGGCGACGGTGACACTAGAGGATGTATGGTGTATCCTCCACATTTCAATTCATGGGGAGATGATAGAGTATGGCCTAGCGATACGGAGAGATGCTTTGTGCAGATTATTTGAGTGTGACACAGATGATCTTGATATGGTAGAGGGAGATTGGTTGGGAGACCATGGCAGTAGAGTACAATCAGCGATATGTGGTGATAGCAGTGGTTAAAGCATGCCTATTAGCAGGGGACAGATGAGGACATGGATTCCCTATTGGATGGGGAAGAGTGCTAGAGTGGATGGCGACAGAGGGGACTATATACACATGGGGACCATGTGTGCTTGCCATGCTGTATTTTCAGTTGCATCAGATAGCATATCAAGGAGTTCAGACTTTGAGCTGTGGGGTCACACTATTATAGGTATGGGCATTTGAGCACATAGCCATATGTCGATTGATTGTAGAGAGATAGGTAGTACCACACCAACCATATATGTACAATTATGGGGGTATGTTGAGACAGGGTCCGTTCGGATACATATTGTATTGGTGACATGAGCTAGACAGATTGAGAGAGTTCACATGGAGGCCATATCTTGATTGCCCTGGATGGTCAGATGATAGTGATGAGCTACCATATTGTAGATAGGAGAGATACTTGATTGGGCAAGTAGTGAATCACCAAAGAGTGATTGAGATGTACCTGCCAGAGAGAGTCAAATGACAGTTTGGAGAGAGGCAGGATGTACCGAGAGGGACTGTACACTTTTCCCGATCTCACAGAGAGATGAGTCAGTGGGGGAGGATGATTCAGCCACACATAGCATACACTGACTTCACACAGCTACAATAGAAATAGTGGGATTAGAGATCAAATGTGGTGGACACCGGGATGACAAAGGAGTATGAGCGATGGTTTGCACGACGATGGCATGTGCCATTGACGAATCTTGATATTCCAGTATCGAGGAGACAGGAGGACTTCCCACTCGTTGGAGATGATGAGGATAGAGATGAGGATGAGGGAGATGATGAGGATGATGAGGATGATAAGGAGGAGGATGAGGATGGAGGGGATAATGAGGAGGAGGATGAGGACGAAGGGGATGATGAGGAGGAGGATGAGGATGGAGGGGATAATGAGGAGGCATTGCAGGATATACCCATAGAGCCAGAGATAGCTAGCATAGAGGAGATGGAGATATGTAGGGCCACCATAGCGAGTCAGCATGATCACATTGTGACATTAGAGAGACAAAATGCTACCTTGAGGACAGAGAAGGATCAGTTCAGAGCAGAGATAGCCAGACTGACAACAGCTCGAGATACAACAATAGCATAGGCATAGCAAGTAGATCAGAGAGTGACGGAGTATATTGGGTCGATTAGGGATGCCAGTGCATGTGAGATGACATAGATGTTGGTAGAGACTGGAGAGGAGATACACCATTGGAGGACATTATATGAGAGTGCAGTTCCACCAGAGTAGAGAGCAGCATCATATCAGGCACGATCGAGGATAGAGAGCAGGCCACGTTCTCAGAGGTCAGTGAGCAGCATGGGGGTGAGTGGACCTAGGAGACCACCACAGCCAGGACGTGGGGCAGGAGGGTCATCACCCTTGAGACATGGTAGGGATGAGGAGGATAGAGGGAGCACCTAGTGACAAAGGCACGTACTCCTTATGATAAAGACATATGTAGTGCAACACTATGTATTCAGCCTACGGGCCATACTTAGGACAGACAGTCCAATTTTGTACTCCGATATTGTTTTGATATATGATATGATATGCAGCTATATGATGGGATGCAATGTGTTATGGCTTATGGTTATTTTCCATGTATGGATGTCTTATACACTGTTTATGTACCATTGTGGAACATGTATGAATATATTTTTATGTGTTTTTGATGCATTTATAATATGAAATGGATAAAATGCTTGATAGAGGCTTGATATAATGCAAATGTATTAATCGATGAATGCAGGATGCAACTTATGTGTTTTGGAGATCGAAGAACTAGACTGAACTGACTACCCAAACTGATGGAAGAAATGTTAGTAAGAAGAAATTAGACAAAGGACAGTTAGAGGCGATGAAAAACTTGCTTTCACCAATGCACTTTTTAGGTGAGAACCCCTATTTAATGTAGCAAAACGGATGCAAAGCATCATGGCATTGAAGGCTAGAGCTAAAACGCAACCCCTTTTGCAAAAGACAGACACATCGCACACAAGGAATGAGTGAAGCATCCTAGGGTGCATACATCAAGGGTCAAGGTATGTGTGGTGCTCACAAAGCGAATGTACTTATCACAGACACCCAATGATATAGTTGCCCCAGTTTGTGACAAACATTCCACAAACAACAAACACCACAAAAAAAGGAAAGGGACCATGAACCATCCCAGTCACTCTAAATCACTCAGTGACATCATCGAGTAACATAGGAACATGATCGAAGATAAATCAATAAATGATAAGACTCGCTAATTCCAACAAGTCAAACAAACATCTTGATCTTCATTGTCAAAAGTTGAAAGTGTTGATAGGACAATCATGTTGTCTGGTTTTAGGACATGCGGTACCCCGTCTAAGACAGGACATAGTTTGGTTTTGAGTATACCACACCCTGTATAAGACCCATGATAGTAGTGACAAGGACAAATGATATTGATGTTGACTGATTGATGTGCCAATTGTGATCAGTTTGAATGTCTAGTTATCTATTAACATGTGATTTCAGTAAAGCGCAGTGTGTGATTGCGTGCCATTGGAGGTATGCTCAGCGATCTGTCTATGCACAAAGGGATCATTTATTGCAAAATGCTTGTTTTTGGATTTAAAAAAAAAAAAATTGTTCATTTTTTTTTTCATTCTTTTTTCAGGACTTTATTTGACTTTTTAGGGATTTATTTCAGGGCATTTTTTTTTATTTTTATGATTTTTTCTAGGACATTTTTCAATTTTTATGATTTTTTCAGGACATTTTTCAATTTTTATGATTTTGCCCCCAATGTCTAGCAAGGCAAGGAATATGACAGGTGAATAAATAGGCATTCTGAAATGTTGGTGGATAGAGGGAAGACAAAGGCCTTTTATCATAGAGATAATACAAATGCAATTTCCAAAGGCTATTGCGTGATGGGACAAGAGACTGGATATGACAATGTAAAGTAGTGATAGGGCATGAGGGACATGTCAAGAGGTTTTTGAAACTATGTTTAAATTTTGCATCCTTATGTCAGATTGAGATCAAGGAATGAAAAAGTGTGTATGGATAGTGATAAGATATGGATAGGATAAGCAAGACCAAGAATGGATAAGGGACATGGACAAAAGGTCGGTGTAGGGTATGCAATAGTGGTAGAAAGTTGCAATAAGATAGGGAATATGGATGAAAAGTTATAATAAGCAAATGGATAAATACCAAAAGCTATGATAGACTAAAAGCTACAAACAAGATGCATGATGCTCATGAAGATCCTCAGCCTTGACAAGATCAAAGGTGGAAAGGGAAACTGGACATGAGGGACAATAGGATATGAAGGGTAATGACAGGGGTTCAATAGGATAATGGAGCAATGAAGGACAAAAGGATATGATAGGATAAAACCTGTCCCCAAGTACGGTATGCAAGAAGTTCATAGATTACACATGACACCTGTTTGCCAGGTTTTCATCATGGTACTTGCCCAAGGCACCTGTTTGCCAGGTTTTCACTAGTGGACGAATTATTTTTGCTTTACTTTTTTTTTTTCTTTTTCTTTTTCTTTTTCACTTTTTTTTTTTTTTGGATTTTGACATTTTCAATAGAAGATGGACTTATGATAGGGGATGGAAGAAGGACTCAAACATCTTTTTGTTTGGATAGTAGCCTTGAAAAAAAAATGGACCATGACCTTTAAAAGTATGTTCAAAGACGTTGGTAGGATAAGGACATGGAAAATGAGATGAAACTAAGGCAAGGATTTATGCAAAGGATGGGATCAAAGGGATCGAAGGATGGGAAATATGCATTGGATAATGGATAGGGTATTGGAAGAACTAGGCTTTAGTGGATGGAAATGTGGGTAAGATCGACATTGGCACACACCTTGAGGGGTGATGGATTGATGGAGGAAAAATGTATTTTGGATATTGAGATTTTGACGAAGGAAAGGCTATGGATTTTGGGACATAAGGGCCCAAAACAGATGAAGAAGGTGGTGGAGGAAAAAATTTGAGAGGTTTGGATGGAGGAATAGCAACTTTGGATGCCAAGTTGGATGTTTCTTTAGGCTTTTGTGCTTCAAGGAGCCGCTTAGGGATCCACATGGTTTTTGATTTTTCATGCTTTTGTGGTTCCTTGGAGTGCATTGCTTGCACAAGGGATTTAGGAACCCATATAGATTTTAACTTTTGTTTTTGAGAAATGGGCCTTTGTGACCTTTTGGATTTTTCCTTTTCTTTATAGATCACATTGTTCTTCGTTTTGACATGTCGATTATATTGGACATGTTGATCCTTGAATACATGTGGATTTCTAGACTTATGACTTTTATACTTGCCATCCAAATTTCTTAGAGGGGGAAAGGAATGCATGGATGGATATGAATGAAATGGAGTTCTTTTGGATGGATGAAATTTACTCAAGGATGTGTGCCTTTGCTGACCTTGCATAAAGGATGAAGGGATATAAGGACCTAAGATGGATGGAAAGTATGATGGGGAAGGTGTATGTTTTGATTTTGATGGAGGGATACCAACGTCTTGAGAGTGAGTTGTGTAGACATGACCCTTAAGATCTTCTTTGATATGGAGGGGTTCTTTCTCATGAAGGTCTACTCATTTTCCTTTATGAATATCTTGACTTGTAGGATACTCTTTTCTTTGGGAAGAAGACGTGAGTCCATTATGAGGTGGATATGATATGAGAAGAATAATGAGATCTTGAAGTGGATCGGATTGCACCAAAGTGGAAGAACCCCTTATGTATGTCAAGGGTTCATGAACATCTTGCACTAACACGTTAGAATCATGAGGGGGATTAGGATCATGAGGGGGACTAGGATTGTGTAGTGGACATGGTTCAATGATAGGCTCTTCAAGAGATGGAATGGGATAAATAATGGGATCATCAAAAGAAATGCGATCTTGGAGTGTATATGGAGCATTAAGACAAGGACATGGAGGAACAGAAGGATCGTGTGGAGGATTTAAAGGAATAATTTGATCTTGACAAGGAGGAAGATCATTGGAATCCTCTTTAAAGTTGCTTTTCTCTGGACTTTTAATGGGATCATTGGAAAGGATGGAAGGGATATCTTGATCTTTCTTAGGAAGTAGAATGTCAATGGGATTTGAAAGGACATTGTGTTCTTGGATAGAATTGACAGGAATAAGTGAATCATTGCGAGTGTCTGGGGAAATGGGATCTTGGTCAACAATTGGATGGGATGATAAGGTTTCAAGATCTTGATCTTCATCTATTTCAAGACATGTTTCTTCATGCTCTAAATTATCCTCTTGACATGGGGTTGGACTTTGGATATGCATGGAGGATTCTAACAAGGAATCAATGATTTGGCACGAAGGGGATGGAATTTGAATGGGACTCTCTAAAAGAGAAGCATTTGATGGCATTAAATCTTTCATTTCCAAATAGTACAAGGGATTTGTATAAAGTTCTTGATACAGCTCTTGTTGTTGTGGTTGTGTCGTGCCTTGACATTGACCCTGTTGTTGTGCTTCTTGTGGTGGAATCATGATTGGTAGCCTTGGTTGATATTGCAATTGAGGGTGTTGTTGATATTGCATGAACATCAATTGTGGTTGTGAAGTATGATAATTTTTTTGTCTTGGCACATATTGAGGCACATGTTGTTGTTGATGCTAATGAATCGGAATTTATTGACTTTGTGCCAATTGTTGTACTCTTGATGTAAATCCCATCATTTGCAAAAAACTTTGTTTGGGAGGTTTTTGTTGTTTCTCCTTGAGATGGGGTATGGCACTTGCATTGACTTGCTATGTTGTTTGTCCAATCCATTGTGGTGGTTTCAAGTTTGAATTAACTTGTAATGGTGCAGAAGACACTACAATGTGTTGTTGAATGCGATATTGTTGTTGTTGTGCATTGCTTGTTTGCACATTCAATTGTGCCTTTTGTGTATTACTCAATTGTTGTAACACTTGTTGTTGTTGTAGACCACTATTTGTGGCTCTTTGTGTTGCCATTATCGAAGGATCGGTCACAATATTTTGCATAATAGGTACTTGAGTATTTGGCAAATATATTGAACTTAATGGGACATAGGAACTTTGCTGCATTGTGGAATTGTTTTGGACATTGGTAAGATTAGGCATTCCAGTCGTAAAGCTTTCTTGCATCTTAGATTTTGATCCACTTGTAATTATTCAAGGAATCATTTCTTGTTGAGGGCCAGCTATCAATATTTGTGTGGCCCTCATTTGATCTTGTGTAAAAGGTGTTGTATTAAATAACGGATTGTTTATTGTTTCAAACGATGACTTTTGAGGAATAGTCACTATCAACGTTTTTGAAGCACGTTTACTCATCAAGGTGTTTTGAGTTTCTTGTTGCACATTTTATTTGTTTGGATGTGGAGAGAAACTTAACAACTCACCACCTTGTTGTTTTTGCACATTGATTTGCTCACTTGAGGAGGTCACATTACTCATCATGTCAAGATATTTTTGTGGGAACATCTTAAAGACCTTATTCAAGAATTTATCTATCTTTTTTGTCAACTTCGGATCTTTAAGGAACATATCAACATCATCAGAAGCATCGGAATTTGATGAAGAATCTGGTAAAATATTTGGATTTATTTCTTGTTGAATGCCTTGATCTGAACCAAATCCTTGTGAAAGAGTTTGTTCCTCGTGTAATGTTTGAATTTCATGTTGCAGGTTTGGTTGATTCAAATCAAAAGGTGCATTTCCTCTTGGTGTTGGTGGAACACTCCCATGTCCTGGTTTCATGGGTACAAATACTGGTTCATATAATGGAGGTGGTCCAAGTTGAACCATTCCATATGGTGGTAATGATGTGCTTGACGAACCTTCAATTTGTACTGTTTGACTAGTTTGAAAATGTGAGTTTGATATGTTGTCAATGGGTTGATACATTGGTTCACCCATCTTCTTATATTTTGACCTTGTTTCAACAGGCATGTCACTATGCAAATTCAATATTTTTGGAATTTTTCGAGGATAATATATGATATGCAACTAAATGCAAACTAAATAGATGAAAATGCAATCTATGGCAAAAATGCAACCTATGTTTTTGGTTGTTTTTTCAAGATTTTGACAAACTCATGAATGTAATTCTAAAAATGAGACCCTTAGGAAATTGAAATGATGTCTAGACCTCAAAGGACAAAAGGACCAAGTGACAAAAGCAAAAAATGACAATGTCTCCCCTATATGCTTGGATACTAAGCTAGGTTTGACCAAATGATAGTGATGACAAAAAGACAAAAGTTTGATAAGGTCTAGACTTCCTAACAATAACCTAGGTCTTTATCAAAGATTTGCATTACTCAAGTATGACAAAACCTAGTTTTGACACTATATGCAAAGGGACAATTACTATGCAAATGACCCTAATATAATATGATAATGACCTAAGCTCAATGAAGAGACCTAGGGTATGCAAATGTGACCTAATGTTATGAGGACAAAGATGCAAATGCAAATGTATGACAATGTCAACCTAAGACAAAACCTAAGGTTGAATTATGAAATGGTATTACTCTAATGCAAGAGGACACATGCAAATGGATGACCCTTATTGATATGCAAAGGAGTATGACCTAGGTGAAACCTAACCTTTGTAGTTGACAATGAATTTGCAAAATGCAAACCTAGGATGAACCTAAATCTAAGTGACATCAATGTTGAGACAAGATTTTGAAAAATGTTTGACAACAATGTTTGAAGGTGTTTTGAACTTTGTTGAATGAAATACTATTGTGTTTAACCTTGTTTTGAATCAATTTGTCTTGTTTTTGAAATGAGACACAACTCAACTTTTGACAAGCAAAGAAGATAAGATATTTTAACTTAGACTCAAGACAATCATGCTCATTCACACATTTCTTATGGTAGGTAAAGATAGTAGGTACTTGAGAGGTAGACTTGTTATAAGATTCAAGGAGAATACATAGATGCTTGACCCCATGGTCTCCCCTCCATGGCACTCACTTCTCAGGGCAACCAAGCATCAGTCCCCATGGAAATCTCCCCATGGCGAACTTAGTATCTCTTCCAAGTATCCGAACTCCTCCTTCTCAAGCAACTAGAAGGATTTTTGGCCTCTAAATACAAGGTGTTTAATAAGGATTTCTGTTAAGCGCTACTCCTTGGTGTCACGTAAGCGTGATTGAGACATAGGCCCACCAAGATACCAAACAAATGTAGTCGCACAAGCAGGATTTAGACCGTGAGGCCCTACTTAGATGCTAATATGAGAAAGAGTCCAAGGGTCATCACTTCCCAAGTAACTACAATTCCCACGTAACCCTTCTTTCAAAGCTTTCACCCATCACGTATTTATTTATAGTGAGTTAGAATGCCAAGGTACTCTAGCTATGCTCACTTTCGGTCGTTCCCTTCTCACGATTGTCACTTGCTTGCAAAAGAAAGCAAATGGTCGGGAAGGCAGGCCCTCTAAAGGTAACAAACAATCCAAAACATGAGAATGGTATCGAAGATCTGGATTTTTGATCACCCTAAGAAGGATGAGAGCATACTCTCCTACTCCAATGTCAAGCTCAACAAGAAAAGTGAACACATGTTCATTCCATCCTACTTAACAAACATACTAGGTGCCTAATTATGAATAACAAACACAAAGTTTGGTTGGAATATAAGGCAACCTACAAAATCACTAAGTTAGAAGTTTGATTTGTTTGGTCTTTGACTAGTGAACCTACATAAGTTTTGTTAGTAGTTTCATTATTAGTCTTCATCACACGTAATGCCAAGGTGCTGCACAGAGAATCAGTACCAAAGAAAACTAGAATACAAGAATAGAATGCAAAACAAAGTAATTTGAATGTAAAAACACTGATTTTCACCTCTGTTTCTGGCCTTACACAGGCGCAGAATGTCTCAACACAGGCACAGATTGCCTTGACACAGGCGCAGAATGCCTTGACATAGGCGCAGATCCCTCCTACACTGGTGCATAAGTGTCCAGAAAGCCCTGAGTTGCCCTGTTTCTTGGGTTTTCACCTGCAAATCAGCTCAAAAGCACTCAAAAACATAGTTAAGGGGTTAAGTTCACATCGGGTTCACCAAAAAATGAAGATAGGAATTTGGAAATCATCAAAGCAAGTAGCAAATTAGACTAGCTCAATCACAAAAACTAAATTGCAATGATAACAATCCTAAAAACATTCAATAGAAAATATGAAGACAAGATTTTCAAGATGAAATTAAAGCAAACCAAATGCAGATATCTCCTTCATAATTCTCCATTGTCCTTCTTTCTCCTTCAAATTGCTTTGTTTGTGGATCTCACCTACAAGTGCATAAGCATGAGATGAAAGCAAGATTGACAAGATAGCATAAGGATACTAGAAGCATGATTGATTGATCGATCGGGGGCCATGATTGAAGAAATTCATCCAATTTATAGATAAATTGGAGAAAAAACAAGATTAGCATGAAGAGATTTGAAAGGAAATTTCAAATCAAGAATGACAAAATTATGACAAGTGTATGACAAATTGCTATGCAAGGTGTTATGACAATTTATGACAATTTATGACAAATCACTATGCAAGAAGTTATGACAAGAATTTGAAAATAGAAATAGAAATTTAGGAATTTAGGAGAAATTAAAAAATTAGGTTAGAAATGATGAATTGGAAATTAGGAAATTAGAAATTGATGAAAATTAGGTAAATTAATTAATAATTTTTCATTCATTAATCAATTTACAAAAAGAGGAGGAATTAATTAGCCAATTAAATAACTATTTAATTGTGACAAGAAGACTTAGGATAAATAAATAAATAATTTAACCTAGAGGGAAAATGACAATCAAGATTAAATGAATAAATCATAAAATCCTAGAAGATAAATTAGAAATGCAAGGACAACAATTAAGTCTTGACAAAAGATAATTGATGTCGATTCGATCATGATTCTGATTAACAAAGGACCAATGCTGACAAACAATTTGATTGATAAATGCACCAATTGACGAGGAACAATGACTAATTGATCCAAATTGACATGATTGAGAAGGATGACGATCGATGACAAATCGATCACAAAATGACAAGATTGACAAGGACGAGGATCGATGATGAATCGATCACAAAATGACAAGATTGACAAGAGGACAACGATCGATGACAAATCGATCACAAAATTGACGAGATTGAAAAGAGGACAACGATTGATGACAAATCGATCACAAAATGACAAGATTGAAAATGACAACGATCGATGAGAAATTGATCACAAAATGACAATATTGAAAAGAGGACAAAACCCTAATTCTATCATCAATTAGGATTGACGATGTCCAAAATGATGACAAATGAACATGCACATTGATACAATAGGATAGGATCGACCAAAATCATGACTAAAGATTGTTATCGACAAGACCAAATTCGAAAACAAGAAAAATGAAGAATGCAGAAGAAGGACTCGATGCTCGCAAATGATAAAGACCAAGTGCACAACATAGAAGAAATGTTAATGCAATGCAAAAACCCTAAAATAAGGCAATGCGCAAATGTTAAAGTATGACTCCACAAGCGTTGTCCATTTTTAGATGTCTACAATCGGTCTTGCCAAATTAGAATGTACCTCGATTGACTTCTCCTTGAAAGTTCTTGTAAAGTGGAAAATTGGACCCTAGTAACTCCCCACCTAGGAGAGAGAAAGGAGGTCACTAGGATGATTTTCCCTTGGAGGAACTTTACATTCAAAAGAGGGGCTTGAATCCACTAGATCCAAATCCAAGAGAGACAAGGATGTGAATTCCAAGTGGATTGCAAGGGTTGAAGTGTGATTTACCCTCTTTTTTAAATTGGAAAGCTGACTTTTTGACTATGTGGAACAAAGAGAGAAATTGAGTGAAATGAGGAGCTACTAATTCAGAATCATGCTGTAACTTTAGATCTAAGCTAATTAGACTGATACGGATCTGCCTTACAAATTTGGAGAAAAGTCATCAGGACCATGGCAATAATGTACATGGTTCTCCACAAAATCCATGAAAAAAAAAGGGTTCTTCCGTCTCTACAAATGAAGCTGAAACCTAAAAGTACAGTTGCACACCTACAACCTACACACATAAAAGAGGGAAAGAAGGGTTGTGGATAGGGGTTTGCCTTAGTCAAACTCTGGTTGAGGAATCAACCTTGAAAGAAAGTAATTGCAAATGCTTCAATGCAAACAATGGAAATGTATACCTTGTAGATTTGCAACTTGTTGATGATGATTGCTTTTCTTCTTGGATGTAATCACAAGTATTGCATAAAATGGCATGTAACATGACAAAACCCTAGTACACACACATGCTTGCAAATGGATGTTGTAATATTTCTCCAATGAATGAAGAAGACTTGATTGCTTGAATGCTTTGTAATGAAGACCCTTCGCTTGAATTTTGCTTATTATCCTTATCTTGCTCCTGTATCCCCTATATCACTTCCTTGCAAATGAGAGGACCAACTCCCTTTTTATACATGCCTCAAAAGATTAATTAATCTCACCAAAGGCCAACATTAGGGAGATTTAGGATCCCAAAGTGTAGATAGGGCTGGGGGGACCTATCTTGGGGCCACCCTAAGAGGCTAGGATAGGGGCACCACACCCCTATCATGCCCTATCTTGGGGCCTAGATAGGGTCATGAGGCTATCTCAAGGCTCAAACTAGAAGGGGTCAAGGGATGAAAATGCAAAAAGATGTCTTGGTCAAGAAGGAGGGTGTCATCGCCAAGGTGAGGACCTCAAATGTGGTTAAAATTATAGGAGGCACAATTTTATGACACTAAATTTAGCCCCCACTTTAGCGTGAGTATGGCTTATGCTACTACTACTGGTAAAGTAGAAGAAATAGAGATGAAGATGAGAGATGCAGTGCAATACCACAAGGAGTATAAGATATCACTAATCTTGAGAACAAAAGCCTCCAACCTTATGATCTTAACTCACTCAAACATATGCAAGAGCACACAAAACAAAAACAAAGCACAAAAGACACACAACAAAAATAAGATAGAAGATGACAAACCAACTAGCCAAAGAGACCTCGATACTCAAATTTCTCAGGAGACAAATACAAATTTCATCACATAAACACAAGTGATCACATAAAAGAGCAAAGCTAACATCATCCATGAACCATTAATAGAAAAAATATGGGTTCATGAGAGGAAGGAGAGAGAGGACATGAATACACACTTTGGTGATCCATGAGGAGAAAGGCAAACAAGAGAGAAACAATGGACATCTCGCCTTGAAAACTAGGTGATCCATGGAGAAAAGGACATGGAAATCTAGCCCCCAAAGCCTATCTAGGTGATCCACTTAAGAGAGGAGAGTGGGAACACTGTTAGTTCCACCCAATCTCAAGCACATGTGTGCAAGTGAGGTTTGAAGCACCTCATAGGAGTCTATGCTCAAGTACGCTACAACCTATATACAATGTATAGTACAAGTGTCAAAAAAGGTGTGATATCTTGCTTTAAGAGTCTGTGCTCTGGATCTAAGAATAATCACCCTGCATGAGAGAAAAGTGGCATCATCTCTCTCTAAGAATTCTATGCTCTGGTTCCAAGAATGACCCATTGTACTTGGAAAAAGTAGAGTCATCTCGCTCTAAGATTCTATGCTCTGGTTCTGAAAATGACCTACTATATAGGAGAAAAGTGACGACTTCTTTCTCTAAGAGGCTTCCCTCTAGTTCCAAGAATGTCCCACTGTACAAGAAAAGTGATGACACCTTTCTCTAAGAGGCCGCCCTTTGGTTCCAAGAATGTCCCATTGTACAATACGTGAGAGAAGTATGGTACAAAGGAGCAGTGTGGGTGCACCCCCCTTAAGATGTCAACATGGTTAATATTTATATCTTAAGGAAAGTAGAACAAGGATACCTACCTTCATCACAAAGAAGATATCCGTTATGCAACAATGTCATAATCCAAGCAAGAGAGGGGATGATGAGGGAACAAACCGAGAAACATAAAAACACAACAATTGAGAAACAAAAGAGAAATTTTATTATTATTTGCAACCAACATGCACTACATGCACTACAATTTCAGAGGATTAAAACTTCATAGGCTGCCACACATGCAACATATAGATTTTGGAAAATATCCTTCCCACAATACAATCTCCCAACTCTAAGCTCTCAAAAACTCAACTCCAAAAACTAAACTATTTTCCTCAAAGATGAGTCTTAAATAGACTTTCTTTGCCTAGGAGCTAAGATAACATTTGAAATAGAAACTTGGCAGACTAACTAGCGCTAGAACAAGAAACTGCATAATTTCACTAAAGCCAAATTCGTTAATTGGAAACTTTTTGAAAAATAATTGTCCAACTTTCGGTAGCCATAACTTTAGATCTAATTGTTGGATTTCTACCAAATTTTGGGCTCATCCGAAGCCTCTAAAGGCTTCAAATTTGACTATAAATAAATTGCATAAATAAGAAAGGAAAAATCCAAAAACTAGAATATAAAATATAAATTTTTTTTGTGTGATGTAGGATTGCCCTTACACCACTGGATGCTCCTGCATTAGGGGAATACTCTTCAAGAAAGGATAAGATAGTTGAAAAGAGATATTTTACTATAAGTGTAAAGGTGATCCTTGGAAGAGAAGATATCTTTATTCGAAAGAAATCATCCTCCAAGAGGAATTATCTTAGACAAATATAGCATCTTCTAGAACAAAGAAAAGGAGAGAACAAGAATGCAATCCTTCCTCCTATTCCTAGGTGAAAGGGATTCTTTATAAGGGATGAATCACTTTTAGCCCCAAGAGGGATGGGTGAATTTATCATAGATGTACATTACTAATTGTGAAAGAGGTTGCAGTCAAGGACTTACACCTCTTGTATAATAGATAATCCTTGAGCTAACAACCAACAATTGTGCACATGGAATGACATCAAGTAATATAGCTCATACCATTCACAAAATAGGACAAAGTTGATCCCTAGAGAAAGAGAGAGAGAGAGATCATTTCTCCCCAAGTGTAGGGACAATGAGAAGAGATTACACAATCCTCTAGAGAGAGATTAAACATAAGAGAATGTGCAATGAACTTATATGAACACATGCAAGAAAAGACATTAGTACATGTAAAATACACATCTCAAGAAGTGGTAATCTTCGAAAGGAAGAAAAAGTATCAGATATTCCCCAAGGGGGATTTAAGCATATAGAAATGATAAACATAAATGAGAAATTCAACCCCTAAAGGAAATAGTGATACACACGATATAGAGAAAGAGATAGGAGTGAAAATCATTTCCCCCCAAATAAGAAGGACAAGGGGAAAAGGAGTACACATTTTCTAATGGTGTTTATTTTCAAGTAATATGACTTCCTACTAGAACAAATTCTCTTAAGGAAGGAATATGCATTTCTCAAGAGATCATTCCATGTAAGGAGGCATATCATGCTTGAGAATAATCGCAACCATAGAAAAGGTGTTGGCCATTTGGTGGAATTTGTTATGTGTTTCATTGATTCCATCACTAGTTCTTTGGATGCTTTACCAGAACCCTTCTGGTCTCGATAGGATGAGTGGTTTCTGGTTGATCTAGATCTGACATGATTCGGTAGGCTCCAGTATAGTTTGGTGATGGAATTGGCTTGTTCATGATACTCAAGCTCATATTTGGTCAGTTGGTTTTGGTCTGATGATAGGATGCTATCCTATTTTCTTAGAAGATTAGTTTATGGTTCTGGCGAGGGTTTCACCGACAGAGCTTTTGGTGAAAATATTTGATGAATTGCATAAGTGGTGTTGGTGCAGCTTTTGATGGAATTCCAGGATGTTGTTGGTGATCATGTTTGAGACTTGGTAGATGGAGATCATTACTGTAGCATGTGGACCTATATTGGGTCCCAGTTGATCTAGGTTGTGGACCGACTTTAATGTAATGTGTGGATTGGACATCTTGATGTGTTGGATATTATTTGTTTGGTCTAAGGTTGACATGGTTTGTAATTATGTAATTGGTTTATTATCTGGTGGCTGAGCTAATTGTTTATGGTTAATGATTTGTATATATACATGTAAGCTCTCATTGTAGATCATCATGGTTAAGGTTAGAGGTCATGGTCAAGGGATGTAATATGCGAATAATGTAATATAATTCAGGCATCGGAGCTGGTCAATCATTGGAGATTGAATTGGGTTTATGTAAGAGGATTTAGTCCTCTGGTATTGAGCTTAATTGGAACTATACTTAGGAATAGGAGATGCTATCTTTTGCAGTTCAACACTTCTTTGAATTATAGTCTGGATTTCTATGTAGTCAGTGAGGCTCCTTTTGTGATGAGTAGTGCGCTCTAGGTTGTTGGCCTTCTTGCAAGTGCAAGCCCCTTAATTGTAATTCACATACTTACTTCATAAGTATGATCTGATTGTGGGTAGGCTTCCCACTGTGGTTTTTCCCTTTGACAGGTTTTCCACATACAAATCTTGGTGTTATGTGGATGGATTTTATTCTGTGATTATTGTTTATGCTTAATTGCTTTAACTTTTATTCCGGTATTAAAGTTTAAATTGTTAATGGTTCTGGTAATCTGTGACAACTGATTCCCACCCCCCCTCTCAGTTGTCTTCCAGTTATTTGAACTGTCTAACAATTGGTATCAAAGGTTTGGTCCTCTCTACAGAAAGCTTAACCTCTTGAGGTTGATCCTATGGCTACTAACATTTCAAGTTCATGCAATTCTTCTAGAGCTATCTTTCGAAGGGATATTCTGAAGCTTGATGGGACAAATTACATAGTATGGAAGATTCCGATGGAAAGTCATCTGAGATGTCTTGGTAAGGATATTTGGAGATCACATAGAATTGTGTCACACCCTATAACTTGGGATCTGGCAATCCTCCTCTAGAAAACCTGGACAAGGAGCTTGAGAATGATTGTAGAGAAAGAGAAGCCCTCTTGTGTGCACTTTCTGATCAGCAAATAATGGGATTAACCAACAAATCATCTGGAAAGGCTATATGGGATAAGTTGGAGACTCTTAATGAAGGTGACCCTATAGTGAATATTTCTAAACTTAATGGTTACTGGGTAAATGAGATTGTTATGGGAATTCAATGTTATAGTGGAACTCTGAGAGAAGATGAAATTGTTTCTAAAGTGTTGAGAGCCCTACCACCAGCTTACAAAATGAAGGCTACCTCTATTAATGAGTTGAGAACAATGGCTAATACATCTATCAACAAAGATACTTTGGTTGGTAAACAATCTACTTTTGAGCTTGAAGAATTTGGACCTTCTGGAGCTATGAAGAATGAACCTTCTTTTCATGCATCTACATCTACAACCGGTAAGCAATACTGGAAAGATTTGTATGCAAAGGAATTAGAAGATACGAAGAGATAAGATGATGAGTTTGAGCAAGTTGAAGCACTATTTGCTAGAAGAGTACCTAAAGGACCGGTAGGAATTAAGTATGAAGGAAAAACACCTTTTAAATGTTTTGCATGTAATAAGATTGGTCATTTTGCATCTAGATGTCTTGAAAGAAATTCAAGATTTTAAGAAAGAGTTAGAAGATCTTTTAAGCCTAAACTTGGATATCAAAACAAGTATAACTATAGGAAAAACAAAGGCAAATCATGCTACATAGTGGATGAGGAAGGCATCACTGATTCTGATGATGAACCGACAAAAGACTCTACTAGTGGTTCTGACAATGGGAAGGAATGGGTGTTACTGGCTATCAAGGAAGATGTTGCAGCACTGGAAGAGAATGTACGTGAAGAGAAGGCACTTGCTACTAAAACTAAAGACAAAGATGAATGGGTAATTGACAACAGGTGTTCACATCATATGACTAAAGATAAAGGGAAGTTTCTGTCTTTGCAAGAATTTGATGGCACTCTAGTTAGATTTGGAGATGACAAAGCATGTATGATCAAAGAAAAATGAACTATATAATTGGATGGTAAGAACAATACTAACAATGTTTATTATGTTGACGGTTTAAGGCATAATATTTTGAGTGTAGGACAATTGGTAGATAAGGGGTTTCAATTACAGTTCAAGGATGAAAAATGCAAAATCATTAATAGATCTGGTTTGGAGATTGCAACTGGTACACAGACAAAAGGTAATATATTTCGGTGAGAAGACATGTTTGATTACACAGATTGATGAGAGTTAGCTATGGCATAAAAGGTTGCATCATGTGAATTTTGATTGCATTGTGAAGACCAGTTCAACTAAGGCAGTTAGGGATATACCTAAGATTATGAAGCCCTATAATCCGATATGTAAAGAATGTCAAATGGGTAAATAGGCCAGAACCTCTTTTAGGAGTGTGCACGATAAATCAAATCATGTTCTTGATCTTATCCATACTTGATTTGTGTGGCCCCGCTAGAGTTAAAATTTTTCAAGGTGATAGATATTTCATGCTAATCATTGATGATTATTCTAGAATGATGTGGGTTACTTTTCTAAAAGAAGAATTTGAAGCATTTGAAAAGTTTAAAATATTTAAGGCTAAAGTGGAAACTGAGATAGGATTGAAGATTAAATGTTTGAGGTTAGAACATGGTGGAGAATTCACATCCAATAAGTTTAATAACTTTTGTGAGAAGCATGGTATAAGAAGACAATTTTTTGCTCCTCAGACACCTCAACAGAATGGAGTTGTGGAAAGGAAGAACATACCTATCTTGGATGCTGCTAGAACAATGATAATGGAAGATGGTCTACCTCATATCTATTGGAAAGAAGTAGTGAGCACAATGGTTTATACATTCAACAGAGTACATATAAAAGGAGAAACTAATAAGATACCTTATGAATTATGGTTTGGAAATACACCTATAGTTAAGAATTTCAAAATATTTGGTAGTAAATGTTATATTAGGAGAGATGATATCATTGGGAAATTTGATCCTAGATGTGATGAAGGTATATTTCTTGGTTATTCTAATGAAAGAAAAGCATATAGATGTTATAACAAGAGATTGCAAAGAATTGCAGAGAGTGCTAATGTCAAAGTAGATGAGCTGAACAAAAGTCAAATAAGAGTTTATGAGAAGGAACCGGCAGTGGAAATGATTATATCTGAACTGGTAGCACCTTTACCAAAACAGAGTGTTGAACCAGTTACTCCACCAGTATTAGAGAATTCTACAGTAACTGAAGGACATGGAAGATGAACAGTAAGTCAGAAGACCCCTAGGTATGTGAGATTGAATCATTTAGAAGATCAGATCATTGGGGATAACAACAATAGAGTGATGAGAAGAAGACTGGCAACTAATGACGTATGTTTAATTTCACAAGTTGAACCAGTATTAGTAACTGAGGCATGTAAAGATTAATATTGGTTGAAAGCTATGGAAGAAGAATTAGATTAGATTGAGAAAAATAACACATGGACCTTGGTTCCCCAGCCTAAAAATTAAAATGTTATTAAAACTAAATGGGTTTTTAGGAATAAATTGAAGGAGGATGGTCAAGTTATAAGGAATAAGGCTAGATTGGTTTGTAAAGGATATTCTCATAAATAAGGAATTGATTATGGAGAGACTTTTGCACCTATAGCTAGGATTGAAGCTATAAGATTATTTCTTGTCTATGATGCTTATAATAACTACAAGGTTTATCAGATGGATGTTAAATGTGCATTTTTGAATGGGGATCTTGATGAGGAAGTTTATATTGAGCAATCTGATGGTTTTTCACTATTAGATGATACAAATATGGTTTGCAGGTTAAGGAAAGCTTTATATGGATTGATACAAGCACCTAGAGCTTGGTATGTAAGATTGGATAAATATCTTTTGAAGCTTGGTTTTACTAAGGTCAGTGTTCACAGTAATTTATATTATAAAATCATTGATTATGATATACTGATAATTGAAGTATTTGTTGATAACATTATTTTTGGAGGTGAAGATAAGTTATGCATAGAATTTTATAAGAATATGAAGAAATAATTTGAGATTTGTATGATTGGTGAGATGAAATTTTTCTTCGGTTTGTAGGTTACTCAAACTGACAAAGGTATTTTCATCTGGCAAACTAAATATGCCGAGGAATTGTTTGAAGAAATTTAGTATGGGATATTCTAAATCGGTAAGTACTCCTATGGTTACAAGTGGGAAATTGACAAGAAAAGGTGTTTCTACATTGGTAAATCCTACAAGATACAAATCTATGATTAGAGGTCTGCTTTATTTAACTCAGACTAGGCCTAACATTATGAATGTTGTTTGTATTGTTTCAAGATTTTAGAGTGATCCTAGAAAAATTGTTGGTATTTTGGATATGTTGATATGGTTTTGTCATTGATGTCAACACTTGTCAACACTTGTCAACACTTATCAACACTTGGAGATCTTTGGTTATGTTCACTGGTAAGTCAATGACTTATGTACAGTCACCGGTATTTGGTTCACCAACAGGTTATATTATTCACCAGCACATGGAATGACTTGGAGACTACCTGGTTATGCTGAAGACATCATTTGATCACTTGGTTTTGATGATTTGGTTATTGATCTATTCGGGTTTTCATATTTGCTGTTACCGACAAATAGGTCCATGTTATGCACCGACAAGCATATTTATTCCAGATCTGCACGACACATTATGGAGATGATTTATTATTGTTGTAAATGCATTGAGCCGACATGATGCATCGCTTATTGATTTATTTGTAATTGATTTTATTGTAATATCTTTTAGTGAGCCAACCTATTCAATTGGTCTTAGGTTATGGTATAAATGTAAGATCTCATTTGTGAGATCGATGTGCGATTGAAAAAAGGATTGTAATAGGGTATATGCAAAAATAAGAAGAGCTACATATGCAAACATCATTTGAAGGTTGAAGGAAGGTTTTGAGGAAGATAATCAGATTCTAACCAGTACTGAATCCAGCATATGAAGAGGTTATTTTAAGCAGTACATTATCATTGGATTTAACCATCCAATTGTAGTCAGCGTGACTCCCATTTTGTGATTGAGCAGTGAGCTCTAGGCAGCTGGCCTCCATATTGTACACACATACTATCTGTAGTAGTATCATTTGATTGTGGGTAAGGCTTCCCACCATGGTTTTTTCCCTTACAGGGTTTCCACGTACAAATATTTGTGTTATGTGTTGTGGATGTTATTGTCTTCATGTTTCATGCATTAATATTTACCGGTATTGCAATTAACTAATAAAATTGTCTACCAGCATAAAGTTTGGTTTATCGGTATTAAGCATTAAGTTTTGGTTAAGTTAATTTTGGCTGAATTTATTGGACAACTGATTCATCCCCCCCCCCTCTCAGTTGTCTCTGGGACCTAACAAAAAATCATGAGATTGTGGTGAAAAGGATTTTTAGATACTTACAAGGTACATCAGAATATGGTTTGTGGTACCCTAAGGATGATAACTTTACTTTATGTGCATATACAAATGCTGATTGGGCTGGAGATGTTGATGACCGGGAAAGTACTTCTGGTGGAGCTTTCTTTCTTGGAAAGAAGTTGGTTTCATGGATCAACAAGAAATAGTCATGTACTTCTTTATCTACTACTGAAGTTGAGTATGTTGCTCCTGCTACACAAGTTTTATGGATGAAGAAAATATTGAAGGATATAAAAGTGGATTGTAATGTACCAATAGTTATTCACTATGATAAATCTGCTGCTATTGATATATCAAATAATTCGGTATTTCATTCTAAAACAAAGCACATATCTATAAAGTATAACTTTTTGAAGGAAAAGGTGGAAGCAAATGAAGTTAGACCAGTTTATGTGAACACTAAAGAGCAGATTGTAGATATTTTCACTAAACCTTTGCCCAAAGAATCATTTAAGTAACCGAGAGATAGATTGGGAGTTTCTGCCCCTCCGATAGAGACTTGATTGATGCGGTTTAGCATTAGTTCAACATGCACTATCAGAGATACTATTCATTATGGCACTGATGTGGGATTCTACTGCTCAGGGGGAGTAGTCAGCTTTGTGATTCAGTAGTTTATATTTTTGCTTTGATATTTTTGTCAGATTTTTGGCATTGATGTCAAAGGGGGAGAGATAGTGATAAGAAAAAGATAAAGGAAGAAAAAGAAAAAGTCATAGGAGGAGAGATATGAATAAGAAAAGTAAAAGGGAGAGATATTGACATTAAGAGTTGTATGTGGGAGATTGTTGGTTGTCTTCCATTGGGGGAGACTTGTTTGGCATTTCTTGGTACTTAGAGATGTTTTTCACATCTAGTGTTGCCATCAATGCCAAAGGGGGAGATTGTTGGCCATTTGGTGGAATTGATTATGTGTTACATTGATGTTTTGTCATTGATGCCAACACTAGTTGTTTGCAAGCTTTATCGACACTCTTTTGGTCTCGATAGGATGAGTAGTTTCTGGTTGATCTGGATCTGGCATGATCTGGTAGGCTCCAGTATAGTTTGGTGATGGAATTGTCTTGTTCATGATACTCATGCTCATATTTGGTCAGTTTGTTCTGGTTTGGTGATCAGATGCTATCTTATTTTCTTAGAAGCTTATTTTCTGGTTCTGGCAAGGGTTTCACCTACAGAGCTTTTGGTGAAGATCTTTGATGAATTGCATAAGTGGTGCTAGTGCAACTTCTGGTGGAGTTTCAAGATGTTTTGGTGATCATGTTCGAGACTTGGTGGATGGAGATCATTATTATAGCATGTGGACCTATATTGGGTCCTAGTTGATCTAGGTTATGGACCGACTTTAATGTAATGTGTGGATTGGACCTATTGATGTATTTTCAGAATGTCCTATGTACTGGATATTATTTTTTTGGTCTAAGGATGACATGGTTTGTAATTATGTAATTAGTTTATTATCTGGTGGCTGACCTGATTGTTTATGGTCGATGGTTTGTATATATAGATGTAAGATCTCATTGTAGATCATCATGGTTATGGTTAGAGGTCATGGTCAAGGGATGTAATGTGTGAATAATGTAATATCATTCAGGTAGAGGAGTTGGTTGATCATTGGACATCGAATTGGGTTTATGTAAGAGGATTTAGTCCTTTGGTATTGAGCTTAATAGAAACTGTACTTAGGCATAGGAGATGTTATCTTTTGCAGTTCAACACTTCTCCCGATTGTAGTATGGATTTATGTGTAGACAGTGAGGTTCCTTTTGTAATGAGAAGTGTTCTCTAGGATGTTGGCCTTCCTACAGTGTAGGCACCTTAATTATAATTCACATACTTACTATAGAAGTATTATTTAATTGTGGGTAGGCTTCCCACCATGGTTTTTTCCTTTACCAGGTTTTCCACATACAAATCTTGGTGTTATGTGGATGGATTTTATTCTATGATTATTGTTTATGCTTAATTGGTTTAATTGCTATTTCGGTATTAATGTTTTGGGTTCCGGTATTAAAGTTTAAATTCCTAATGGTTCCGGTAATCTGTGAAAACTAATTCACCCCCCTCTCAATTGTCTTACGATTATTTGAACTGTCTAACAAAAGGTACATTTTCCAAGAGAATGAAAGAGTAGAGAAGAGGTGCATTACTTATTAAAGAAACTCTTCTCTAAGAAAAGTGTAAAACAAGTGAACAATTACTTGCTCACATAAGAATAGCCCAATGCAAGAAAGGAATCTTGTTGGCATATGCACACTCCAATAAGACATTGTAGGTGATTGAAGGTTTTGTCATTGATGGCAACCTTACAATCTTATGTCACCGGCAAGGCAGTTCACCGGCACTAGCAAGATCGGACTCTACACCGACACATAGATCACCTGCATCGATAGTGAAATGTAGCATACCAACACAAAGGCCGACAGGATTTTTGTTGTAATATATTTTGTTTATTATTTGTAAAATCATTGTAAGCCGACTTGGCAAGTTGTAAAATGACTCTTATATAATAGAGATCATTGTAGAACATTTGTAAGTAAGGAAGAGGAATGTAATTAGGCAAAATTATAGGTTAAGGGTTTATGTAAGAAGCAGAGCAGAAACCGGTACTGGATCCGATATTATAGATGCTATTTTGAAGCAGTACAAGACACTAGATTTATACAATCCATTTTGTAAGTCAATGAGACTTCCCATTTTTGTATTTGAGCAGTGAGCTCTAGGCAATTGGCCTTCCTGCATGTGCAGGCCCCTCTTGTAGCAGTAATATTCTCTTATTGGCCAGTAAGTGAATATTGTGGGTCACAAATCACACTGAGGTTTTTCCCACACCGGGTTTCCTCATTAAATCGTTATGTTATGGTATGTTTTTCATGTAGTTGATTTTATCTCTGTTTATTGCATTACGTTCTGCTTACCGGTACACAGTATTAATATGCTCTACATGTTTTAAGTTAAGAAAATCTATTAACCTGTTAGATACTAATTCACCCCCCCTCTCAGCATCTGTGGGAATCCTAACAATTGGTATCAGAGCTTGGTCCTCTATTTTTAGAAGCCTAATAGCTTCAGGAAGATTTTAACATGGGTAGAGATGGAAAACTTGATGAAGCAACTTGGAGGATCTCTCTCAGACTATGATGTAGAAAAATTGAAAAATATCAAACTTGAAGATGATCTAAAGGATGCTCAGGATATTATTCAAGCACTTGAGAAAAATATTACTATTTCAAGAAACAAGAGAATAGAACTTTGTGAAAAGATGAAAAATGAGAATGATCAAAAAGAAACTCTTAATGATATGATAAACAAGCTAAAACAAGAGAACATGACAACAAAGAATGAGATGCAGGATATGACTATGAGATTTTGTAAAGAAATTGAAGATAGAAAGAAAAATGAAGAAGATTTGACTAGAAGACTAACTGATGCTACAAATGAAAACACAAGACTCAGTTATGAAAATGATTTGTTGAAGACAAATCTAATGCACACTCAGAATGACTCCAATGAACTGATGAGATAGAAATAAGTCTTAGAAAGAGAACTAGATACTGCAAATCAACATAAAGAAAAATTCAAGAAAATCTAAGAACTTGGTAACTTGCTGAAGAATCAAAAACCTAAAGGTGACACTTGTGGAATTGGCTTTGAAGTTGGTGAAAGATCTAGTACTGCAAACACACAGGATCATAGCAAACTAGTCAGACAACCTACTTCTTATAAATTTAATGGAAAATGCTTTAACTGTAACAAGTATGGTCATAGAGCAAATCAATGTAGATCTAGAAATTATCAAAATATCAACACCCCCACTGGTCAATGTTCAAAATGCAACAAAGTTGGTCATAACTCTGAGAATTGTAGAATGAAGTTAAAATGTTATGTTTGTGGAAGATTTGGACACTTATCTAATCAATGCAGAACACAAACTAGCATAGGTTATGGGAAAGCTATTCAGAAGAATAATATGACTTTCTATGCATGTAACAAAATTGGGCATATTGATAAATTTTGTAGAAGTAAAGGATCACTGGCAAACAACAAAGGTCCTAGTTTGAAAGGAAAAGAAATGGTTGAAGAAGTTAAGCAAGAATTTTGAAAACAATGGATCAGGAAATTAGAACTGAATGTGGATAGGAATACTACTCCACTGGTAGAACCAAGCAACACTCCACCAGCAGAACAGAGTAGCACTCCACCAGTAGAAGTCTCTTCATCAAATTGAAGAAATTTCTTTGAGGGTTTGGCAATCAATGAGACATATGCTATTATTCCCTGGGTTGATGGTAAGAAGTTGAAATTACTTCTATACTGGCAGATATGTTAAATGATTACTTAATTGACATGCATTGAATGTGGTAGTTGGCAAATTGACATTATAAATGAATGTTTTTGGCTCCATTTTACTTCACCGAGCATTCAAACATTCGAAGAGCATGAAATCTCTAGAGCTAAGGCATTTTGAGCAAAGAGCCAAAGCACTTTAGCAATCAATCCTTCCTAAGGCAGAAAAAGGTATTTATAATCATGACATCCTCCTCTGTACCTAAATTCATAGCAAACCCTACTATAGTCAAGGTAATCAAACAACCTAGGCCCGTATTTCAGCTAGTTCCCGAGATAGCCAAAAAGGATGACAATGTAGGTTCTTTTTCCCAAATTCCCAAAGGAGTTGTTTATGTAGAAAACCCTATAATCTATATCCCTTGCCATATAGAAGAATTAGGAGATGAAGAAATCAAGAACATGTACAAATATGTCATCTATGATGATTCTAGTAAAGTAAAACCTAAACACCAAATTATTGAAACCCTAGGATTCACAGAAATTCTCAGCATTCTGGATTTCCCCAAGGAAGATATTAGGATAGTATTGAGCAGAGTACATGGTGCATTCTTTTGGCTTGATTCAATCCATGAAATTACCAAGGAAGTGGTGAAAGCTATAACAGGGTTACCCTTTACCAATAGCAGACCAGACAAAACAAAGAAGTTCTCAAACGACCTGGTAATGAACCTAACTAGTGCAACATCCGACAGAAGGTCTCTACGGGTTAATGATGTGACTGACATAAATGTGAGATTTGTTAGCATAATTTTAGGATACAAAGCAACACATGCAAACAGACTTAACTCAGTTTCCAGTTTATGCATAAAAAGTGCACATGATATGGTAAAAGAAAATGTGAAAATTGATGTATGTGAATGGCTAAAGGATGAATTGATTGACAATTTAGGGAAGATCAAGAAGGATAAGAAAGGAACATTTAGATTTGGTAATTTACTTGTATGCTTAATGCTACATATAACCAAATAGGTGCCCGATATAGGCAACAAGAATCTTGGATTTGACATACCGGTAGGAAAACAATTATCAGACTTATTTAACAACATGGGTGAAAACAAGGAAAAGTATATTGTTGAGTATTTTCAAGCACTAAAGGCCAGAATGAACAAAAGAATCAGACTATCATAGGAAATTGTTAACAAATACAAGGATGATATATGTTTTGTGATTAAAAAGGATGAGATTTGGATGGAAGCAGTTATCCCAAGAACAATTTGGGTTACTGAAATGGGCTATGAGACTGATGACCACATCATTTAAACATATGCAAAAGCTCTTCTGGAAGCACCAAATGAACCTAAGGAAGAAGTATTTGGTAGTGTTGAGACCATTGAAAGCCAAATTCAATCTAAGAAGAAAGTAAAGAAAGTAGAAGCAACTGTGAGAAGAGGTTCAAGGCAGGCCAAGGCTATAAAAGAAGATGTACTGAAACAAACTGGTATCGCTAAAGATGAGATACAGGAACAACAACCAAAAACTCACCTGTCACTGGTAGCATCTTCTTCAGAGAGTGACAAGCCAGCTGAATTTAAAAGAGTTGTAAGGAAAAGACAATCTTCACCAGTATCCACACCCTCGCCTAGAAGAACTAGACAAAAACAACAGGCAGTGAGGTCTCTGGTAAAGAAGACAACCCCAAAGAAAAACATAACACCTAAGAAGAAAAGGACTCAACATAATATTTCTCCAATTGACAAACTATTGGATGAAATCATAGAAGAAGGAAATCTCAAGAACATAGAAAAATTATATGATACACTATTAGCAAATGAGAAAGAGCAAGTTGAAAACAGTGTCATTTTACACCTGGATATCTATAAGAAGTTTTTGATGCAAGTTGTAGATGAACTACCAGATGAATTATTCAAGAGACTAGAATCAAGAAGACAATATGTTGTAGAACTTGACAAGAAAATCAAAATTGAAAAATTACTTGTTGTCTACCCAGTCAACTCTCCAAAAGAAATAGATGATTTGATTGCAAAGGCCAACTGGTCAGTATTCTCTACTGCACACTGGCATATTGCACTAATCGCAAGAAGAGTAAATGAGGTAATAGAAGAAACAAAAAAATGGATGGGATATATTCCTTGTGGAGAAAGAAAAGCAAGAAGAATATAGGAACCCCAAGCCTATCAAAGTCTATCGGAAAGACAAAGATAAGGGTAAAGGAAAGGTTGGTGGACCTCCTAGTATCAAAATAAAAGATAACTTATCCCCACTACCTTTGATTACTCCACCGATAACAACAACATAAGACCAACCAACAGATGAAAGTATGGATGTATCACAAGAGGATACTAATCCTAATCTTGAGGTACTATACATAGTGGATGTTGACACTCAAAAGGTCAACATTATGATAGACAAGGACACAACTGGTAAGACTGACATGGCTAATGAGCCACCAGTAGTTGACAACATTGTTAACACTGAAGGTAAACCGACTGATGGGAAGACAGAGACACAGATAGAGAAACAAGCAGAGCAACAGGCTCTGGAACAGGAACAAGTTCATGTGGAAATAGTGCCACTAGCAACGGGAGAGAAACAAAAACCCTTGCTTAAGGAAATAGAAACACAGACTGACCTACCAGAGGTCACTACAAGCATGATTACTTCCTCCACCGACAGAATTCAAAATGTTGGTTCCTCCTCAATAGGTTATAAATCAACCAATGTCACTGAAGTTCGTTTAGATTCTTTGAAGAAAATAACTGATTGTAGTTCACAAGCTTATAAAGCTATAGATGACACAATCCCAATTTTGAAGATGATAGCTCCAAAATGCAACATAGATAATAAGGATTCTTTGAGTCAACTTGACACTTTGTCGAAGTATATTATTGGCAACACAGTGACAGTTGAACAAATAAAGGAACAGGCATTCAAAGACAGGTTGGAAATTGAAAAACAAAAATTCTTTGAGAATCAAATAAAGAAGTGTACTAGGGAATTTGACACACTTCTACCGGAACTATGCAACTCATTGAAGGAATTTAAAACTTTGTACAAAGACACTTGCAAGACAAACTTCTTAATAGTTGACATAGATAAGAAAATGAGCAAGGTACAAGAAGAAATAAATAAACTTGCAGACAATTTTGTTAATTCACCTGATACATTATTAGTTTTTGAGAAAAAGATAACTAGTTTTGAGGTAGAACTACTAATGCTAGAGAGAGAAAAGGAGAGAATAATAAACAAGGCTAAAAATATGAGACTAAGACTAAGTCCAAGACTGGACTATCTAGCATCCTTGAGAAAGGAAATATCTAAGGCATTAGTACAAGGATAGGAAACATCGACAAAGCATATGCAGCACCTCACCGGTACAGTTCAAAGAATAGAGGTAGCAATAAAAGACAGTAAGAAGTTTATGGAAAGCATAAATTTGGTTTTGGCGGATCTTTTTCAAATTGTAACCACCCAGTTACAAGGTTGAGACAAAAATACTACAACTCTATTGACACCTTGACAACCTTTGTCATTGATGCCAAAGGGGGAGTAGTAGTATGAGAAAATAATTTGCAAAAGACTTATCTATTCAGGGGGAGCTGATATATTTTTGGTACACATTTTTGGATTACAAGTTTTGAATACACTTTTGAAATTTTCTCATGAGTGTTTCCATCAATGCCAAAGGGGGAGATTGTTGGCATATGCACACTCCAATAAGACATTGTAGGTGATTGAAGGTTTTGTCATTGATGGCAACCTTACAATCCTATGCCACTAGCAAGGTAGTTCACCAACACTAGCAAGATTAGACTCTACACTGGCACACAGATCACCGAGACCGGCAGTGAAGGTAGCATACCGACACAGAGGCCGACAAGATTTCTGTTGTAATATATTTTGTTTATTATTTGTAAAATCATTGTAAGCCGGCTTGGCAAGTTGTAAAATGACTCTTATATAAGAGAGATCATTGTAGAACATTTGTAAGTAAGCAAGAGGAATATAATTAGGTGAAATAAGATAGATCTATTATGAGAATTATAGGTTAAGGGTTTATGTAAGAAGCAGAGTAGAAACCGGTACTGGATCTGGCATTATAGATGCTATTTTGAAGTAGTACAAGACATCGGATTTATATAATCCATTTTGTAAGTCAGTGAGACTTCCCATTTTTGTATTTGAGCAGTGAGCTCTAGGCAGTTGGTCTTCCTGCATGTGCAGGCCCCTCTTGTAGCAATAATATTCTCTTATTGGCCAGTAAGTGAATATTGTGGGTCACAAATCCCACCGAGGTTTTTCCCACATCGGGTTTCCTCGTTAAATCCTTTTGTTATGGTGTGTTTTTCATGTGATTGATTTTATCTCTATTTATTGCATTACTTTCTACTTACCGGTACACAGTATTAATATGCTCTGCATGTTTTAAGTTAAGAAAATCTATTAACCAATTAGATACTGATTCACCCCCCCCCCTCTCAGTATCTGTGGGAATCCTAACAAATCTAATAATGAATAATGCACAAAGACAAAGACAAAGACAAGTGCATAGAAAAAAGAAGAAAAATCGACTTCATGTTGCTGCCCTAAAGTATGCAAAATTGAAACAATACCACCTCCAATGATAAAGAGATCTTGTTCAATGAGCTAGTTATGTCATAGGGTGAAGAGCAACATGAAGGGAAAAGAAGTGCTAAGGCACTATGTTTTTACTAAGAAATACAATGAGATCTGTTGTGAGAGAAATTTGTGCAAGATCATATTGCATTTGAACAAATTTCTTAAATGCATAACATTTTCTAAGAGAATGTGAATATGAATCATAAAAAATGTAATATTCAATACCTTTCACTTGCTTAAGATTTTTATTTTTATTTTGAGAAGGAAAGGAAATGTTCTTGTCATATTTCAATCTCCAATAGATTCTTGCAGGTAATCTGTCAGGATGGTAATTATCATCTTGACATAAAGGAGAGGGTTTGTTAGAAGAAGTTTCATTATCCATAATTCTAATTTTGCCACTATTATGCCGTCTTGAATAATTTTTTTAAAATCAGGGCAATCATCAGCATTGTGATCATGGGTTTGATGGAATGAACAAAAAGGATGCTTGGAAGAAGAAGCATTCTTACGGGCTCTTTTGATTTGTTGTCTTTGAAGATGTTCTATAAGGTTTTGAAGCCTAAGGAATTTGTCCATAGAAAGAGGGGTACCACTTCCTAGGCCTCTTGTAGTAGTTTGTGCAGGAGGATTTATAGGGACATGAATTCCATGCTCAAATTTCCCAATTCCTTGTCCTTTAAAGCCTTGTTTTGTAATTATATGAAAGCCATGGCTATAAGAATGTTGAAATTGACTAGATGGAGGAACAAGATCATGAATTTCTTTGAAATCTGATGTGTAAGGAGGAAGAAAAGGATTTGTAGATGAAGGAGGAGTATCATGTGAAATGACAAACTCTTTTCCTTTATCAAGCTTATCCTTTTTGGAAGATTGGGGAAGAACATCTTCATCATCTAAAAGCTCATTTTTAGTTATTTCTATGCGAGGGGAAAGGTCGTGAATAAAATGCATGACAGCATCCTCCCTACATATACTTTGATGTTGAAGATAGGTCTTAGGAGAATAAGGAAGATCTAAAGATGTAAGAATGTCGATGCTTTGATTTTTCTCCCCTTGCTCAAGGGTATGTGTATGAGAAGAAAATAGATCCATGTTACATTCCAATGCTTTCTCTTTTTTAGAGCAATCATTGGTTAAAGCATTAGGTCTCATCTCATCCACACAAGATATCCTAGGACAGGTACAAAGGTTAGGATACTTAGGTTTAGGATAAAAAAAAGCTTTAAAGTGATTAACATATAAAATGCAATTTGTGAACAACATCACCATATTGCAACATAAATGATACATGAAAGCTTTGAGATTTAATTGAAAAGAAAATAATTTGGAAATCCTAATAACACAATATGACCAAGTGCTATGAATAAAGAGGAGCAACAAGACATGAAGGAAACTCTTATCCAACACATGATTGTAGTAAATATATGCAAAAGATAATATAATCATATGTGAAAGAGAAAGTAAATCCAATTTATTAATTGACATTGAAAGTCTCTAAATTGAAATCTGAATTTGCTAGAAAAGAAGATCTAAAATTAGGACCTTTTATGAAAATCAATGTAAGATTTGAATGTGATGAATTTTGAATTTGTATTTGACGTTAGAGAGTGTTAAAAGTGATAAAGTACGCTAATTTTCTAGATTTGAGTAGAAAAATACAGTCAATTCCTTCTCCCAAAATTTTGGGAAAAAAGTCGAGGACCATGGCGAAAGTGCACTTGATCTGGCCAACTTTTTTCAAAATTTTTAGGGATGATAGAAATTATAACTTTAATGCAGAATCCAAAAAAACAACCGATTTGGAGATGTCTAGATCAGTCAAACTTGTGGTCAAAGGTTGAAAATTGAAGAATCTTATAAATTAGGGTTTATGATTTAACCACTGAATTTTCAGAATAAAGAGATAGATTTGAATTGCAATTTTGAAATAGAAATCAGATCTGAAACAAGTAATTAAAATTTTACACTTTGTTGTCCTCGACTTTAGCATGGCTAAAATCACAAGGCAACCCTATAAAACTAGTTTGTTTCGTATCTCACGTCCTCCGGGAAAGGTTGATCGACTTCATCGGTTAGTGGCTTTTTACTTTTCGTCATTGGTTTTTGTCATTTTTTTTGAGTTGTTAGATTTTGTAGTTTTTCTTGTAGGTGATACTTTGAAGTTCAACCTACAGGGCGCTTTTAGGGTGAAACTGCACATCGGACTTTAAAGTTTGATGTGTAATATTTTGCAAGTTTTCCCTGCAGATCCAACTTTAAAGTACGACCTGCAGGGGAATCAGACTGCAAATAGTACTTAAAGTCCGATGTGTGGTCTCGCCGAGTAAAAGATGCATGTCAAACTTTAAAGTCCGACTTGCAAGGAGTTCTTCATGCACATCAAAATTTAAAGTTTGACATGCATGGCCCACATTATCATTAATGTCATCATTAATAATGTTTTGAGGGGTTATTTATTTAGTTTTAGTCATTGTTAATTTCATTATTAGCTTGATAGTTACCTTTTGCGTGCTCTTCAGCTCTCATTTTACGGTTTGCCCTTGATTGTGCCATTGAATTCCTTCTTCTTGTTGTTCAACATTTTCGAGGTAGGGTTTTATTATTTTCAAGATTTTCTTGTTCTTATGCATGTGGTTTTTTTCTTTGGATAGGATTTTTAGTTGGGCATCATTGTTTTTGGTGTTTTTTGCAGAGATTAGGGATGTCGGATTTTAAAATTTGATGCCCTAATTTCTTCTTCCTTCTTCCTTTTCTTCCCTCATATGTCGGGTTTCAAACCCTGACATGTGAGTTATCATTATTTTTCCCTTTTTTGCGTGTCAGATTTTAAAATCTGACATGCAGGAGATGCTATTTGCTTTGCTAACAAGTTGGGTTTTAAAACCCGGCATGTTAGCAGAATGTGCGCTCTTTTTGTTTACATATTGGACTTTAAAGTCCGATATGTTAACACTTCATGTTTTGTCTAGTTGACATGTCAGGTTTTAAAGCCTGACTTGTCAACCTTTATGTTTTATTCAGCTAATAGGTCGGGTTTTAAAACCCGACATGTCATCTATTTCTTTTCCCTTGCACATTGGACTTTAAAGTCCGATGTGCATATTATCTTTGCATGTTGTTCATTGCATATCAAACTTTAAAGTCTGATATGCAAATATGGTTCTTCCCACCTACACATTGGACTTTAAAGTTTGATATGCAATGAAGGTTGTTTTTCCCCTGCACATCGGGCTTTAAAGTCCAATGTGCGAATTTTTGTTTCTAATTGACTTGTCGTACTTTTTGCTCTGACCTGCATGTTTTTGACAATATTCTTCCCAAGTGTAGTTTAGCTCCAAATTTTTGATCCAGTTGATAAAAAAAAAATTTCTGATGATGATGATTTTCAAAACGCTAATCCTTGGTGTTGGATGCAGTACTTTACAAATGTCAAAGCCTGCTCAAGGAAAATCAGAACCTTCCTCAAGTTAGTTAGAATCCTCACCAAACAAGCCATCGGTAAAAAAGATGAAGTACAAGTATGATAAATACCTGAACATGTATCTAGAAATCTCAGTTGACTCCAATGTCAAGGAGATAAGGGATATAGAAAGTGATCATATTAATATGCAGGAATTCATTGATCGAGTTGAGAAAGATCCTTCACACATGTTGAGTCTGATCAAATCAGAGCTGCACAAATATGCTTTCTTCCCAGTTGTAGCTCATGATCTAGACTTTGTACTTTTAGTGGTGGATCATTTTGATCCAAATACAAGATAAGTAAAGGATGTCGACTAGAATATTGTTATGACATTAGACAATGTTTTCTTTAATAGTGTATTCAAGGGCTCTCCAGTTGAGGAAGTTTCTCACATTACTCAAGAGAGTACTAAAGAATATTTTGAGAAAAATGAAGCAAAGTGTAAGAAAATGATTAATACAGTTTTTCTCTCTTTTGCTAGGAATTCCACGAATTCAAGATGGCCAAAGTATTTTCATAGAAGTGATTTCAACAAGGAATATAATGATATGATTACCATGAT
The DNA here is from genome assembly GCF_030272615.1 of Cryptomeria japonica. Classification (NCBI taxonomy): domain Eukaryota; kingdom Viridiplantae; phylum Streptophyta; class Pinopsida; order Cupressales; family Cupressaceae; genus Cryptomeria; species Cryptomeria japonica. The sequence goes on along the minus strand of NC_081415.1, from coordinate 629,061,084 downwards.
GGCATGAGTAAAGGTTTTAAAAGATTCTCATTATTTTCAAAATTGAATGTGTTATTATATGAACATAATCAGAAAGGAAGCTACCAAGATAGATTGGGGTGTGTAGATCAGTGATGCACTTTGTGAACAATTGAAAGTGGTCAAAATAACATTGAAGTTCTACATGACCTCATACCTTGTGTACGCAGCCACCTCTATGAGGCAATATCCCGGTTTGTCTACAGAGGGTGACATGAGGTTGGTGCTTGTTTGTAATTATTATGATCAACTCACAATCAATAATCAAGGAAGTCATTTCAGAAGGGTCAATGATGCCTTCTTTTCTATATGGAAATGTATGTTTGATAAGGACTTATAGAAGAAGAGACTCTCAGAAGCAGCATACAGTAAGGTTTCTCATTTTGTTTGTGTCTTTCTCCAATTTCCCACATTCACTTACATCCACATAGGATGTTTCATAGGTGAACCTTTCATTTTGGCAAGGTATCCATCTGATAAGGTTATACTTATGGAGTTATGTCAACAATTGATCTATGTACATGAAAAGTAGTCACAAGCTCATAAGATTGGCTTGAAGTTTCTAGAAGCTATTGGCTGATATTCAGTTATGACCAATCAAAAGGCCAAGAATATGGAAGAAGAGATGCAATGGAACACTATGAGGATATTCAAAGCCCGAAATAATTTTGATTTTCATGGAATGAAAAATAAACTCAAAATAAGTTGTACTCATGTATACAGGTTTGAAGATGTATGGGTTGATTGTCAGGATGAAGAGGGTGTGAGGAAGATGAATTTTAGTTGCCTTACATTGGAGCAAATTGAAAATATGGATTTGGCTAAAATCCTCATGACCATGGAGGATATCGATGACATAGTAGACCAAATCTATTTTGAAAGGAAGATTGTCGATTCCCCATTGCCACTTGTTCCATGGTCAAAAAAGGAAAGTACATCCATTACTCAAAGAATTGCTCCTATTTTGGCCAATACTAATGCATGGTTATTAAAGAAGAAGATCAGAATGAAACAACTTCTTGCTAATTCTGGTGATGATAATAACAGTGATGGTCTAGTTGGTAAAATAGCTACTACTAAAATGAGGACCAAAAGCAAAGCAGATGTGCAAGAACCACCATCAACCCCTTCGACACAATATAAGGAAAATGACCTAAAATTAAATTCACAATCAAAGGTTCTAAGAAAGGTGAATCTTCTTCAGTAGTACAAGAGACACAAACAAAGGAGCTAGAGCAACAAGTTATTGAAGAAATTGAGAAAGAAAAGGAACCAGAATAAGGAGAAATTCCTCTTGAAAAGGAAACACAGGTTGAAGAACTAGTTCATCAAGGTGAGAGCGATACTCCCACCACTTCATAGGTATCAACTCATACACATGTTATTATTCATTCTATTGAATCTGATTTAGATCAAGAAGAAGAGGAATATAATAATGAAGAGTTGAATATGGTAATACCACAATGGGAGAGTGATCAACAGTATTTTACATTGTCTAATCTCCCTAGTTTGGATGATATTCCCTCATCCACTATTGAATCTTCAATTTTGGATTTTACTGAAACTATGGAGCAAGCATTTGTAGAACAACAGATGGTGCCCTTACCTTCCACACCAATCTTAGCTGAAGTTCCACTCTGCATGAGTATTGTTGTTACCACTAGTGCACCATCAACATTTCCATACATAGTTCTTTCCAATAGTAGCTACTATGTCTACATCAGTTGAAATACCACTGGACACAGAAGCCTTGATACCAATGATTTCATCTACAACTATCGTAACTTCAAGTTAGAATGTTCCTCAGATACTGTTTAATATTCAAAAGGAGGCCACAACTCCATCCACTAATATAGAACTACCACCATGGATGGATGTATTAGCACCCAAAAGAAAGAAACAGGTAATTTCACTAGATGAATTTGATTTTGAACAATTGGCTCCTCCCAAATCCAAAATTACTAAAAAGCCAAAGAATGTTTCTCAAGTACTAGTGGATTCAACTACAAAAAGGAAATATGCTAAGGTTATGGTGCCATCTTCAAACAAGAATATGGATAATATTCAACCTGGAGATTATGCTATGCAGACTATAGAACTTGTAGTGGAGACACATGAAAGTGTCAAGTTAAACTCCCAAATTGCTTTCAATTCTCTGATGTGAAGATTTGATCAAGAAAGAGATGAAAAGAATGAATTAAATGTGAGGCCCCACCCCGACTCAGTCTGACATTTCAGTGGGTTTTATGTTGAGACTATTATGGATGCTTTATTTTTATGCATTATGGATTTAGAACTTATATGATTCCATGATTTGGATAACATTGCTATATGTTGATGCTTTATTTATATGCTTTATGATATAGAACACTACATGATTTTTGAATAGGATGAATTTGCGGTGATAAATGTCGTTATTGAATTTGCAGGACTTTACTATGATGATAGAAATAGGATGTATGTTTTATGTGTGGATCAAAATTATGAGAATTAGGATAATTGCTTATGAGAAATTACTTGGATATAAGATGTATTAAATTGTTCAAATGTAAATTGTATGCAAGTGTTTGATGTGTATTATTATTCTTGTGTTTTATATTATATGAGGTTATTTGAAGTTACTAATGTGTAATTGAGATGCACAAGAAGTTATCCATGTGACCATGGAAATTTAACGGAGAACCAAACCTAGATCTATGTATGTTAGTAAAACTAGGGTTTGTCTATTTGGAGAGACAACACCTCGTTTGTGTCGTATTTTATTCATAATAGTCAATGATGTGTGTGTGTTAAATGTTATTTAATTGATTTATTTAAATCCAACAAGAGACACGATTTCATGTATAATTTTGTAAAAGTATTTTCTTGTGTCACTTGACACATGTGTGGATTTATGTTTGAGTTTTTAAATTTGTCTCTTGGAGGGAATTGTTTAACTATAGCTTTTTCAATCAATGTAATGTGATTCCATAAATGCCTTGGGTAAAGAATCTTTGGGATGGTCAACATAGGTTTGACCCGAAAATAAACTTCAGAGGGGTTAAAAAATGGTTAAATGGACACCTAGGGGTAGTTTAATAAGGTTTTCTAAAGCCCATAAGGTATACCTAAGGGTTAAGGGTAATTTTAGGCAAGTTTCTACTCCCATGTGACCTTTTAGACACCCTAAAAAGTGACTTTTCTAAGTTGTACGAAAATTGAAATTAGAAGACTTGAACTAAGTTGCAAACCTTCCTTTTCGAATGAGAGTTCCCTTTCCCATTTTACCTTACCTTCCTTTTTAGTTTTTAGAAACTTGTGAAAACTCTCACAAAGGGCTTCTTAAGCAAGAATCAGAAAATTAGTGGGTAATCACCCACTCTCCATTTTTGGAGACAAAAGATTTTTGAAAAGAAAAAGATAGATTTGGGATTTAGAATTTGGCTAAGGGTGGAAAGAAAAGACTTGTGGAATTGGGCTGCTCATCCTCAACAAAACTAGCATACATTTGGGCAGTTTAAGGTTGGTTTTACTTTTCTTGTAATGTTTTCTTATTGCATGTTTTGAAAGAAATGCTTGTGTAAAAGACTAGTTTTTGGTGCATGTATTTCTTGGAAATTTATTTGGTGTTTTGTGCCTATGCAATTTATGTGTTTTGGGAGTAATCAAGACCTCCTACTCTTGGGAGAGAGGATGGTCTTGTGGGTGGTAGACGTGACAACCCTCAAGTGAGAGGCTCTCGTTATGAGAGTGATCACAAGGGATTTTATGTGACCCTTGCTGCATGGCTTGTTTATGCATTGGGGGTCATAAGGAGGGAAATAAGACATGAATACCTTGGGGGGGCATAAGGAATATGGGGTTGTTATACTTGATGTATTTGGTTGCCATGAGGTGGCTATATATTTTTCCATACTTGCAGTCTCCTCAGGGTACTTGGTCCACTACCACCCTTGAAAAGACATCACAAATGTGTGGTGCAGTGTAGCCTGGGTTGGGATTGTGTTTGAGTTTGTGTATTTTCTGTCTTTTGTGTTTGCATGTGTGTTACCTATCTAGGGCTTGGTTCTCCAAGCTCGAGGGTGGCTACCAGTTAGCCTAGGCTGGGAGGTGAGCTCTCCATGGTCATAGCTTTTGATTTAATTGCAGGTTGTTAGAAGAAAATAGCAGGACAAGTAGATGTGGTAGAAAAATGTTGTAAATATAATTAATGTTATTTGAAAGTCCTCACTTAATTGAAAGGAGAGACCTACTTGTAAAGTGACTATAAAGACTTGGGAATATGTTTAAAGTTATGTAATATTTATTCATGCAATACTGCAAAAAAGAAAGAAGTATCTTTGGTTTAGTTTTCTAAATTTCTGGGAGATATCATTGTTGTGTTTTAGGATATTTTGATAAGAAAGAGATTTATTTATTCCTTTTATGCATTTAAACACAAATATTAGGAAAGAAATGAATTTGATTTGCATGCATGTAGGAGGCTGAAAATAAAAGCATTTAGATCAATCTAGGAAAATGTAAAAGTCATTTTATTTAATTATGTGAATTTATTTTATCTGTGATTGTATCTTTTTTTTTAATTTGTAGAAAATAAGAGCAAAGATTTTATAGCCATCTCTAAGGTTTCTAGATTAATAAATTATAGCTATATTTAGTTGTTAAAATTATTAAAAATTTTCATTTAAATAGTTGTTGTAGAATTTGCAAAGTCTGTCAATTTATTTATTGCAGAAAATGAAAATCATAATCTATTATAGTTTTATTTAAATAAAATCTAGATTGATTTAGTTGCTGGTAAATTTATTAAATTTAGTCATTTATATAGTTGAAGTTAGGATTTATTAAACACTGGCATTATTTATATACAGTTTAATTACTTTACTTTTGTTGTTAAGTGAATCAGTATTTTTCATAATCCATCTATTTGACTTTTGCATTTAGGAAACTTATACATACCTGAAATAAAAAATACTATGGTCTATTCATTATATAATCTCTATTATATAAAATATATTTATATATAAATATATAATTATATACATGCAAATATCATATATATATATATATATATATATATATATATATATATATATATATATATATATATATATATATATATATATATATATATATATATATATATATATATATATATATATATATATATATATAAATATAAAATACATTTATATAAATACCTACGAAAGCAAATATATATAAACCTACATACATATAAAAATGCATATATATATATATATATTTTAAATATAATAAAAAAATTTAAAAGCAAGGAAAAAGGAGAGGGGGCAAGTCGAGCTGAAACCCACTGTGCTTTCACGTAGTGGGCGGCGCCCAAGGCACTGCCACTGTGTGAGCACATAGTGGGCGGTGCTGGCCGGGGATAGACCACCACTGTGTGGTCACACAGTGGGCGGCGCTGGCCGGGGATAGACCGCTGCTCCCCCCCCTCCAACATACAATGCCTCCACCCATCTACCATGGCCGCCGCTGGGGTTCCCATTCGGCCCTGCACAAAATCATTAATCAAAAAATAATAATATAAAACCCTAGCCTAGGTAGGGCTAGGGTAATAATAAAAATGGTAAAATTATAAAATAGGGGTATTTTATAATGCAAAATCCCTAGCTAGGGTTTGCATGCTTTGTTTTTATAAAGTTTAAGAAATTGTTAAAGTAATTAAATATATATATATATATATAATTATATATAAATATAAATATTTATATACACATATATGAAAATATAAATAGAAAGTTGTGGAAATTAAAGAATAAAGCATATATTTAGATTTTAATATTTATTTAGTGTTGTAGATTTTTAAGAGTATATAAAATCAAGTGGGTAAACTTTTTCGTCATGGGCTTAATTGTACCTTAGTTAATTTAATTTGAGCACATTTTAAGTATGGATTAAAATGGATTAATTTAAGCATATTTTAATTATGGATTAAAATGGATGCTAGGAGAATAATTTTAATTAGCTTTCTAAAATCAATTAATGGCTATCCGAGATTAATTTTGCCTGCGCCAATTAATTATCTGAATTAGTTGATTTATTAAACTTGAGTAGACAATAAAACTATTCACTTAGAATTCCGTATTTAATTTTATTTAATTTTGAATATTTGAGCTAGTAGATAAAGTTAATCTAAACATAGTTAAGACAAAACACATTGTAGCATTTTATATTTGTTGATTAAATGTTTTTAAAAGTTATGTTTAAAAAAAAAATTATCCTGATCTTGCCCTAAATTTTGGGCATGACATTAAAGTAGAAATGTGAGCAGTTGTCCAGTGTGCTTCTCAAAGTCATACAATCTTCCCAGAAAATTGAGCCAATTGTTTCCTCAATGGATATTGAGGCTCTCAAGAAGGTGGAACAGGTGGACATCAAGGGACGAGTAGTGGATGAGTGGATTGCTCGATTGAAATTAGAAGGTTCCCATCTTCTAGATTTAACGCTAAAGTTGTTGACTGATTTTGAAATTATCCAAAGTCAAATGCAAGGTGTTAAAACTTCCTTATCTCAAGAGGTCGAGGATATTGGAAAAAGTATAACTCTTTGGGATAAAATGGAGGATTTCAGAATTGACGTCCTCGTGGAGAATAAGGTAATTCTAACAAGAGAAATATATCCAAATTTTGTCATTATTGTCTCATAAGAAAGAAACAATAAGGTCAATGATTATGGAGTTGTATCGAGAAAAGAAGGAAGGTGATGATGAAATTGATCTTATTTCAGCAAGAATAGTTGATATTCCTTGCTATTTGTATGATGATTTTCAAAACCTTGTGACCAGTGATGCCATCATATAAGAATTTATTTCCTTAATAGATCGCTGTACAAAACAAGATTTCTCATTGAATGCATTTGATAAATTGCTAGAAATACAAGTCAGTTTTGAAGTCCTTGCATCAATGTTGAAAGATGAAAAATAAATACATAAAGGTTGAAGATGAAGTTTCCTATGTTCGCTTCATCACCAATTCTACCACAATGTCGAGATGGAATCTATTTTGGTCAAGTTAGAGGAATTCCAAAAGATCCAATGAGGAGGAAAAAGATGAATAAAGTGTTCCCTTTTGACACCTTCTTTTCATGTAGTTGCATTGTTAGATGCGACAAGTTTTCTCGTAGCTGCATATTTTCTTTATGCTTTAGTTGTAGTCAAGTGAGACTATGCAGTTGAATTAGTCAATTGTGCCCACATTTTTCTCCACTATTTTCCTATATAAGGAGGACCCTCATTTGTATATATTTATCTTTGATATGCTTAGCAAAACTCTGCCAACTAAGACTTTGTGCTTTTTGTTGTAAAATTCAATTCAAGGAAATAAAGATAGCAATTAGCTTATTTCCAAACTTTGTGTTGAATAGAATATTGTGATTGTGATTGGGGTTATTCTTATGTTTAATTATCATAATCATTCCTTATGTTCTTGAGTCCTTTGGTAAAAATTGTGAAAATTTATGAAAGAGCTTTCTAATTGTGGAAATAGACTTTGTGTTGTTTACATATTTAGGAAATTTTCTAATGTTAAGTAATTAGTAGTAGGCTTTGTATTGCTTCTATTACTTGTAGTTTAAGGAATTGGGAAATTATACTTGAAGACTTTGAGCTGCAAGTTAAATTTCTTATCATTTGTAATCTTTAGCTTAGTTAGAATTACATTCAAGAAAGACTTTGTGCTTCTCGATTGTAAGGTTTGGTGTAATTTGTTTGATTAATTTGTTCATTTATTTTAAGTATCATACGTGATAGGGAATTGTAACAGGTGGAGGGAAAATACATACAGTCTGAAAAAGAGAGTTATATGCCCGAAATGTACCCACGAATTTTAGTTTCTTGTTAATTAGAGAAGAAATTTAAAAGGGAAACTCCCCTTGCTGAGAAGAGAGATTAATTTCTCAACATAGCTGTGTGTGAATTATATATTTTGTCACTGGTACGCTTGTGAAAAAATATTCACCCAATAATTTTTTGGCGACTCTGCTGGGAAGCAACGTGCAGCTAGTATTTCCTTTTTTGGGTTGCATTGCGTTTTTCATTTGAATATCCACATTGCTGATTTTCTCAAGGTTCTAATTTGGTTGATCCAAGTTATACCCATGGACAACGAGAAGTAGGAATTGTTGATCCTACTTTTGAGTTTTTACATCAACATAATTTTCCTTTTGTGACACCTCCACGGATGCGAACTCCTTTGCAGAGAACACAAAGTTTTCCTCCTACTACACGAAGGTCTCCCATACCAAGTGAGGCATCATGTTTGCAAGTTTTGATTGTTCAACTTGCGAATCATTTTTTAATACCGCCATATAATCCGTTAAGGATGGTTGTTGTGGGTCCTTGGGGTACTTCTTTTGGTCCTTTGAGCCTAACAATGCCTTTACATGAACTTCCAAAAGACACAAGAAATAATTTGCCTAAGTTTTTGGGAGATGGTGCTCAACATCCTGATGGGCACATCGCTACTTTTTATATTGCATGTGGTGTTCTTAGTGTTGAACATGAAGGCATTTCTGTGAGATTGTTTATTGAAACTTTGCAAGGTGCAGTTGTTGATTGGTTCTATCATCTCCTGAATAATTGTATTACAAATTGGGCAAGCCTTATAACACTATTACAAGAGGCGCAATTTTATGACACTATAGTTCCAAACCTATTTACACTAGGATCTACCAATTTAGATAGGAGGTCTTCAGTAATGAACTTATAAGGCACTAAGAGTGGGGGGTGAATCAGTGCAAGTAAAAACAATACACATATGATTATCAATTTCACCCACTTAAAACTCAATAGGCATATAAGAAATAACACCAAGTATGCAATCACCACATAAAGCATAAACCACATGACACAAGACTTTATACATGAAAAACCCAAATGGGAAAAACCACGGTGGGAGTTAGTACCCACAAGATCCACTATTTGCAATATAGAGATCTGACCGGTTAAGGTCTAAAACACCCGGTTAGGGGCATAACCTATTAGGAATGTCTAAGCTCGGTTAAGAGATATACAATAAGGCCTATGAGGACCAGCCCTGCTATGAGCTACCCAAGTTATTGGTATTTGCAAACATAAGTTAATGTGTCACTTGGTTAGAGGATTTTAATGATTAGAATTGTTAGGATTTGACTGCACCTTGGTAGGAGTGACCTTGTAAGAGGATTTTCTTGTTGCAACTATTAGGGAGAAAACAAGTACAAATGACCTTAGTATAACACCTTCAATGTTTGATAAGATCTGCTTCAGAACATTACAACATCACATAAATTTCATCTCTCAACTCCTCTGATCACTGCACTATCAAAAATACAAAATTCGCTAATGATCTTTCACACTTTCAAGCTCATACACATGTCTCCTTTCATACCTCATCACACATTTTAAATCATCATTAGGTCATCTATAACCTTGTTATAATTCCCTAGGTTCAGTGCATCTAGACAATCTTGTATTGTACGCTTTAGTCATGTCGGACACCGACATAATTAATCTAATTTTGTGTTGTTTTACCAATCTGAGTGATTTTCATTACTACTGGTTAAGTCTCAGTCAGAATACTTTCTCTGTTGATCAAATCTCATTCATCTGATCGAAACAACATGTGCAGTCATGAATATAACTTCATCTACCAATTTTCATTACTTTTGTCAAATCGTATCATCTCATTTTGTTGGCCATTTTTTGGAATTGATTATGTGTTGCATTGATGTTTTGTCATTGATGCCAATACTAACTATTTGGATGCTTATAGACACCCTTCCGGTCTCGGTAGGATGAATGGTTTCTGGTTAACTTGGATTTGGCATGATCCAGCAGGCTTTGGTATAGTTTGGTCATGGAATTGGCTTGCTCATGATACTCGTGCTCATACTTGGTCAATTGGTTTTGGTTTGATGATTGGATGTTATCCTGCTTGCTTAGAAGCTTGGTTTTTGGTCCCGGTGAGGGTTTTACCAACAAAGTTTGTGGTGAAGATCTTTGATGAAATGCATAAGTGGTGTTGGTGGAGCTTTTGGTGGAGTTTCAGGATGTTGTTGGTGATCATGCTTAAGACTTGGCAGATGGAGATCATTTCTAAAGCGTGTGGACCTATATTTGGTCTTGATTGATCTAGGTTATGGATTTACTTTAATGTAATGCATGGATTGGACCTATCGATGTATTTCTGGGATATCTTATGAGTTGGATATTATTTGTTTTGTCTAAAGCTGACATGGTTTGTAATTATGTAATTGATTTATTGTTTGGTGGCCGACCTGATTGTTTATGGTCGAGGGTTTGTATATATAGATGTAAGATCTCATTGTAGATAATCATGGATATTGTTAGAGGTCATGGTCAAGGAATGTAATGTGAGAATAATGTAATATCATTCAGGCAGAGGAGTTGGTCAATCATTGGAGATTAAATTGGGTGTATGTAAGAGGATTTAGTCCTCTGGTACTAAGGTTAACCAAAATTGTACTCAGGCATAGTGTTATCACTGTTTAAAATTGGGTTCTTCTTTTTCCATAATTGGTTATGGTTCATTAAAAAAAATTTCGAATAGGGTGTAATCTCAGGTGCTTCAGCTTTGTTTTAAACCTTAGGGGTTTGAGGGTTATTGATTTTCTATCTTTTTGTGTTAAACCCTCTGGTTTCTAATCTTCTGTTACTTTATTCACTTAAGTATGGGTCGTAGGGTCGTGGGAAGTGTCCCCCCTTATTATTTGCCTAGGCGGTTACGTTGATTATTTGAAAATTTTATGCCTTGTATGCTTTTCTTCTAAAGTTGTCGGGCCCGATAATTAGTGATCAATTTGAGAGATGATCCAATGGCCCGCGCTATTTTGCAAGGGTTAAGTGCTCACCCTTTAGGCCCGCGAAATAGCGAGAATTAACGAGGGCCGTCCATTTGTCATGACGGAGGAAGTAAAGGGTGTAGCTGTCAAAGGTGGTTGGAGCCCCGTGGCTTTCTTTTGGCATATTAAAAGGTAGCACGTGGCACAAGTCACCACAATTGGCAGGTTAGGATTAAAGGTTCGAAGTGGGCCCCAAAAATGACCTGGCAGGTACAGCTGTTAACAATCTATTGAGACCCTGTGGCTTCCTTTTGACAAATGACAGAGTGACAAGTCAGCTCCAAAAATGACAAGGCGCCAAGTGTCCATGACGAGTCCGTGAGCCCACCTCTCCTGAAAGCCTTCTCAAAGGATTAAATGCCGATTAATTTGAGAGATGATCCAATGGCCCGCGCTATTTCGCAAGGGTAAAATGCTCACCCTTTAAGCCTGCGAAATAGCGAGAATGAACAAGAACCATCCACGTGTCATGATGCTATGCGGTCTCAAAGGAAAATGTGGGTCCCTATGGTTCCCTTTTGGCAAATGAGAAAATGACAAATCAGCTCTGAAAGTGACAAGGCGCCAAGTGTCTGTGACAAGTCAGCGGGCCCACCATTCCTGAAAGCCTTTTCAATGGATTAAATGCTGATCAGCTTGAAAGATGATCCAACGGCTCGCATTATTTTGCAAGGGTTAAGTGCTCACTCCTTATGCACGCGAAATAGCGAGAATGAACAAGAACTGTCCACGTGTCTTGATAATGACGTGAGAGATAAACTTGTTGAGACGAAAGTGGGGCCCCTCGTAGTTTCCTTTTGGCAAATGACAGAGCGACAAATCAGCGCCATAGGTGACTGGATGCTAGGTGTTGGTGACGAGTCCGCGGGCCCACCATTCCTGAGAACCTTTTCAAAAGATTAATTAGTGATCAGCTTGAGGGATGATCCAACGGCTTGCGTTATTTCACAAGGGTTAAGTGCTCACTCCTTATGCTCATGAAATAGTGAGAATGAACAAGAACCGTCCACGTGTCATGATGACACGTGGTCAAAGACGAAAGTGTGGGCCCGTCAAGGTAGAAACGTCGTTGTAAAAAAAGACATGCGGCCAGTACCAAATAGAATGTGAAGGGAATTTTAAGGCCAATGATTCGATGCCACGTGGTATTATGTAGCCAATAGAAAAGCAGGACCCAGACTAAAGACAAAGCCGTCAGTAACGAAAAGGTAATAGTGAAACACTCGCAGGAATGTTATGATCCGTTGGAGCGAAAAATACGAATTCTCATATGAATTCGATTTTGAAGGGACGACCGAAGCATGCGGAATTAGTGTCATAGTTAAGGCCTTGAGTACAAGTATTTGATTTCCTAACAACTAAGTGAAGATATCTTTTACAAGATTTTGCAGAAGAGCAGGCGCAGAGTTATTTTTTTCAGATACAGAGCAAGCGGTTCAGTTGCAGAGCAATTTCCTTCAAGCAAGCATCAGGTTCACTCATATTTTGTAGCAATCCTTGTGGGGTGTTTTAAGTAAAATCATTCTCGTGTTGCAGGATTGTTTAAGAGTGATATTCATTTTCTAGCATTTTCAAATGGCTCCTAAAAGGGAATTTTCCAGCAAGGTTAATTATTTAGAACGAAGTGTATGTCATGATTTTTTAGAACAGTTGACATTGTCAACTAACCAGGCATCAAAGGCCAAGGAGATAGTGCCTAGGGCTCCCCGTCTGAAGATAGGAGAAGGATTGTATGACAAGGGTAATTGGTTGAGAGACCCACAAGCGGGAATGACTGGGTTGGGGTTATTTAAAGTCGGATTTGGAATGAGAAATTCGCCTGCCCCTCAAAACAGTATTTGGGAACTAGATGTTGGGAAGTTAGTAGTCCCAGGGGTATTCATGGATACAGACTTGTTAACCCAAATGGCATTAAATTATGATCCAGTAACAAGATGCATCTGGGATATAAATGGGAAAACCCTTGTGGAAATTAATGCTGAGGAATTTAGGACAGCATTCAGACTCAATGAGTTCACAAACTTCCTGGAACCCATCAATTTCACATCATTAGCCCAAGTGTACAGTGCACAGAGGAGTCATCTCAGGAATGAGCCTCTTAAAGAACTTTTTCTGAAAATAGGAGGGTTAGCAGTTGTAGGACCCAATACACAAGAGTCTTTCTCATTGAGTATGTTTACCTTGAGGGCTAAAGGAATGTATTGGGCACTTTGCCAAATTCTAGGAGAGGATGCTGAAGCAAATATACCAAATCATTACTTGCTAATGATTGTTCAGATTTTGAATCCTTCTCTTGCTATCACATTTGATTATGCTTCTTTTATTGCCGACACTATCCATGGAGGGTTGATAGGAATAAAGAATGGAAAGGTGGATAGACCTTTTGGATGGTATTTGCTCTTAATGCACCTTTTTCTCTTCAAAGGTGGTGATTATTTTGCTAGTGGACTGGACCTAGTTAAAGAGAAGGAAGGAGAGAAAATGTCAGTACAATTATGGAGTACTGTGTTGTCATGGGACAGAGAGGATGCTAGTTTCCTAAAGTTTGATAAATATTTTGCATCTAAAATAAGGACTCTCCTTTGCTCTGATAACCCAAGAGTCCCCAAAGTTCTTCTGGAATTCATAAGGCCAAAAGAATTCGCAGAGAACATCAAAATTGTTCATAACTGGGGCGACATGTATTTATATCCAGTCTCCACAGTTTTCAGAGTTTTTGGTTTTAGGCGTACTCCATTTTTGTTACCTTACCAGGTCCCTCTCAAAGTGGGAATAGCGAAGATCCTTAGGAAAATTGGTGGCCTACAAGAAGCAGAGTTAACAGGCAGAGGCAAAGGGACTATTTTCCCTGCAGCTACCATAGCCCACCAATTCGTAGTTACAAAGGGAGGCTGGTATTGCTTTGAGGATTTCCTCAAACCTTACCATTTATCCACTGCAGTGTCCAGGTGTGCTGATCCAGAGGACTTCTTCAACGGTGTGTTCAGAAAGAAGGTAGCATGCAGAGGTAGGCCTCATCAATTCCAATTTCCTGAAGACGTCATCAGAAATGAATTTGATTTGGATGAGCAGGAATTAAGGAAGGAAAAGTGGGTGGCTTACAAGAAAGCCTTGGATTCTGTGCATCAATTAGATGCTAGCTATAACCCATTGTCTAGCTTCTTCCCATTGGAAGAAAAAATAAAATTCTTGATTGTTTGTTTTGAAGATGTGATGCAAACACTGAAGGAGAAGAGGGAAGCTATGATTAAGAGTAACCATGAAAAGGCTAGAATGATCCTGAGCAAATCAGCTTCCACCAAAGCAATTCCTCCTAGTGATTACACATTGCACAAGAAATTAGGTTATAGTATGCTAGTGCCTACAACAGGGGAGCCCTCCACATCCAAAGGAAAGAGGAAGGTACAAGATGTCATTCACATTTAGGATAGCCCAAAGAAGCAAAGGGTGGGGAAGGAAGTGCAATCAGATACACCTTTGTATTCCCCATCCCAATCCCCTATCCATATAGGAGATGAACAAGCAGCAGCCGAATACCTCTTGCAGTTGGGTAGCTTGGGTGAAATCGCATACACTTATGATGAAGTGGAGGAGGGAATGCCAGAAGAGCCCATTGATGCTGAAATGGACATCACCTCTACTGAACTTAAAGGCCAGGAGTGGGATCTTGAGATAAAAAAGGCAAGTAATGCCTTTTTAGCTGATGACAACTTTGTTACATGAGAAGCATTCATGCAGTTCATTTGGAAACAACATATAAATAGACACAATGCTAGATGTGAGACAAGGAAGGTTGAGCAGCCTGATAAAGACCCAGCCTCAGTGGAGGAAGAAATAAAATAGGAGATGATGGAAGAATTCAAAACCATCACTCCTGAACAGGGAAGAGATCTAGTAGCACAAGCTGGAGTGCTCATCTTACCAGAGTGGGATATTGTTGATGCTCTGGTGCTAGATGCAGTAAGAAAAGAAACTAAACCCATGGAAGGGGTTACATTCAGTAAGGATAATGCTGCACCGGTTATGTGGTCCCTCAAGAGAAATGAGGACAAGAAAAGTAAAGACACCCCAGGGTCAAGTCACCTTGTTGGATTGATGGTAAAAAGAGTGCAGAGTACAGGGGTAGTAGAGGTTGCTAGCACTGTGCTAGAAACTGCAAAATTCAGTGTTGTAGTGGCTGAAAAGGAAGCCAAAGAAAAGGAGGCCCTCCAAATTACGTTGGAAACAGTTTTGAAGGCCTACAATAATGCCAAGGAAGAGGTGAGAGGTAAAGATAGCATCATTGCTAGATTACAAAGCCAGTTGATGGGACAACACCAACAAGGTGAGTCTTCAACATTAATGATTTCTTCCTCTCCTGCAAGACCTCCACCTACAAGCCCTATCATTGAATTTCCACTATCCCCAGCACCTTCCAGCTCCCAAATGATTGAGATTACTCCTCAAGAATTAGAAAACCTGAAGCAGGCTCAGGCCTTGTATGCAGGGAAATATGAGGAGAAAGTAAGGGCCACAATCTCCAGTTTTGTAGAGACAATAAATGCCTCATTGCTCTACAACAATGTGGGAAAGATTATGGAGATATGGAATGAGCTGAGAAGAGATAAGGCAATTTTGACACCCATTTTTGACAGATGGAGACCAAGGGAGCAAGATCTAGAGTTCATGTGTGTATCCTGTGATGAAGCAAGAGCTAATCCCATTATCAAATCCACTTCTGATGTCACTAAGGTCTTATTGCAATTGGCAACAGAAGTGGATAATGTGGATAGAAGGGTTAAATTGCTTAAGAAGGAATACACTGATCAAGTTTGTGAGTTGCTCCTAGGAATTTTTGCCAATCCGGATCAGTTGAAAGATAAGCAAGTATGGCTTAAAGAAATAGAAGTCAAATTGTCAGCAAGGGTTAAGGGAATCATTGATCTTGATGATACTTCTTTCTTTGTTATAACAATACAGGAAATAGAAAAAATTAAATCACATTATAGTTTTCTTAATTCAGAAGTCAACAAACTGAGAAATTCTTGGAAAAAGTTGACTAAAAATAAAGATGATGTGATTAATTTTTCATGGCCAACAGAAGAGACATATAATGAGTGGGAAGTTAAATATTCCACCCATGATCCAGAGTAGTTGGAGAGCGCCCTTGAAAAGATAGAAGAGGTTGCAACCGAACAGCCCGTTGAACAAACTGCAGAGGCTGAAAAGAGCGCATAACTGTTTTTGCGCAAAAATTTGTAATCTCTTCAATTTTTGAAATAATTGTAACAAACTCTCCTCGAGAAGTCCGAAGCTTTGTGCATCCATGTTGTTATAAATGGATACCAGGACTAGAGGAAAAGGGATCACACAAAATTTTGTAAGAAAACGCTGCAGAAATTTATCTGAGCTTTTCTAAGCCTAATGGAGAATCAGAATTTATTGTAATACTCTTTGAAATGAATATCAATATACAGGCCATCGGTTTTGAGTAAAAGTTATGTGTTGTCTTCAAGTTTGTTCACAAATTTATTTACTGTCTTTATTCTAAATAATCCAGGGTTGTTTAGTTTGAATGGAATTGCAAAGCAATCTCAGTATAAGTGTTTGTTAGCTTTTCTCTTTATGAGGGAAATTAAATACGCGGGATCACTCATACCAGTAAATTCTTTGGAAGGAATTTTGAATTTTAAGGACCATAGCTTAGTCTAGAATGATTGAATTCTTGTATGTGTCAGGCATATATCAGGATTAGTGGAAACCAAGCCGACGGGAAGCATAAAGATATATTCTTTCAAGAGTTTTATTTGTGTTTAGGTGACTCTGTAACCTTGGATAAGGCACTGGTGTTAATTGAGGTTGTTTATTGCATACTTTGTTGATCAAAAATGCTGAAGTTAAATACAGTTTCTATTCTTTGTTTTCAGTTGATTTCAAGGTGAATAAAACCACTGGTTTTATGGACTAGTTTGCTGTGGGTTTATTGTTTAAAAGTGTGAAGTTAATTCACAAAGCTATACCCACCTGGGCTCTAAGGAAGCCCGAAGTGTAGAAGGTTTAATCAAACTTTGTCATATGTTGTCTCTGGAATTTCCTTATCTTTGATGTTTTCTCTGCACCCAATTTAGACCATATTATCTTAAGGACATTGAAGGGAATAAAATTTTGAGGACAACAAAAGTGGTGACTCTGCTGGGGACAGTTATAACAAAGATATAAACACAGATCTGTGCCGAGACTTGTGGAGAATATTGTTGTGCATTTGTGGGTAAGACAGTTTGTTTTTCATTTTTCCCATAGTTTTGTGGGTGGCGACTCTGTTACTATTGAACCAGTCCTTGTCAAAATACGAATTTTCTAAAAGAAAGACAAGCGAGATGCAAGGAAACAAGAACACGAGATCATTCATGAAGAAACATCCTCATGAAATCTTGCAGGAAGGTCTGCCAGAATAGTCACGAAGAGGCCAAAAGAGATTTGTGATGCATGAGCCATCAAATGCTGCATGGGTGCAGAAAAACAATAATACTGGTAAGATGCTTGATCGACCTGTTTATGCAAAGTCAAATTCATCTTCTAGAGATTCAGAGCATGATATTTTAGGTTTCCATTCAGGATTGTTTGGAAATATTGATGATGCCCCTATTTTAAATCGAGATGTATCTCATGTTAGTGTTTCTACAAAAGATAGAACCAGTTCAAATCCAATTAGGCACTCTGTTCTTAGGTCAATAGATGGGAACATTAGCCTAATTGACATAGACCAAATTAATGCATCAGACTCTGAAGAAAACTACCCTGATGAGGATAAGATGTCTTAGGAGATTGAAGATTTAAACAAAAGAGTCCATCATTTAATCTCCCTAAGAGCTCAAAAGGAAGCAAATAAGGAAAAGGAAGTTAAAGCCAAATTGATGGAGAGGGATAGGCTCCTTAGACAGATAGCTGATCTTGAAGTGCTTGCTAAGGAAAAAGAAAAAAGTGATGAGGAAGGCCCAGTGATTAGGGAGATCCTAATTCCTAAGATTAGATTAGCTTCTAAGTTAGTAGCCCAGCCAATTAGGGAAGTATCTAATGATTCCCAGCTTCCTAAAGCCAATTTAGACAAAGGAAAACATAAATGGGTAGATGATGGAGTAGAATCTAAAACTGCAGAAGGGATTTCTCATAGGATCCTAGCACATGAGAGAGAGATGGAAAGGATGAGGAAGGAAAAGGAAGACCTCCAAATGGAATTGGAAAAGGCTGAGTTAGAAGCAGTGAATTAGGAAGTTAAAAGAAAGATTAACTACTTAAAAGCTCCCCCTATTACATTCCCATCGGAAGATCCTAGCAAGCCTAATCCCCAACACATCTCTTTTCCTTAGGTCAATACTCAACCTACAGTACATGCTAATATTGCCTCAGTAAGCCAAGTACCCTCAAATAAATAGCACACCCAAACATCTAAATCTCCAATCCCAAAAGCTAAAATGATTATGGGAAACAATAGTGCTATTTCCCCTTTTCAAAGAAGGCCAATCAATCTAGAACAATATAGGCAATTGTTTTTTGATGGGATCCCAGGATATCCAAATCATGTTCCTACTGAGCTAAGAGACAGACTCCATAAGTTTGCTGGGAACAATGCAGTCAGTGCTGAGGAACATCTGAAATCTTTTGGGGATTTGATAAATGATTATGAGATAGCAGATGAAGATGTTATTATGAAACTGTTTGTTCAATCCCTGGTGGATGATGCAAGAGATTGGTACAGAGGTCTTCCAGTAAATAGCATAGGTTCATGGGATGATTTTAAAAATTGTTTTCAAGAATAGTATAGTGATAAGACTAATGTGAGTTTCATGCTAAACGAGTTCAATAATATTAGAAAGTCTGAAAATGAAGTAGTCACTGATTTCAATGCTAGATTCCAGAAAGCTATGCACATATTGTATCAAGTGATGAGGTTAGATGATAACATGTGTCTTAACACATACTACAATGCATTTGATTCCAAAATGGCCTATATTTTGAGAGATAAAAATCCTCATAACTTAAGGGATGCTTTTAGAATTGCTATAAATGTAGAAAGTAATAGAAAAGCATCTAGAAAATTAGGAAGAAGAACAGATGGTAGATTATGGCATGAAACCAAATAGCAACCTAACAAAGTTGCTAAAGAAGATGATAAAATGGAAAAACTGGTTAATGCTATGAAAGATTTGACTGCTAAGGTTAGCAAAAATGATAAGCCCCATTATAACTGGCAAGATAGACCTCCTAGATTACATGATATGCCATACAATACAAATTGGAAGGATGGTAAACCCCAAGTTGAGAAGCCTAAAATTGCCCAAAGACAAGACACACCAGATCCTTTGAAAGGGAAAACTGTTAATAATATAGAAAATACTCCTTGGTGTATTGCTTGTGATGGACCACATTCTCCTCATCAGTGTGCAGTGGCTCAAGCTCTGGAAGAATCTATGAGGCCAGAAGCAGAGCCTGACATTAATATGTTTGAAACAATCATAGAAAGTGATGAGGAATCTATGCAAAGTGAATACAGTGATGTGCTGGATAATGAAAGGTTAGTGCGAGGACAGTTAGCCTTAAGTTGGCATCCTACCTTGAATGTGGTAACAATTGAAGATGAAGAAGTTCATCTTAGGAGGCCTAGTGAGGAAGAAGTTAAAAATCTCACTAAGGCTGCAATCGCCAAAGCAAAACATAACTACAATCTGAGAAGCACCAAGAGAGACACTGATCAAGGTGAGCCGAGTTCTATGTTTGTAAAAGAAGTCATAAAGAAAGGGGCATCAAGCAGTGTTACTGCTATTCTTAAAGCTAGTCAAGAAAAAGAGGAACAAGTTAAAGACTTACCTAAAAGCATAGATGACAAAAATGCTGGTGATGTACAAAAGGCAAAGATGGTGAAGAAGGCCAGTCAATTCAAAACAGAAAAGGTTAAGGTTAATACTGAAAAATGTAATAATTCTGCATTTGATATGGCCCAAGCTTTAACTCAAATGAAAGTCACTGTTCCATTAATAGAATTGCTAAAGATTAAAGAACATAAGGATGCAGCTTTGTCTTTATTCTCTAGTGTATCTAATAGTGACCTGGTATTACCCACTGGTTCAGATAAAGTTGGAAAGGATCAAGAGTTCCAAACCCCAGAGGTATATGTTGGAACCACTATCACTCAGGAGCCTTCTCAAGTAGATCCCTTCTATGTTACTTTGCTAGTGAATAACCGGTTGATTAAAAACTACATGATAGATTCAGGAGCAGCTGCTAATGTAATGCCCTATGGTGTTATGAAAGAATTAGGGTTATCAATAACCACTATGTATGGGAAATGTTATGCTATGGATAATAGAGAAGTGCCTGTGATAGGTACAATGAAAGATGTAGAAGTAAAAATAGCTGCATTTCCTGAAGCCACTTATAAAATGGATGTTATTGTTATTGTTACTGATACTAAACCCCACTATGGTATGTTACTTTCTAGGTAGTGGGCAGCAGCAGTAGGGGGAAATGTTCAACTGGACTTGTCTTATGCTACTATTCCTATTGGTGGCAATCAAGTCAAACTATATAGGGAGCCACGGGCTCCTAAGGTAATTGAGAATGTGGATCCTAGTATGCTTAATTGTATGATTGATGTAGATCTAGACAATTTCAGACTTCAACCAATATCACCTCAATTGAAGAATACTGACCCAATTATAGTCGAGCTACAAGCACAACAGTATGGGTTGTGGCAAATGTATTTTGATGGAGCTTGCTCCAAAGAAGGATCTGGCACAGGGGTTCTTTTTGTGTCCCCTTCAGGTATAACTTTCAAATACTCATTCTTGTTGGCATTCCAGTGCACAAATAATACTGCAGAGTACGAAGCCCTATTATTAGGACTTGAGGTTGCAAAAAAGCATGGAATCCAACTGTTGAAAGTAATGGGTGATTCAGAATTGGTTGTCTCTCAGGTGAGATCTAGATATGCATCCAAGAATGATAGATTGAAGCAATATAAGCATGCTGTTTGGGATGTTATTGAGCATTTTGATGCATTTTCTATTAACTGGATAGAGCGAACCAAAAATATTATGGCAGATTTCCTAGCTAATGTTGCTTTGAAAGATGATGATGCAACACTAACCGGTATTTCCACTGTGGAAATAAAATCTAGGCCTGCTATCCCTGATAATGTGTACAATTGGCAAGTTTTTGCTGATGATGAGGATATTCTTAGGTTTATCCAATGTGTTGATGATTATGATGGACAAAAGATTGATTGCAATGCATTGGTGGAAGTGGTGGATAATAGGGAGACAGTGTTTGGAAATGATATTGTCCAGTTGGAAACCAATGAGATACCTAAAGGGTTGGTGGAGCTAGAGAGTATGTTTAGTTATAATGATAGTCATTTACACTAGCAATCTACCACCAAGTTAGAAGAATTGGAGGAGGTAAACCTGGGGACAGAATCATTCCCCAAGTTGGTATATATTGAAAAGAAATTACCCCCTCATGTTAGGATTAACCTTATCAATTTATTGGAGAGATATAAGCATGTCTTTGCTTGGTCTTATGAAGACCTAAAGGCATATAGATAAGATCTTTTTCAGCATGAAGTTCCTTTACTTCCAGATGCTAAGCCTTTCAGACAGAAACAAAGACCTATCAACCCCTTATTAGAAACTAAAATGCAACAAGAGTTGACTAAATTGAGAGAAGGGGGGATTATCAAACCAATAAGACATTCTTCATGGGTCTCTAATCTGGTCCCAGTAAGAAAGAAAAATGGAGACATTAGATTGTGTGTTGATTTTAGGAATCTTAATGTTGCTTCCTTAAAAGATAATTATTCATCCCCAAACATGGAAGCAATGCTACAAAGAGTGACAGGTTGTGATCTTTTATCCATGATGGATGGTTTCTCGGGATACAATCAAGTGTTTGTAAAGGAGTCTGAACAGTTTAAAACAACTTTCACTACTCCATGGGGAACCTATGTATATGTGAGAATGCCATTTGGATTAAAAAATGCAGGAGCTACATTTCAGAGAGCTATGGATGTGGCTTTTAAAGAATTCGTAAATATCATTATGATGGTTTACCAAGATGATTTAACTTGTTTCTCAAAGAGAGCTGATGATTATTGTGGACATCTAGAGAAGGTGTTCGATAAAGCCTTAGAATTTGGTGTATCACTGAATCCCAAGAAATGTCATTTTGGGGTCACTGAAGGAAAGTTATTGGGACACATAGTTTCCAAGGAAGGGGTAAGAATAGACCCTGAAAGAATTGAAGCAATTAACAGAGTGTCTGAACCTAAAAATGTGAAAGGTATCCAATCCTTTTTAGGCAAAGTGAATTTTGTCAGGAGATTCATTGCAAACTTTGCTGAGATAGTGAAGCCTATTGTCAAGTTGCTCAAGAAGGACACAAAGTTTCATTGGGATCAAGAAGCTTCAAAAGCTTTTGATGAGATTAAGAAGGCAATCCAGGAAGCACCAGTGTTGAAATCTCCAGATTATGGTAAGCCTTTTTCTCTGTTTTCTTTTGCTTCATATCACACGGTGGCTGCAGTATTATTACAAAAGGACAATGAAGGATATTAACATCCCATAGCCTTCTATAGTAAATCTTTGCAGGTGGCAGAACTAAAATATGAAATCATGGAGAAACAAGCTTATGCCCTAGTTAAAGCTGTTAAAGCTTTTAGGCCATATCTGGTGAATGCAAACATCATTGCTTATGTTCCACATGCTGCTGTTAAAGATATTTTGTCTCAGTCTGAAGTTACTGGGAAGAGGTGTAGATGGATCAATAGAATTCAGGAGTTCAATTTGGAGATAAAGATCACTAAATTAGTGAGAGGATTAGGTTTGGCTAAGCTCATGACTGAGTCAAATCTCATGAATGTAGAAATACACAATGTTGAGGTTAAAGATGTTTTGGTTACTAGTATTGAGAGACAACCTTGGTACACAGAGATAATCCAAGTATTGAAAGGTAACATACTCCCAGAAGAAATGACACAAAATTAGAAGAGAACTTTGAAGCTTAAGTCCCAAAAGTATGTGCTCATTCAGGGTGATCTTTTCTGGAGAAAAAGAGATGGAGAGTTACTAATGTGTTTGGATGAATTTCAAGCCAAACAGGTGTTAATTGAAATGCATGATGGAGTATGTGGAGGTCACTATTCTGCTAAGACTACTGCTGGTAAGATAATACGGGCTGGGTATTATTGGCCTACCTTATTTAAAGATACCCATGCATATATTCGAAGATGTGATCTATGTCAAAGATTTTCTTCTAAGCTCAAGTATGAAGGAGCCTTGCCCCTAAATCCAATCTCTGTAGAAGCTCCTTTTGTCCAATGGGGCATTGATTTTATTGGAGAAATTGTTGAGAAGTCAGGAAGAGGTCATGGATGGATTATAGTGGCCACTGATTAGTTTACCAAATGGATAGAAGCCATCCCTACAAAAAGAGCTACTAGTAAAATTGTCATTGATTTCCTGATGGATAGTATTGTGACTAGATTTGGAACACCTGCGAAATTAGTAATGGATAATGCTATGTGTTTCAGATCAGAAGAATTTGTAGGGTTTTGCAATAGTCACAGTATACTCATGTCCTACTCATCACCTTATCACCCTCAGGGGAATGGATAGGCAAAATCCAACAATAAAAGCCTGTTGAATATCATCAAGAAAATTTTAGAAGAAAATAAAAGATCTTGGGATCAAAAGTTGAAGTTAGCTCTGTGGGCAGATAGAATCACAGTTAAAAAATCCATTGGAATGTCACCTTTTGAGTTGGTTTATGATACCCAAGCTAGATTACCGGTAAATAACCTTCTTCCAGTGTATAAGTTTCTGCAGGATGAGGACATGGAGATATCTGAACCAATGGAAAACAGAATGATCCAAATTGTAGAAATGGAGGAGCTTAGGACTTCTACCCATAAGAAAAATCAGAAGATCAAGTTGCAGTCAAAGTATCTTTTTGATAAAAGGACATCATTAAGGAAGTTTCAAATTGATGACATGGTTCTTCAGTGGAATGCAAAAGGACAAGATAAAGGAAAGCATAAAAAATTTGAATCACTATGGATTGGCCCTTTTGTGGTTTGTGACCAAAATGGTAAGGATTCATATTTTTTGAAGAATATGAATGATGAAATGCAGGAATTTCCCGTGCATGGACAATTCTTGAAGCATTATTTCTCTTAATGTCCATGCACGGTAGGTCCTTGTTTGTATATATTTTGTTTTCTTTCCTGTTTTCCTGGTTTTGGTCTGTGTTTTGGTCTATTTCTCCAGAGTCTCTGAGTTTTCTTGTGTTGATCTCACAATCAACCATCCCCAGTCAGAGCCGCTGTTATCACTGTTTAAAATTGGGTTCTTCTTTTTCCATAATTGGTTATGGTTCATTAAAAAAAATTTCGAATAGGGTGTAATCCCAGGTGCTTCAGCTTTATTTTAAACCTTAGGGGTTTAAGGGTTATTGATTTTCTATCTTTTTGTGTTAAACCCTCTGGTTTCTAATCTTCTGTTACTTTATTCACTTAAGTATGGGTCGTGGGGTCGTGGGAAGTGTCCCCCCTTATTATTTGCCTAGGCGGTTACGTTGATTATTTGAAAATTTTATGCCTTGTATGCTTTTCTTCTAAAGTTGTCGGGCCTGGTAATTAGTGATCAATTTGAGAGATGATCCAACGGCCCGCGCTATTTCGCAAGGGTTAAGTGCTCACCCTTTAGGCCCGCGAAATAGCGAGAATTAACGAGGGCCGTCCATTTGTCATGATGGAGGAAGTAAAGGGTGTAGCTGTCAAAGGTGGTTGGAGCCCCGTGGCTTTCTTCTGGCGTATTAAAAGGTAGCACGTGGCACAAGTCACCACAGTCGGCAGGTTAGGATTAAAGGTTCGAAGTGGGCCCCAGAAATGACCTGGCAGGTATAGCTGTTAACAATCTATTGTGACCCTATGGCTTCCTTCTGGCAAATGATAGAGTGACAAGTCAGCTCCAAAAATGACAAGGCACCAAGTGTCCATGACGAGTCCGAGGGCCCACCTCTCCTGAAAGCCTTCTCAAAGGATTAAATGCCGATTAATTTGAGAGATGATCCAACGGCCCGCGCTATTTCGCAAGGGTAAAATGCTCACCCTTTAAGCCCACGAAATAGCGAGAATGAACAAGAACCATCCACGTGTCATGATGCTATGCGGTCTCAAAGGAAAATGTGGGTCCCTATGGTTCCCTTCTGGCAAATGAGAAAATGACAAATTAGTTCCGAAAGTGACAAGGCGCCAAGTGTCCGTGACAAGTCAGCAGGCCCACCATTCCTGAAAGCCTTTTCAATGGATTAAATGCTGATCAGCTTGAGGGATGATCCAATGGCTCGCGTTATTTTGCAAGGGTTAAGTGCTCACTCCTTATGCCCGCGAAATAGCAAGAATGAACAAGAACCGTCCACGTGTCTTGATGATGATGTGAGAGATAGACCCGTTGAGACGAAAGTGGGGCCCCTCGTAGTTTCCTTTTGGTGAATGATAGAGCAACAAATCAGTGCCACAGGTGACTGGATGCCAGGCGTTGGTGACGAGTCCGCGGGCCCACCATTCCTGAGAACCTTTTCAAAAGATTAATTAGTGATCAGCTTGAGGGATGATCCAACGGCTCGCGTTATTTCGCAAGGGTTAAGTGCTCACTCCTTATGCCCACGAAATAGCGAGAATGAACAAGAACCGTCCACGTGTCATGATGACACGTGGTCAAAGACAAAAGTGTGGGCCCGCCAAGGTGGAAACATCATTGTAAAAAAAGACACACGGCTAGTATCAAATAGAATGTGAAGGGAATTTTAAGGCCAATGATTCGATGCCACGTGGTATTATGTAGCCAATAGAAAAGCGGGACCCAGACTAAAGACAAAGCCGTCAGTAACGAAAAGGTAACAGTGAAACACTTGCAAGAATGTTATGATCCGTTGGAGCGAAAAATACAAATTCTCGTATGAATTCGATTTTGAAGGGACGACCGAAGCATGCGGAATTAGTGTCATAGTTAAGGCCTTGAGTACAAGTATTTGATTTCCTAACAACTAAGTGAAGATATCTTTTAAAAGATTTTGCAGAAGAGCAGGCGCAGAGTTATTTTTTTCAGATACAGAGCAGGCGGTTAAGTTGCAGAGCAATTTCCTTCAAGCAAGCATTAGGTTCACTCATATTTTGTAGCAATTCTTGTGGGATGTTTTAAGTAAAATCATTCTTGTGTTGCAGGATTGTTTAAGAGTGATATTCATTTTCTGGCATTTTCAAATGGCTCCCAAAAGGGAATTTTCTGGCAAGGTTAATTATTTAGAACGAAGTGTATGTGATGATTTTTTAGAACAGTTGACATTGTCAACTAACCAGGCATCAAAGGCCAAGAAGTTAGTGCCCAGGGCTACCCGTCTAAACATAGGAGAAGGATTGTATGACAAGGGTAATTGGTTGAGAGACCCACAAGTGGGAATGACTGGGTTGGGGTTATTTAAAGTCGGATTTGGAATGAGAAATTCGCCTGCCCCTCAAAACAGTATTTGGGAACTAGATGTTGGGAAGTTAGTAGTCCCAGGGGTATTCATGGATACAGACTTGTTAACCCAAATGGCATTAAATTATGATCCAGTAACAAGATGCATCCGGGATATAAATGGGAAAACCCTTGTGGAAATTAATGCTGAGGAATTTAGGACAACATTCAGACTCAATGAGTTCACAAACTTCCTGGAACCCATCAATTTCACATCATTAGCCCAAGTGTATAGTGCACAAACGAGTCATCTTAGGAATGGGCCTCTTAAAGAACTTTTTCTGAAAATAGGAGGGTTAGCAGTTGTAGGACCCAATACACAAGAGCCTTTCTCATTGAGTATGTTTACCTTGAGGGCTAAAGGAATGTATTGGGCACTTTGCCAAATTCTAGGAGAGGATGCTGAAGCAAATATACCAAATCATTACTTGCTAATGATTGTTCAGATTTTGAATCCTTCTCTTGCTATCACATTTGATTATGCTTCTTTTATTGCCGATGCTATCCATGGAGGGTTGATAGGAATAAGGAATGGAAAGATGGATAGACCTTTTGGATGGTATTTGCTCTTAATGCACCTTTTTCTCTTCAAAGGTGGTGATTATTTTGCTAGTGGACTGGACCTAGTTAAAGAGAAGGAAGGAGAGAAAATGTCAGTACAATTATGGAGTACTATGTTGTCATGGGACAGAGAGGATGCTAGTTTCCTAAAGTTTGATAAATATTTTGCATCTAAAATAAGGACTCTCCTTTGCTCTGATAACCCAAGAGTCCCCAAAGTTCTTCTGGAATTCATAAGGCCAAAAGAAATCGCAGAGAACATCAAAATTGTTCATAACTGGGGCAGCATGTATTTATATCCAGTCTCCATAGTTTTCAGAGTTTTTGGTTTCAGGGGTACTCCATTTTTGTTACCTTACCAGGTCCCTCTCAAAGTGGGAATAGCAGAGATCCTTAGGCAAATTGGTGGCCTACAAGAAGCAGAGTTAACAGGCAGAGGCAAAGGGACTATTTTCCCTGCAGCTACCATAGCCCACCAATTCGTAGTTACAAAGGGAGGCTAGAATTGCTTTGAGGATTTCCTCAAACCTTACCATTTATCCACTGCAGTGTCCAGGTGTGCTGATCAAAAGGACTTCTTCAACGGTGTGTTCAGGAAGAAGGTAGCATGCAGAGGTAGGCCTCATCAATTCCAATTTCCTGAAGACCTCATCAGAAATGAATTTGATTTGGATGAGCAGGAATTAAGGAAGGAAAAGTGGGTGGCTTACAAGAAAGCCTTGGATTTTGTGCATCAATTTGATGCTAGCTATAACCCATTGTCTAGCTTCTTCCCATTGGAAGAAAAAATAAAATTCTTGATTGTTTGTTTTGAAGATGTGATGCAAACACTGAAGGAGAAGAGGGAAGCTGTGATTAAGAGTAACCCTAAAAAGGCTAGAATGATCCTGAGCAAATCAGCTTCCACCAAAGCAATTCCTCCTAGTGATTACACATTGCACAAGAAATCAGGTTATAGTATGCTAGTGCCTACAACAGGGGAGCCCTCCACATCCAAAGGAAAGAGGAAGGTACAAGATGTCATTCACATTCAGGATAGCCCAAAGAAGCAAAGGGTGGGGAAGGAAGTGCAATCAGATACACCTTTGTATTCCCCATCCCAGTACCCTATCCATATAGGAGATGAACAAGCAGTAGCCAAATACCTCTTGCAGTTGGGTAGCTTGGGTGAAATCATATACACTTATGATGAAGTGGAGGAGGGAATGCCAGAAGAGCCCATTGATGCTGAAATGGACACCACCTCTACTGAACTTAAAGGCCAGGAGTGGTATCCTGAGATAAAAAAGGCAACTAATGCCTTTTTAGCTGATGACAACTTTGTTACATGAGAAGCATTCATGCAGTTCATTTGGAAACAGCATATAAATAGATATAATGCTAGATGTGAGACAAGGAAGGTTGAGCAGCCTGATAAAGATCCAGCCTCAGTGGAGGAAGAAATAAAATAGGAGATGATGGAAGAATTCAAAACCATCACTCCTGAACAGGGAAGAGATCTAGTAGCACAAGCTGGAGTGCTCATCTTACCAGAGTGGGATATTGCTGATGCTCTGGTGCTAGATGCAGTAAGAAAAGAAACTAAACCCATGGAAGGGGTTACATTCAGTAAGGATAATGCTGCACCGGTTATGTGGTCCCTCAAGAGAAATGAGGACAAGAAAAGTAAAGACACCCCAGGGTCAAGTCACCTTGGTGGATTGATGGTAAAAAGAGTGCAGAGTACAGGGGTAGTAGAGGCTGCTAGCACTGTGCTAGAAACTGCAAAATTCAGTGTTGCAGTGGCTGAAAAGGAAGCCAAAGAAAAGGAGGCCCTCCAAATTATGTTGGAAACAGTTTTGAAGGCCTACAATAATCCCAAGGAAGAGGCGAGAGGTAAAGATAGCATCATTGCTAAATTGCAAAGCCAGTTGATGGGACAACACCAACAAGGTGAGCCTTCAACATTAATGATTTCTTCCTCTCCTTAAAGACCTCCACCTACAAGCCCTATCATCGAATTTCCACTATCCCTAGCACCTTCCAGCTCTCAAATGATTGAGATTACTCCTCAAGAATTAGAAAACCTGAAGTAGGCTCAGGCCTTGTATGCAGGGAAATATAAGGAGAAAGTAAGGGCCACAATCTCCAGTTTTGTAGAGACAATAAATGCCTCATTGCTCTACAACAATGTGGGAAAGATTATGGAGATATGGAATGAGCTGAGAAGAGATAAGGCAATTTTGACACCCATTTTTGACAGATGGAGACCAAGGGAGCAAGATCTAGAGTTCATGTGTGTATTCTTTGATGAAGCAAGAGCTAATCCCATTATCAAATCCACTTCTGATGTCGCTAAGGTCTTATTGCAATTGGCAAGAGAAGTGGATAATGTGGATAGAAGGGTTAAATTGCTTAAGAAGGAATACACTGATCAAGTTTGTGAGTTGCTCCCAGGAATTTTTTCCAATCTGGATCAGTTGAAAGATAAGCAAGTATGGCTTAAAGAAATAGAAGTCAAATTGTCAGCAAGGGTTAAGGGAATCATTGATCTTGATGATACCTCTTTCTTTGTTATAACAATACAGGAAATAGAAAAAATTAAATCACATTATAGTTTTCTTAATTCAGAAGTCAACAAACTGAGAAATTCTTGGAAAAGGTTGACTAAAAATAAAGATGATGTGATTAATTTTTCATGGCCAACAAAAGAGACATATAATGAGTGGGAAGTTAAATATTCCACCCATGATCCGGAGCAGTTGGAGAGCGCCCCTGAAAAGATAGAAGAGATTGCAACCGAACAGCTCGTTGAACAAACTGCAGAGGCTGAAAAGAGCGCATAACTATTTTTGCGCAAAAATTGTAATCTCTTCAATTTTTGAAATAATTGTAACAAACTCTCCTCGAGAAGTCCAAAGCTTTGTGCATCCATGTTGTTATAAATGGATACCAGGACTAGAGGAAAAGGGATCACATAAACTTTTGTAAGAAAACGCTGTAGAAATTTATCTGAGCTTTTCTAAGTCTAATGGAGAATCAGTATTTATTGTAATAGTCTTTGAAATGAATATCAATATACAGGCCATCAGTTTTGAGTAAAAGTTATGTGTTGTCTTCAAGTTTGTTCACAAATTTATTTACTGTCGTTATTCTGAATAATCCAGGGTTGTTTAGTTTGAATTGAATTGCAAAGCAATCTCAGTATAAGTGTTTGTTAGCTTTTCTCTTTAGGAGGGAAATTAAATACGCGGGATCACTCATACCAGTAAATTCTTTGGAAGGAATTTTGAATTTTGAGGACCATAGCTTAGTCTAGAATGATTGAATTCTTGTATGTGTCAGGCATATATCAGGATTAGTGGAAACCAAGGCGACAGGAAACATAAAGATATATTGTTTCAAGAGTTTTATTTGAGTTTAGGTGACTCTGTAACCTTGGATAAGGCACCGGTGTTAATCGAGGTTGTTTATTGCATACTTTGTTGATCAAAAATGCTGAAGTTAAATACAGTTTCTATTCTTTGTTTTCAGTTGATTTCAAGGTGAATAAATCCACTGGTTTTCTGGACTGGTTTGCTGTGGGTTTATTGTTTAAAAGTGTGAAGTTAATTCACAAAGGTATACCCACCTGGGCTCTAAGGAAGCCTGAAGTGTAGAAGGTTTAATCAAACCTTGTCATATGTTGTCTCTGGAATTTCCTCATCTTTGATGTTTTCTCTGCACCCAGTTTAAACCATATTATCTTAAGGACATTGAAGGGAATCAAATTTTGAGGACAACACATAGGATGTGCTATGTTTTGTTGTTCAACACTTCTTTGGATTGTAGTCTAGATTTATATGTAGTTAGTGAGGCTCCTTTTGTGATGAGAAGTGTGCTCTAGATTGTTGGCCTTCCAACAAGTGCAGGCCCCTCAATTGTAATTCACATACTTACTGTAGAAGTATTATCTGACTGTGGGTAGGCTTCCCACCATGTTTTTTCCCTTTATCGTGTTTTCCACATATAAATCTTGGTGTTATGGGGATGGCTTTTATTCTATGATTATTGTTTATGGTTAATTGGATTAACTATTATTCTAGTATTAATGTTTTTTGTTCCGGTATTAAAGTTTAAATTGCTAATGGTTCTAGTAATCTCTGACAACTGATTCACCCCCCCTCTTAGTTGTCTTCTGGTTATTTGAACTGTCTAACACATTCTTCATAGATTTTCTGTACTGGTTGTCAAAATATAACTCTTTATGTCTTTTATCTGTAAAAGTCCTAAATACCGGTTCTGATAAAAACTATCTCTGCTAACTGGTTAAGCCTTGCCAGTTGAACTGTAAGACTTAGATGACTTAAAGAAACATAGTTTCCATCAATGACAACATACAACATAGTCATCATACAATTATCTAATCAAACATGTACCATTTTCTTTAAGTAACAATATTATTACCAGTTTAGATCAAATGATCAAATGCCAACAATCTCCCACTTTGGCATTGATGGCAATACTTAGGAAAAATTTGTCGACTAAGTGTGCAATACAAAAATTTACTATATGACATGTACTCCTCATTAGCAATTACTCCTATTACTCCCTCTTTACATTTCATACAAAATTTTGATTGACTCTTGACTATTACTCCCCCTTGGACAACAATGCCAAATAAAGAAGTAAAATATACATTTTATATCAAAATTTGCATCAGAGCATATATAAATATAAGAGTCATAAAGTTTTTATAGAGCAACTTTAGAAAAAGCATCACTGAAATGAAACTTCAACTATTTGAGATCATTATCCCATGTCTCTAACAGTGTGTCGATAATCTCAACATGTGTCTTTATCTTCTTGGCTAATTCCTCCATTGCATCAAATGTGCTCATCTCAGGTGTAGCCAAAATATCCTCTGACTCTTTGTATGCTCATTGTAAAATTTCAACTTTAGGAATCAGTTGAGTCTGGAGCTCCTTCAATGATCTAACCCGTTTTACCTGCTCATGTTCATACATCTCAAGTTTGTGATGTAAGTCTACAACTGAACTACCAAAGAGAATAGCTGAGTCATTTAGTGGCCTAAATGTCTCACTCAAGATTTCAAGTTCTTTCTCAGCATCTTCCCTTTTGTCCTTAAAGTTAGCACAAAATAGTGAAAACTTAGAAATAGTAGCCAAAATATTTCCTTTGGTTTCTAGTGCATTCTTCAGCAAGTCTTCATTAACTATGAGTGCTACCTTACCTTTGTCTATCTTAGACATCAGGTTTTCTGTCCTTTTTTTCTTGTAATCCTTTTCAATTGATATATATGTTGCATCTTCAAAAGCTTTGACTTGATCTCTAGCATCCGTAACCAACTGTCCAAGTTTGTCATGGGAGTGACAAAACTTTTAGTATTAGTCTCCAGTAGAAGACTAGACAAAATATCAACTACAACCTTGATTGTCTCTGCCTCTCTTTGTTGTTCCTTTATTCTATTTTTTTGAGCTCTATATAGCATTGTTGTTGCAATATCCATCAATTGAGAAGAACTCAGTTTATCCATATCAATAGGTCCTTTAATACTCTCCAAGTTATCATCATCATCATCAATTATTTTCTTCTCCTTTGAATCATTTTTCTCTACCTTTTATTTCTTCGTTTTCTCCTTCTCGATCTTATCTACTTCTAACTTCTCTCCCTCTGTGGTGTCCTTGACCAGTGGTGACTGTGTCTCCACATTTTGTTCATTCACTGGTACAATTATCACTATTTAATTTTTTTTGGTGATTTCTCTTTTTAATCCTTTGAATTTTGGGCTTTCATGGCTTCTATCTGCCTCTGAGGGTTATTTGTCTAAGGGTTTAGGGTTTTTGCAATTCACCTTTTCCATCTTGAAATCCCTGTGTTCTAATCCTTGTGTTCTATTTTCTTGTTACTTTTTCCTTCTTAAGTGGAAGGATTGGTTATCGTTAGAGAGGGGTCCTTTTTAAAGCCTTTGCCTTGGCGGGTCATAACATTTTTGAATTAGTGCCTTTTTCCTAAGTCTTATTTTGTTCTATTAATATGTCGGGTTTCATAATTTTCATGAAAATTCCGGTGGATCCAACAACATGTGATATTTTGAGATGAGAAGATGCGCGAAGTTTACCTTTCACGAAGTAGTGAAAGGATGGCGGGCCCCAAAGGTAAGCAGATCCCTTGGTTAAAGACAAAACATCTTCGACAAGATCTGGCGGTCGGCGCTATTTCACATGGTAAAGATACGTGCTATTTACTCTTCACAAAGAAGTGAAAAGGTAGTGGGCCCAGGAAAGGGTGGCTTGAAAGTTAAAGAAAGTGCATCTCTAAGAAGATCCAACGGTGTGCATTATTTCGCAGCCCAAAATAACATGAAATTTACTCTTTGCGAAGCAGCGAAAAGGAGTTGGCTCTGACGTGGTGGGTTAGGTGGCAATATAGTTGGAGGCATGACTCTTTAAAAGGTGATTAGTCAATGGGACATGTGGCTCCAACTAGATTTCATGATCAGTCTATTTAAAAAGGTGGTCATGTTGATAAAATGCATGGTACGGTGAAACACCTGGCAGTTCAGATATGGTGACTATCAGATCGCTTGGACAAATCAATGATAGCCACATGAAAGATACTTTAAGGGGTTTGCAGACAAGTGAGTTTGCTAAGAGGGCCCACTTTGAAGACTAGAGTGACTAA
This sequence comes from Cryptomeria japonica, assembly GCF_030272615.1. Taxonomy (NCBI): domain Eukaryota; kingdom Viridiplantae; phylum Streptophyta; class Pinopsida; order Cupressales; family Cupressaceae; genus Cryptomeria; species Cryptomeria japonica. Next base: position 629,027,434 of record NC_081415.1, on the reverse strand, counting down.
AGACCAATCAACTTCAAGTTGATCGGATGCCTTGCATTGTTTCGCATGGTGAAGATGTGAGATGGTTACCTTTTGTGAAGCAGCAAAGAACCACTAGCAGTGGTGGTCACAGTTAGTTGAATAGACAAGTGGTCGCCATGAAGGATAAAGGTCGAGTGGATAGTGGATGATCCAATGGTTAGCATTGTTTTGCATGGAAAAGATGCAAGATATTTATCCTTCGTGAAGCAGCAAAAGGAAGGCGGGACCCATTTCTAAGTAGGATGACTCAAGTAAGGTAAAGAATGTGCACATCTTTTAGGATCTAATGGATGGACTTGTTTCACAATGAAAAGATGCAAGTTTTTTATCTTTCACAAAGTAGCCAAAAGGCAAGACACTTAGAAAATTCTTTGTGGTCCATTGGAGACATTTTTCGAATTCAATTATGAATTGATTGCCAAAGCATGTGGCTTAAATGTTTCTAGTCAATGCTCAGTTGCCGTAATAAGCTTCACATCAGCTGAAAATTTAGTGTCATTTCAAAGAGTCTTGCAGAGGACCCAGTGCACAGAGTGAAGTTTTTCAAGTGACAAGTAAGTTTCTCCAAATTTCTTGACAGCTATAGTTGAATTGGTATCACTAGGTGTTTAATTTCTTGAAGAAATCTGTCTAAGATTTAGTTGAAATAATTGTAATTCTGAGATGGCACCAAGAAGAGATTTGACGGGGAAAGTTAATTACCAGGAGAATGCCATTTGTGATGAATTTTTAGAGATGTTAAGTAGGTCCACTAATTCCCTAGGTAAAATGAAAGAATTGGTGCCTAAAGCTTCCTGCTTGAGAATTGGCGATGGCCTATATGATAAAGGCAATTGGTTGAGGGATCCCTAGATAGGAATATTAGGTTTGGGACTTTTCAAAGTGGGTTTTGGCCAGAGAAATTCCCTTGCTCCTATGAACAGTATATGGGAACTAGATGTTGGGAAGCTCATAGTCCCTTGGGTTTTCATGGATGTGGACCTATTAACCCAAATTACAAATAACTATGACCCCAATACCCGGACAATAAATAATGTAAACGATGGGTCTTTAATTGAGATAAATGATGATGAGTTCAAGAATGTGTTCAGACTTAGTGAGGTGTCAAATTATTTAGAGCCCATCAATTTTGAAACACTAGTCAGGTCTATAATGCACAGAGAGACCACCTTAGGAATGTCCCCTTGAAGGAATTCTTTGCCAAAATAGGAGGATTAACAGTGGTAGGCCCTAGCACCATGGAACTGTTTTCATTAAACTTGTTCACTTTGAGTGCGAAAGGGATGTATTGGTCCTTGTGTCATATTTTTGGGGAGGATGCAGAAACCACTATGCCAACCCACTACATGCTCATGATAGCACAAATTTTGAACCCATCTCTGGCTATGACTTTTGATTTTGTACCTTATCTCACTGATGCCATTCATGAGGGATTGAGAGGGATAAAAAATGCTAAGGTGGATAGACCTTTTAGATGGTACTCTCTCCTCATGCACATGTTTTTATTTAAAGGTGCTGAATATTTTGCTAATGAAATAAACTTGATCAAGGAAAAGGACGGTGACGAGATGCTATTTCAGTTGTGGAGCACAATTTTATCTTGGGACAGAGAAGATGCAAGTTAAAGTTTGATAGATGTTTTGCATCTAGGCTTAGAATCCTTCTGTTCCCACAGAACCCTAGAATTCCTAAAGCTCTCCTTGAAATCCTTAGGCCTTAGGAATTTGCTCAAGATATTAAGATTGTGCATAATTGGGGTGACATATATCTGTACCTTGTCTCCACTATGTTCAGAGTGTTCAGTTTCAGAGGAACTCCATATTTGTTCCCCTATCAAGTCCCATTGAAGATAGGAATTGTAGAGGTCCTGAGGCAAATTGGAGGTTTGCAAGAGGTAGAATTGGCCAATAGGGAGAAGGGAACAATTTTCCCAACTTTCACCGTAGCACATGAATGTGTAATCACGAAGGGTGGGTGGATACATTTTGATGATTTCTTTCGGCCATATAGGTTATTTACTGCAGTGGCAAGATTTTCTGACCTCGAAGACTTCTTTAATGGTATGTTTAAGAAGAGAGCTGTATGCAGAGGTAAGACACAACAGTTCCATTTCCCTAAGGATTTAATTAGGAACAAGTTTAATCTTGTTGAGTAAGAAGTTAGGAAAGAAAAATGGTTAGCTTTCAAGAAAATTTTGGATTTCATTCATTATTTTGACAGTGGTTATGATTCCTTGTTAGTTTTCATCCTTTTCAAGAAAAGACTAAATTTTTGATAGATTACTTTGAGGATCAATACAAACCTTGAAGGAAAAGAAGGAGGTTGTGATGAAATCCAACCATAAAAAAGCCAAATTGGCTTTAGCTAACCCTTCATTATCCAAGGTGATCTCCCCAAGAAAATACACAGTGTAGAAAAGGGAAAAGTACAGTGTACTGATGCCAATACTAGAAGAGCCTTCTACTTCAAAAGATAAAAGGGCATTGGAAGATATAGTTGAGAATCAAGACTCTCCTAAAAGGAAAAGGGCAGGAAAAGAGGTACAAACAAATGAGCCTTTGTATTCTCCATCTCAATCCCCAATCCATGTAGGGGATGAACATGTAGTAGTAGAACAACTGCTGCAATTGGGAAACCTTGGGGAAATTGCCCTCACTTATGAGGAGTTGCAAGAAGGAATGCCTGAGGAATCGACGAGTGCCCAAATGGACCTAACTGCAGAAGAATTCATAGGAAAAGAACTAGACCCTATCATTAAGCAGGCCAGTGAAATTTTTTTGGCAGATGATAGCTTCATCAAAATAGGGTCCTTCTTGTAGTTTGTTTGGAGGATAAATATAGACCAATTCAAGGAAATATGTGAGAAAAGAACAAATGAGAATCCTCACAAAGATGCATCTGCAGTTGAAGCAGACATTAAGCAAGAAATGTTTACAGAATTTGGGAGCATCACCCCTAAACAAGGGACGAAGATGATTGCAAAAGCAAGAGTTTGGATTCTCCCTTAATGGGATATAGCAGATTTATTAGTGCTCGAGGCTGTGAGGAAGGAGACAAAGCCTCTAGAAGGTGTTGGCAATATAGCATTATAACAGACAATGAAAGATTGTTGACATTTCATAAGGATATTGAGAAGGTTGTTGATGATTATGGATATAACTGATTAAGGATGTTTACTGTCTTGATATTATTATTTTGTCATTGATGTCAAGAAATTGATTTTCTAATTCAGTATGATGTTGCCATATATTCAGAAGTATGATTTGGAGATTATAAAGATGTTGGTAAAAGACATAGGAAAGAATATGATGAATAAGGGGATGAATAAGGTATTCAATCGACAACTATTACCGAGTCAGACAATGATGAGATCATGTTGTTTTAGATTGTTTTAACATCATAAATATGTTGTAAATTGTAAAAGTTAATACTATACTATGTTATCAAGCAAAGAACCTAGTCGGTAAACCCTAAGGTTATTGCTATCAGTTAATGAAGGTGGAATGTCTACAGAGTAAATTTTAGTATTCACTGAGTTGTTACTGAGTTGTAACCAAGCTATAAAAGAATACATTAAATGTTTACATGCATTATTTAATGAAGGAAGCTAATGAGCTGGAACTGATTGAATGATTGGTGAGCCATGGATGAAGTTTGTTAACGAATCTAAGGCAATGGAAAGTCAACATGAAGATCTACAACTCATATTGAACCACAATACCCTGGCACAAGTTCCAAGAAATATATGCAAGTTCGAAGGTGGGGTAAAACATTTTCAGATCAAAAGATGCATTGAACCTAGACAAGATCAAAGATCTGATGGCTATGATTGATCATGGGAAATGTGATCAAGGAGATTATGCGGTTACCTAATTGTTTATAAATAGGAAACTATTGATAAACAATGTATGCCGGAAAGTGTATGCACAGGGATGCTACATAGTGATTACCGAGCACGGAAGCTTGAAGACCGATTTGAATAACAAAGTATAGAAGCCCAACAGATAGATAAGATTAGTTCTATGTCTAGATTGTATTGAACAAATAGGAATCTATTTTAGCATTTTAGATGTGAAGTTGCAGATAGATTTTATTACTGTTATTTTGTGAAAGTGACAGAAAATCTCTTAACCGAGTGGACTTAACAGTTTTATTTGTAAAACCCTCTAGCAAGGTGACATTTTGATTGAGTGTTTGAAATCCTTTAACAAGGTCACTTCTAACAAGGTGAAGATCCTAACAGATCTGAGGGAAATCCCTTAACCGGGTCACATCTAGCAATGTGTTTGTAATCTTTAACAAGATTTGCTTTTAACCGAGCATACTCTAGAAGAGTATATTTCTTAGTGGGTCCAAAATCCCACAGTGGTTTTTCCCTATTTGGGTTTCCACGTTAAATCTGGTGTTATGAGGTTTATGATGTTTATATGCTTTTGAGTTTGCATGTTTGATAGTTTTGGTTATATTACTAAAATATATGTTACCGAGGTTGAATTTGATGTTTTTATGGATGATTAAGTTTGTATGATTCACCCCCCCTCTCATCTTGGTGGCTATTGGATCTGTAATTATATTAAGTATCAGAACTATCAATTGGTATTAGAGCTTTGGACTCTGGAAGGAAAGTTTAAAGGCACTTGAGTTAAAGATCCAAAGATGTATAAGAGGGATGCACCGAAGCTGAACAAGTTAAGTTTCTCTACATGGCAGAAAAGGATGAAGCTACATCTATCAGGAGTTGGACAATATGATGTATACTATTTGGAGAATGATTTTGTCACACCGAGCATCTATCCATTGACTATGGAAGAGATAAAGGCAAAGCAAGAACATATTCAAGAAATGATTGAAATAAAATTTGCATTGACTGACTCAGAGTTTAATGATCTAGAAGGCTGCAATGATGCAAAGGCAATGTGGGATAAGCTCATATCAGCATATGGAGGAGATGAACATGTTTGGTGCAGGAGCACCCATGGCGTAAGGAAAATATATGGTCAAATTCATCATTTGAAATATAATTTATATTTGAAGGTCATTTATAATTTATTTGAATCCATTTGGAATGATTTGTAAGACTTGGAAGCCTAAAAATGTAAGCAAGTCCTGATTATGTCCTAGTTGTCCATATAGGCCCTTATAGGTCAAGATGGTCAAAATTGTATAAAAGGCCATGAGAAGGCTATAAAGTATGTAAAAGGTATTAAATAGATTATTTGGACATGTTTATGAGGTTTTTACAATTTGGAGAGTCATTAGGAAAAAGTGTCAAAGTTGCAAGAAAATTGCAAAAGTGCAACATTTGCAAAAATGTAAAAGTGCAAAAATTGCACATAAAGTTGTAAAATGGAAGATGAAGGGTCATAAAGGTAGTTGGATGGTTTATAACTATCAAAGAGTCTATAAATATGTTTGATTGGTCGAACCAAATCATTATTGAAGGAATAGAGAAGAAAGGAGAACATTTTGGATACATTTTGGTGCATTTTACTATTGTTATTTTGGTTGGCTTTCCAGTTTTTGTGTTGGTTCCAGGAATTGTATGACCATGTATGGCCTATAAATCTTTGTATATATATAATGGATAGTTAGATACATTAATTACCTTTCTTTTCCTTTTTTTTTGGAGTTATTATGTTTATAAATGAAGAAGATATGGAAGTTTTGGTGAAAGTTGTTAATTGCAGATTTGAAATTTCCTAAGAACAGTCACATTGCAGCGTATGGTATGAACTCATATGATATTATTAAGACCTCTAAATAGACTTATTGGAAAGATATGTGAATAATATTTATTTTCCCTTTGGTTTGAAGAATTTTGTTTTTATTTGTGTAAGTTATGAAGATTTTGGTGAAAACTGGTTTTAAACTGTCTTAAATGGAGTTGCTGGAACGGGTTTGTACTTATCTTGTGATTTCACCATTGGAAAAATTAATGAATTGAATATTATGAAAGTAGACTCAGAGGGATTTCATTTGAGTATGGTATTATTTTAGTTTGGTTAAGTATTTGTTGTGGAATATGATGCCCTAGCAGGCAGCAAGCATACATTTTCCAGATTTATGACAGTCAAAATTGGTCTCGGTAAAGAGATGATAACTTTTTATTGCACTGTTGGATCTTTATGAATTTTGGATATGTTGTTTATAATATAGTTATTCAGGATTTTACTGAAGGGATTGAGATTTTTATTTATTGTTAAAAAGTTATAGATCTCTGTGTATAGGTCTATCCAAAGGGGCAGCAAGTTGGCAAGTTTGATACCTAGATTAAGTTTTCTTGATTGATTGATTGATTGTTGAAGAATTATGAAATATGCCTCTAATGAATTGTTATCATGATTAAAATATGGATAGATCAAAATGATCCTAAATTTGTGATTGGTTTTCCAAGATCCTCTGCATCAATGTTCAAAGAGAAAAAGTAGATAGTCTAAGAGGACAAATTGAATCTATGAGGATGAATGAAGGTGAGAACATAACTCAGTATAGTACAAGACTAAAGAAGATTGTCAATCAAATCAAAGGAGCAGGTGGAATTATTGAAGAAAAGGATATAACAAGTAAGTTGTTAAGAACCCTTCTACCAGCTTATGCAATCCGAGTATCTGCAATCAATGAATTGAGGTCTGTACCTAATATGCTAGTTTCTTTAGATGCTACTATTGGTAAGCTACATGCATTTGAATAAGTAAGTTTGATAACAGTGGATCTTCGGTAAATAAAGTTGAATCTGCATTTAGTTCTTTTCATCTTGATGAATCTAATGATTTCAATGAAAGAAAGTATAAGTACTCTGAAGGAGATCACAATGGAGCAAGTGAAAGATTTTGTAAGAACATGGAGGCAGTACACAAACTATATGAGGAAATCAGAAAGCAATAAGAGTTTGAAGCACTATTAGCCAAAAGGTTACCGAGAGGCAAAGGTAAGTATAAAGGAAAACTACCTTTGAAATGTTTCAATTGTGATAAAATAGGACATATGGCTTCTAACTGTCCTGACAAAGATTCTACTGAAAAGAGAGATTACCGAGATGACAAACAAAAAGATAATCATTACAGAGGATACCAAGACTTCAGAAGAAGAGATAGAAAGACATGCCTAATAGCTGATGAGGAATCTAACGATGATAAATTAGATGAGACTGATACAGAGGAAGTAGTTTATGTGGCTATCAAAGATGGATTAGATGAAGAAAGGTATGAAGAAAAAGCCCTAATATCTCACATAAACACTAATGATTCTTGGATTATAGATAGTGGATGCTCACATCATATGACAAGAGATAAACACAAGTTTGTTATATTAGAAGATTATGATGGAGGCTATGTTAGATTTGGTAATGATGCACCATGTCCAATGAAAGGTAAAGGATCTACAACACTTCTTGATAATGTAAGATGCAATGATGTTTATTGGGTTGAAGGTTTGAAATATAATTTGTTGAGTGTAGCACAGCTAAACAACACAAGTTACCGAATAGAATTTCAGAAGGGAATTGTCAAAGTTCATGACAAGAATGGGAAGTTAGCTGCTACCAGGACACAAACAAAAGGTAACACATTTCACCTTGACTCAACTCGGAATAAGTGTTTGCATGCAAAGATAGATAATACCTAGTTATGGCATAAAAGGTTTTGTCATGTAAATTTTGATAATCTGATCAAAATAAGCAAGAAGCACCGAGTAAGAGGTCTACCGAGTCTTGAAAAACCTGAGAATGCTATGTGTCGAGGATGCCAGATGGGTAAGATGACAAGATCAAGCTTTACAAGTAAGTCTTACACTTCTAAGGGAATTTTAGATCTAGTGCATACTGATCTTTGTGGTCTTATGAAAGTTCAAAGTTATTATGTGTTAGGGGTCCCACAGATACTGAGAGGGGGGGTGAATCAGTATCTAACTGGTAATTAGAATTTCTTAACTTAAAACATGCAGAACATAATATAACAGTGTACCAGTATGCAAGAAATAATGCAATAAACAGAATCAAGAACATCCACATGAAAAGTACACCATAACATAGGATTTTAATGAGGAAACCCAATGTGGGAAAAACCTCGGTGGGATTTGTGACCCACAATATTCACTCACTGGCCAATAAGAGAATATTACTTACAATAGGGGCCTGCACATGCAGGAAGGCCAACTGCCTAGAGCTCACTGCTCAATGGGAATTCACACTGACTTACAAATAAGGATTATACTAATCCAATAACTTGTACTACTTTATAATAGCATCTTTAATGCCAGATTCAGTACCGGTTCCTACTCTATTCTTTACATATACCCTTTGACCTATGTTTTGCACATTAGGTCTGCCAAATATTTTCCTTAATGCTTCCACTTTTCTCCTACAAATGTCTATAATGATCTCCTTTATATATAAGAGTCATTTTACAATTTGCCGAGTTAGCTTACAATAATAAACAAAATATTATATAACAAAAATCCTGTCGGCCTTTGTGCCGGTATACTTCTTTTCTTCTGTGCCGGTGCCAGTGTCCTGAGTGCTGGTGTTGAGTGTGATCTACTGATGCCAGTGTAATGTATTTTCCAATCCCATCGGATTGCAAGGTTGCCATCAATGACAAAACCTTCAATCACATACAATGTCTCACTGGAGTGTGCATATGCCAACAATCTCCCCCTTTGGCATTGATGGCAACACTCATGAGAAATTTCAAAAATGATCCAAAAATGTGTAGTCCAGAAATGTTACCAAAAATGTGAGAGCTCCCCCTGAGCATATGATTCCTGTGTTTTGAATTTTCTCATCCCACTACTCCCCCTTTGGCATCAATGACAAAGGTTGTCAAGATGTCAGTAGAGTTTGTAGTTTCAACTATCCATAACCTCAACCTTGTAGCTGGGTAGTTATAATCTAAAAAAGATCTCCCAAAATCAAGTTTATACTATCCTTTATTGTTGTCTCAATTCTCTTCACTGTACCGGTGAGATGTTGCAAATGCTCTGCCGGTGTTTTGCTTCCCTATGTTAATGCCTCAAAAATTTCCTTCCGCAGAGATGCTAGATAGTCCAATCTTGGACTTAGTTTAGATCTCAAATGTTTTGCCTTATTTATTATTCTTTCTTTCTCTCTTTCCAATTTGAGTAGTTCTTCCTCAAAATTTGCTATCTTCTCTTCAAAAACTGATAGTGTATCAGGTGAGTTGACAAAACTATCTGCAAGTTTATTGATCTCATCCTGTACCTTGCTTATTTTCTTGTCAATATCTACAGTCAAAAAGGTTGTTTTACAGGTATCTTTGTACAAATTTTTGTACTCTTTCAGTAAATTACATAGTTCTGGTAGAAGTGTGTCAAAATTTCTATTACACTTCTTTATTTCCTCATCAAAGAATTTTTGTTTTTCAATTTCTACCTTATCCTTTACTGACTCTTCCTTTATTTTCTCAATGTTTTATGAGATGTATTACATAATGTATCCAATTGTCCTAGATAATCTTTATTATCTATGTTACAGTTGGGAGCAATTACCTTCAAAATTGGTATGGAATCATCAATTGCTTTGTAAGCTTGTGAGCTGCAGTTGGTTATTTTCTTGATAGAATCTAATAATACCTCAGTCACATTTGTTGATTTGTATGCTAATGATGATCCAACAATTTGAGTACCAGTGGAAGTAACCAAGCTTGTATTGACCTCTGGTAGGTCAATTTGTGTCTGCATTTCTTTAAGCACTGGTTTTCCTACTTCACTAGTTACCGGTGGCACTGTTTCCTGATGTACCTATTCCAGTTGATGTTGTTCTGGAGCCTTTAGCTCTATTTGTTTCTCTATATGTTGTATTGCCTCAGTCTATGACTCAGTCTCTGCCTTTTTCTCTTTATCTTCTATCGGTTTCTTTGTTTCCCCTGCTACCAGAGGCTCATTAGCCATATCTGACTTATCAGTTGTATCTTTGTCTACTACGATGTTGATCTTCTGAGTATCAACATCCACAGTGTATAGGACTTCTGAATTAGGATTATTATCCTCTACATCCATACTTTCAGTTGCCGGTTGATCTTCAGTAGTTGTTGTTTTCACCGGTGGAGTATTTAAAGAAGGTGAGGGTAAGTTGTCTTTAACTTTGATGCTTGGTGGTCCATCAACTTTACCTTTCCCCTTGTCTCTGTCTTTCTGATAAACCTTTATAGGTTTGGGATTTCTGTACTCTTCTTGTTTTTCTTTCTCAACCAGGAATATATCCCATCCATCTTCTGTTTCCTCTATCACCTCATTAACTCTTCCTGCCATTAGTGAAATATGTTGGTGTGCAGTAGAAAATACTGACCGGTTCGCTTGAGCAATTAAATCATCAATTTCTTGTGGAGAGTTTACCGGATATACATCAAGTGGCTTCTCAATTTTTATTTTCTTATCCAATTCTATCACTGCCTGTCTTCTTGCCTCAAGTCTTTTGAATAATTCATCAGGAATTTCATTGACTACTTCCATCAAAAATTTCTTGTACATATCCATGTACAATATAGCACTATTTTCAACTTGTTCTTTCTCATCAGCTATTAGAGTGTCATATATTTTCTCTATGTTCTTCAGTTTACCTTCCTCTGTGATTTCATTCAATAATATATCAAGAGGGGCCAAGTCTTTGTTTGTCCTCTTCTTCTTCTTGGGTGTCAGTTTCTTCTTTGGTGTGGTCTTTCTAACTGGAGATCTCACTACTTGTTGCTTTTGCCTTGTCCTCCTAGGTGAAGGTGTGGTTGCCAGTGAGGGATCTCTTTTTGTTACAACTCTTTTAAAAGTTGCAGGCATGTCACTTCCTGAAGAAGTACCTACCGGTGATAGGTGAGTTTCAGGCTGTGGAGCTGCTAACTCATCCTCTATTATGCCAGTTTTCTTCAATACATCTTCCTTAATGGCTTTTGCTTGTCTGGACCCTTTCCTTACAACTGCCTCAACCTTTTTCACCCTTTTCTTGATTGAATTTGTCTTTCAATATTCTCTACACTACCAAATACTTCTTCCTTTGGTTCTCTAGGGGCTTCCAGAAGTGCTTTGGCATATGTCTCAACTATGTGATCATCTATTTCATAAACCCATCTCGGTTACATAAACTATCCTTGGGATGACCGCTTCCATCCAGATTTCATCTTTCTTGATGGCAAAGCATATATCATCTTTTTATTTGTCTACAATTTTCTAAGATAACCTTACTCTTTTCTTCATTTTTGGCCTTTAATGCTTGGAAAAAGTCATGAATATTGTTTTCTTTGTTCTCACCCATGTTATTGAATAGTTCAATCAATTGTTTTCCTACCGGTATGTCATATCCAAGTTCTTTGTAACCTATACCGGGAACCTATTTTGTTATGTGTAGCATTAGGCACACTAACAGATTTCCAAATCTTAAAGTTCCTTTCTTGTCCCTCTTGATCTTTCCAAGATAGTCAATTAATTCATCCTTTAACCATTCACATATGTCAATTTTTGCATTATCTATTACCATATCATAAGCACTCTTAATGCATAAGCTTGAAACTGAATTAAGTCTATTAGCATGAGTAGCTTTATAACCTAATATCATACTGATGAATCTCACATTGATGTCTGTTACATCATTAACCCTTAGAGACCTTTTGTCAAATTTTGCACCAGTTAGGTTTATAACTAGGTCATTGGAAACCTTCTTGGTTTTATCTGGTCTCTTACTGGTGGTTGGTAACCTTGTGACAGCTTTCACAGCTTCCTTGGTGATCTTATGGATTGCATCTAACCAGAAAAATTCTCCATGTACCTTGCTTAAAACTATCCTAATCACATCCTTTGGAAATTCAGGAATGCTAAGGATTTCTGTGAATCCTAGGGTCTTAATGATTTTATGTTCATCTTTAACATTGTCGGTATTATCACATATCATGGTTTTATACATGGTTTTAATTTCCTCATCTCCTAACTCTTCAATGTTATAGTCGATGTACATTCTGGGGTCTTCAGCATATAAACTCCCTTAGGAATTTGAGAAAAGGTACCTAAGGTATCATCCTTCTTTTCTATCTTGGGAACTAACTGAAATATGGGCCTAGGTCTTTTTATTACTTCAACAACAATAGGGTTTGCTATGTATTCAATTGCAGAGGTGGATGCCATGATTAAATACCTTTTACTGCCTTGGATGGATGATTGCTTGGAGTGTGCTTGCTTCTTGCTCGAAATGCCTTAGCTTGGAGTCTTCGTGCTCTCTAAAAATTTGAAATCTCAGTGAAATGAAATGGAGCCAAAACCTTAACTTTATAGTGTCTTTTTGCCATCTACCACATTAATTGCATGCCGGTTAAGTATTCACTTAACATTGTTTGCCAGTAATAAGTAATTTTCAACTTCTTATCTCTAACCGAGGGCATAATTAGCACATGTGTCATTAGATTGCCAAACCCTCAAGGAAATTTTCTTCAATTAGATGAAGAACTTCCTGCCAGTGGAGTACTGCTCTGTCCTTCCGATGAAGCATCACTATGTCCTGCCGGTGAAGCATTGGTTTGTTCTACCAGTGGAGGAGTATTCCCAATATTTAGATCAGCTTTTCTAATCCATTGTTTTGAGAATTCTTGCTTAACCTCTTCAACTTTTTCTTTACCTTTCAAGCTAGCACTTTTGTTGTCTATTGGTGTTCCTTTACTTCTACAAAATTTAGCAATATGCCCAATCTTGTGACATGCATAAAAAGTTACATTATTTTTCTGAATAGCTTTCCCATAACCTATGCCGGTTTGTGTTCTGCATTGATTAGATAAATGTCCAAATCTTCCACAAACATAAAATCTCACATTCATTCTGTAGTTTTCAGAGTTGTGACCAACTTTGCTGCATTTAGAACATTGACCGGTGGGTGTGTTGATATTCTGATAATTTCTAGATCTACATTCATTTTCTCTATGACCATACTTATTAGAGTTAAAGCATTTACCATTGAATTTATAAGCATTAGGTTGTCTTACTGGTTTGCTATGATCCTGAGTATTTGCAGTACTGGATCTTTCACCAACTTCAAAGCTAATTCCAGAAGTGTCACCTTTAGGTTTTTGATTCTTCAGCAAGGTGCCAAGTTCCTCTAAGCTTTTCTTGAATTTTTCTTTGTGTTTATTTGCAGTTTCTAGTTCTCTTTCCAAGATTTCTTTTTGTCTCATCAGTTCATTTGAGTCATTCTGAGTATGCATCAGATCTGTCTTCAACATGTCATTTTCATAGCTAAGTCTTGTATTCTTATTTGCTGCATCATTTAGTCTTCTAGTCAATTCTTCTTCTTTCTTCTTCCTGTCCTCGATCTCTTTGGAAAATCTCATAGTCATATCCTACATTTCATTTTTTGTTGTCATGATCTCTTGTTTCAACTTGCTTATCATATCATTAAGTGATTCCTTTTCATCATTCTCATTTTGCAATTTTTCACAAAGTTCTCTTCTCTTATTTCTTGCAACAATAAAACATTCTTGAAGTGCCTAAATGATGTCCTGAGCTGCTCTTAAATCATCTTCTAGTTTGATATTTTTCAATTTTTCTGCATCATAGTCTGTAAGAGCTCCTTCAAGTTGCTTCATCATATTTTCCATCTTTACCGGTGTCAAGATCTTCCTCAAGCTGTTAGGCTTCTGAAAATAGAGGACCAAGCTTTGATACCAATTGTTAGGGGTCCCACAGATACTGAGAGGGGGGGGGGGGTGAATCAGTATCTAATCGGTAATTAGAATTTCTTAACTTAAAACATGCAGAACATAATATAACAGTGTACTGGTATGCAAGAAATAATGTAATAAACAAAATCAAGGACATCCACATGAAAAGTACACCATAACATAGGATTTTAATGAGGAAACCTAGTGTGGGAAAAACCGCAGTGGGATTTGTGACCCACAATATTCACTCACTGGCCAATAAGAGAATATTACTTACAATAGGGGCTTGCACATGCAGGAAGGCCAACTACCTAGAGCTCACTGCTCAATGGGAAGTCACACTGACTTACAAATAAGGATTATACTAATCCAATAACTTGTACTGCTTTATAATAGCATCTCCAATGCTGGATTCAGTACCGGTTCCTGCTCTATTCTTTACATATACCCTTTGACCTATGTTTCGCACATTAGGTCTACCTAATATTTTCCTTAACGCTTCCACTTTTCTCCTACAAATGTCTATAATGATCTCCTTTATATATAAGAGTCATTTTACAATTTGCCAAGTCGGCTTACAATAATAAACAAAATATTATATAACAAAAATCCTATCGGCCTTTGGGCTAGTATACTTCTTTTCTCCTGTGCCGGTGCCAGTGTCCTAAGTGCCAGTGTTGAGTGTGATCTACTGATGTTAGTGTAATGTCTTTGCCGGTGCCATAGGATTGCAAGGTTGCCATCAATGACAAAACCTTCAATCACATACAATGTCTCATTGGAGTATGCATATGCCAACATTATGGTGATAAATATTTCATATTATTTGTGGATGACTATTCAAGGATGATGTTAGTAATGTTTTTAAAAGAAAAATCAAAAGCTTTTCAAATGTTTAAATGGTACAAGGCAAGAGTTGAAAATGAAATAGGAAGACAACTAAAATGTCTTAGATCAGATAGAGGAGGAGAGTTCACATCTGATGAGTTCAATTTATTCTGCAATGATCATGGTATTAAAAGACAAGTCTCTACACCGAGAACTCCATAGCAGAATGGAATAGCTGAGAGAAGAAACAGATCTATTGTGGATTGTGCTAGAATACTGATGATTGAAAAGAAAGTGCCACAAACATTTTGGTGAGAAGCAATAAGCACAACAGTTTACACCTTAAATTGAGTTCAATTGAAGAAAGGTACTTTGAAGACACCATATGAAATCTGGTATGATAAGAAACCTATTGTTAGTTATTTTAAAATCTTTGGAAGTAGATGCTATGTTCACAAAGATGATAGAAATGGCAAGTTTGATCAGAAGAGTGAAGAAGGAACATTTCTAGGTTATTCTTCTAGAAGCAAAGCATTTAAATGTCTGATCAAATAATCTAACAAAATAGTAGAAAGTGCAAATGTGAAAATTGATGAATTTGCAGAAAGAAATGATGAAGGAAATTCCAAGGAACTAGAAGACTATGATGCATTTCTCTATGTTCAACTGAGAAGTCCTACCAAGAAGACTGTTGAAGAAAATGAAGAGAATATCTAGTTACTGAGTGATGAAGAAGATCATACAGAGCCTACCGAGCCTATATTAGCCAAGTATGTGTAGCGTCCTAAAATTGTGACACTTGCAATTTCGACTGCATTTCGGTCTTCACGATGGCGACGCAACATGCAACCTGAATGGAGACCCTGAAACCTGATTATGACACTGAAAACTGCATTTTCTTGCACCCTGGCCTGAACCTCCTTTACACCCTGCTATCCCAGGAGGTGGGACCAAAGCGCCCAGCGCCCTGGTCCTTCAGGACTAGGGCGCCCAGCACCGTGGTCCCCAGGACCATGGCGCCCAGCGCCCTGGTCCCTGGGTCCTATTTTGGGCCCGGTCTCCTAAGGGGTCTCGGGTCTTTTTGTTTGCAAATTGGAAATTACATTCCCTGGTCGGCCTAAGGTCGGGAAAATCAGTCTATCAGCCCTAATTGACAAGTATATAAACTACATTTTCCTCTCTCATTTATAGAGATACATACATGATGAAAAAGGCGTGGAAACTATACTCAAGCATTCAAGCATTCAAGCATTCCTTCAAGCAATTGATCATTTCAAGTCTCCATTCAAGGCTAAGTGTTGCATTCAAGACAAGGATTCAACCATTGAAGAGGAGATCACATACTACTACAACATACAACATACAACATCTAAACCTTCGCACATAAGGATACAAACATCCTTAGAACAAGGTATTAGTACTTGTTTTACAGTCATTTACATTTACAGCACTTGCTCATTTCTTGGTTAATTCCAAAACTGGGGTTTGACCTAAAGGCAAACCCCTAATCCCTAACCCCCCAATCGTCTTCTCTTTTCTGTGTGTAGGTTGCAGGTACGCGGCTGAAATTGAAGATCTGGAATCCTTGTGCAGAGACGAACAGATCCCCCTTCGTTTCGCGGATTTTTCGGAGGACCGTGGCGCCGAGCGCCATCGTCCCGACAACTTTTGCTCAAATTTGCAAGACAGTGCCGCATCGACATTTCACTACTAATTCCAGGTCCGCAGCTTCATAATGTATCCCTATCTCGGTTTATAAGCGAATCTTTCTCACTTTCCATGCATTTCTAGCTCAATTCCTCTATGCACATTCTTTACAAAAGAGGGTAGCCTTGCTGTCTTAACCCTTGAAACGCATTTAGCATCCAATCTTGCATTGTGTGGGATTGGATCTTGTGGGTTTCAACCCCTCTTTTGAATGTAAAGTCTCTCCCCTAAGTGAAAATCATCAACCCTAGTGAATCTCCCTTCTCTCTCCTTGGAGTTGGAAGAGGGGAGAGCAACTAGGGTTCGATCGCGATTTTCTGCTTTACATTTTGGTGAACCCGACGTGAACATCCTTTCTGATTTTTCATGCTTAGATCTGAAAAAATTGATTACATTTCCATGTTTGATCTTTTGCAAAATTTTAGAGGTGATTGCATAAAAACCCTAAAATTTCTTTTTAGTAATTAAGCTTGTGAAATGTTTAAATGTTAATGCTTGTTTCAGATCTATCCTTCTATTACAAATTATCAATTCATATCTATGCTTTAATTTTAAAAATTAAGTGGTTAAGTGTCAAAACCCTAATTTTTGAAACCCTCTTGATTCAACTTTTGACTGACAATTTCACTGATCAAAACATCTCCAAATCAGCTGTAACTTTGGATTTTGCAATAAAATCACAATATCTTTCATCCCTGAAAATTTGGAAAAAAGTTGCGAGGACCGTGTGCACTCCGAGCGCCATCGTCCCTGACATTTTTTCTGAAATTTCGGGAGCGAGATCTTACTGTATTTTCCTGCTAAAATCCAGAATTTTGGCTGATTTTATCAATTTTAACACCTTCAAAATTACAGTCAAAGTTGGTTTTGTAATTGCTTGGATTAAGGCTTTTAAACATTCAAAAATCATTGAAACTGAAATTTTGTGTCAAAATTGTGTTCTTATTGTCCTAAATCTGAAAAGTGTGTTAACATTCATTAAAAATTTCAGTGCTTTATTCAAATTCTTGCATTTTGTGACTTTTGAAATTAAGTGCTTAATTACAACAACTTCGATTTCCGCTTTCAAAATTGAATTTTGCGTGAAATTGAGTCAACTTTTGAATTTCAAAACTTGCATTGCTTTTGGCATTCCCTCTAAAATCATAAAATTCAAAATTTCAGTTTCCCTCTCTTTTTCAAAATTCAAATTTTGCATTTTTCGACAATCTGGGTAGGGTTTAATTTTGAGATTGCAACTTTAATTTGGCCTATCTACAGATCGTAAAATCACTCAATTTTTTCAGATTGGCTTTAAAATCATCATACCTTTCATCCCTGAAAATTTCAAAAAAAGTTGCAAGGACCGTGTTGCACTCCGAGCGCCACGGTCCCGGACATTTTTTTCCAAAATTTCGGGAGACTGTCGTGATTGTATTTAACAGCTTAAATCCAGAAGATTGGCTGATTTTACTGAAAATTGCTACCTCTAAAATCAAAATTTTCTCTCCTTCTCTAGTGCATGAGTTTTACAACAATAAGCCCTACTTACACTATTCCCGTTAGATGAAGCCGTAGAATTAAGTCTTTCCGAGGTTTAATTACCGAGGAGATGGAACCTAATTTGAATAGCCTTTTTAACGAGGACATGGGTAATTCCTCTAATCCTGCTAATGATGAAGAAGCTCTCCATGAGGTTTCTGAAGAACAAATTTCGAAATTGGATAACCAATTTGATGATTTTCGATAATGGATGTCTCAAGAATACCCTGATAGTCAAGCTCTTCCTTTAATTGAGGGTCTAAAACGTATGCTTCAAAGGGATAAGAATGGAATTGATATTTTGCGTGGTATTGCACACATTGTGGGTTTGAATGTGATGCCTATGAAGAGTTGTGCTGAAAATTTGGGTTATACACAACCTCCTACTCAAGTCAATCATTCTATTCCTTTGATGACTTCTATTGCTAGCATACCTACCTTTACATCAAACATAATGGCTACTTCTACACAAGACATTCCTCCTGTGATCACCAGTCATGGGGGCAATCCTTCTTTTTCAATTAACCCTCTTCCTTCATTCAATCCAACTTCTTCATTCACTCCTTCAATGAGTGTTCCTATTATATCACCACAAATGAACATGACGCAAGGGGGCAATTCATTTAACCATTCCATTCCTCCTTGTAGTGTTCCTCCTGTCCAATCATCTCCTATGACTAATTATCATAGGGTCCCACCACCTTACTCTTTACCTTCTTTCAATAACATAACACCTCCATCTCAATCTAACACATCTAATATGAACTCTTCGACTGAAGCGACCATTAACAATCTTGCACAAATTGTCTCTTCTTTACATCAACAAATTGCCTCTATGAATCAATTTAAGTTTAGTGTGCCCACATTTGATGTTGCGAGCCCACTTTCTCTTGACATTGTTCGAGCTATTCCTCCTAAACATGTTGAAATTCCGCATTTGGAGCTTTATAATGGTAAGGGTGATCCTCTAACACATGTTAAGACCTTTCAAACAATCTGTACTGATTTTGCTTATGACCAAAGGTTGCTTGCAAAATTGTTTACTAGAACATTAAGAGACAAAGCCCTGCAATGGTATTGCTCGTTGCCTTCTTATTCTATTACTTCTTTCGAACAACTTGCAAATGCTTTCATTCAATAATTTCAAAACAATATAAGTCCTAAAGTTACTTTGATTGATTTAATGCATTGTAAACAAGGTGTTAAAGAAAAAGTGACTGATTTCATTGGTAGATATAAGCATTTGTATGCTCAAATTTCTTTTCCAGTGCCTGACAATGATATTCAAAGAATCTTTATTTCTAATTTACAAAAAGATATTCGAGACAAACTCCTGTTTTCTGAGTTTACTTCTTTCCAATAGTTGTGTGCCACTCTTCACAATTATCAACTGACTGTGAGTCAAATGGAACAATCACATCCTATGGCTCCGAGTGATAAGGGTGATAGCAGTCAACAACCATTTGGGAAGTTTAAACCGAATAGAGATTCCATCAAATTCAATGAAAACATCATCAACAACAATGTGAATGCAGCATCAGGTGTGCCTCCTATTTCTAAATTTTTCAAGAAAGAAAGAAAGTATACTCCTTTGGATGAATCATTGCATAGTATTATGAATAAGTTATTGGAACAAAATGTGCTTACTCTTCCTCCTATAAGGCAAATTGATCCTGCAAAGATTACTTCACCTTATTTTGATAATAAAGCCTTTTGTCAATTTCATCATCAGCCTGGGCATGATACTGAAAAATGTTTTTCTTTAAAGGGTAAAATTCAAGATTTGATTGATAATAATACTATTTCTGTTTCTGGAGTGAATGATAAAGGCAATACATCTGTAGCTCCTCCTAATCAAAATCTTCAGATTTTCACTGATCCATTACCTTCTCATACCTCTAATGCGATTGAGACTAATGATTCCTCTTTTTCATCTAATGGTCTTGTGTCTATGGCTTCGAATGTGATTAACTTTGTAGAGCAGCAAGAAAACCCTAAAGAACCTTCCATCACATTTGATTCTAGTGAAACTATTAGGGCACCTGATGGTCCTTTATACATAGTTGCAAAAGTCAAGAATACACCTTGCCGTGGAGTGCTTATTGATCCTTCGTGCATGGTTAATGTTATTACTAAAGAATTTCTTTTTACTTTGCAATTGAATCAAGTGATCTATGACAAAACAGATGTGATTGTGAAACTATTTGATGCATTTTCTTCTCCCGCAATTGGTTCTATTACATTGCCTATTGAGGTCTATAACAAATCCCTTGATTTGAACTTTTCTATTATTCCATCTTCCGAACAATTTCGTGTGAAGCTTGGCTATCCTTGGCTATCTTCCATGAAAGCTATTGCTTCTCCTATACATAAGTGTTTGAAATTTCCCCATAATGGTGAAGTTGTTACTGTCAATCATAGTCTCTTTAAACCAGCTGAAAGAACTTCTAGTGTTCCTATTGATTACTTTTGGCCTAAACAATTCCAATCTCTTCCTCCGCGAAGTGATCATCTTTTCAAATCTTATCAAAAGTGGAAAACAGATATGATCCTATCTTTAAGTGAACCTAGAACACCTAAACTTGACATTCCTATCATTCTTGAGAAGGAAGTTCTTCCTTTGAAAGATAAAACTAATGTCTTTCCTCAAGAAGATTCCCAACCCATCCCTATGGATGTGACTATGTCTATATCTAATAAACTTCCTAAAAGTAGACCTATACCTCCTCGTCATGATGGACTTGGTCTTCTTTCTAAACCAAAAATTCCTCCTTTATATGGAGCAGTTCCTCCTCCTTCCTTTTATAGAGAGAAGAGACCTTCTTCTTCTCCTATTATCTAGCCTAAGAGACCACAACCTAAACACCCAAGTGATAGGGATGAGAACATTCCTCCTCCTCAATCTTCTTCACTTCCTACTAAGACTAGACGAAATCGTTCTGCACGTGAACGCCGACAAAAGCGTCATCTTAGAGCTCAAGCAGCTGCTTCTCAAACTTTGCAATCTCCAAAAACACCTTCAACAAGCATTATTCCATTTTCTCCTCAGTCGGACATTGAGCCTAAATCTCCTAAACATAAGATGCATGATGGTCTTGATCCTATGCGAGTTAAAAATCCTATTTTTATAAATCTTGATGATGATATAGATGAAAATATTACTTCTCTTGCTTCTGATAGTGAATATGAACTTGTTGATATTGATAACCATTTATCTAACGAATTTTCTAAAGCACTTATCCTAGCTCCTAGACAAGAACAACGTGGCTCGGAACATGAACATAGCCCTTGTTTGGATCTTGTGATAGCTCCATCTGCTGTGTTGGATGTTCCTCCTCTAGCATGTTCCCTGCCTTCCCGAAACATTGATCAGCAAGATCGGGGGGTAGATGACGTGCTAGACTAGTTACATTAGCATAGCAGATTCTCTCCTCCTCTCTTGTGTTACTTCTTCTATATGTTATTCTCATTCTTCTATTTATTGTCCTTAGTGTTGTCTACTTGAGGACGATGCAAAGCATTGAGATCTCTCAATCTCTCTCATGTTGACTCAAAAGACACATGTGTTCCCTTCTTCTAGGTGACCTTCCTTGATTGGGGAATGAAGAACAATTATGCATACATACTTATGATATATATACATGACTTATCATACAGCATACTGACCCCAAGGAAAGCGAAGTCACCTTGTGCTTTGTGTTTTGTGTCTATTATCCTTGGGCTTATCTCACACTTGGGGGCTAAATCCTTGCGATAACGTGCTCCTTTCCTTTCTCATTCTTATATGTATCACTACCTTAAAGCAATCACCCCCGGTGAGGCGTGTGCAATCGCTTTAACATAGGGGGGCATACATCCCGTTCATATCTTTTCAAGATACTTGAGAATTTCTTGGCAAATTTAGCTTTGCCTTGAAAATTTTTGATATCTTTCTTGCATGACTCATAGTGAGGGAACCTTGCAACTGACAGTCATGGTTCTCCCTCATGATCTTCCCTTTTACTTTGTTAATCGAAGTCATAAGATCCTTAGTCCACTGGGGGCTTGGTGTGTCTTGCCTCCTTGACGTGGTGAAAGTCTTTCAATGTTGTTTCCTCGTACTTTACCGGAAGTATGAGCATACATACTCCCGCTAAAGTGGGAGCTAAATGTAGCGTCCTAAAATTGCGACACTTGCAATTTTGACTGCATTTCGGTCTTCACGATGGCGACGCAACATGCAACCTGAATGGAGACCCTGAAACCTGATTATGACACTGAAAACTGCATTTTCTTGCACCCTGGCCTGAACCTCCTTTGCACCCTGCTGTCCCGGGAGGTGGGACCAGAGCACCTAGCACCCTGGTCCTTCAGGACCAGGGTGCCCAGCGCCCTGGTCCCCAGGACCATGGCGCCCAGCACCCTGGTCCCCAGGACCATGGCGCCCAGCGCCCTCGTCCCTGGGTCCTATTTTGGGCCCGGTCTCCTAAGTGGTCTCGGGTCTTTTTGTTTGCAAATTGGAAATTACATTCCCTGGTCGGCCTAAGGTCGGGAAAATCAGTCTATCAGCCCTAATTGACAAGTATATAAACTACATTTTCCTCTCTCATTTATAGAGATACATACATGATGAAAAAGGCGTGGAAACTATACTCAAGCAATTGATCATTTCAAGTCTCCATTCAAGGCTAAGTGTTGCATTCAAGACAAGGATTCAACCATTGAAGAGGAGATCACATACTACAACATACAACATACAACATACAACATCTAAACCTTCGCACATAAGGATACAAACATCCTTAGAACAAGGTATTAGTACTTGTTTTACAGTCATTTACATTTACAACACTTGCTCATTTCTTGGTTAATTCCAAAACCGGGGTTTGAGCTAAAGGCAAACCCCTAATCCCTAACCCCCCAATCATCTTCGCTTTTCTATGTGTAGGTTGCAGGTACGCGGCTGAAATTGAAGATCTGGAATCCTTGTGCAGAGACGAACAGATCCCCCTTCGTTTCGCGGATTTTTCGGAGGACCGTGGCGCCGGGCGCCATCGTCTCGACAACTTTTGCTCAAATTTGCAGGACAGCGCCGCATCAACATTTCACTGCTAATTCCAGGTCCGCAGCTTCATAATGTATCCCTATCTCAGTTTATAAGTGAATCTTTCTCACTTTCCATGCATTTCTAGCTCAATTCCTCTATGCACATTCTTTACAAAAGAGGGTAACCTTGTTGTCTTAACCCTTGAAACGCATTTAGCATCCAATCTTGCATTGTGTGGGATTGGATCTTGTGGGTTTCAACCCCTCTTTTGAATGTAAAGTCTCTCTCCTAAGTGAAAATCATCAACCCTAGTGAATCTCCCTTCTCTCTCCTTGGAGTTGGAAGAGGGGAGAGCAACTAGGGTTCGATCGCGATTTTCTGCTTTATAGTATGTTAGAAGACATCATGCACCAAGTTAGATTATAGGAGATAAGGATGATCCAGTGATGACAAGGAACAAATTGAGATAGAACACATGTTTGATATCTGAATTTGAACCGAGAATGGTGAAAGAGGCATTTAACAATGAACAATGGATAAATGCTATGACAGAAGAGATTGATCAAATCAAGAAGAATGACACATGGACACTAATCCCAAGACCAAACGACAAAAATGTAATCAGTACAAAGTGGATTTTCATAAATAAGCTAAATGAAAAATGAGAGCTCATTCGAAACAAAGCAAGACTAGTTTGCAAAGGTTATGCTTAGGAAGAAGGAATTGATTATGGTGAAACTTTTGCACCTATTGCTATACTTCAAGGAGTAAGAACATTGTTGGCTTATGTTGCTTTCAAAAACTTCAAGGTATATCAAATGGATGTCAAATCTGCATTTCTAAATTGAATATTAGAAGAAGAAGTTTTTATTGAACAACATGAAGGATTTGTTGAAGACAATAATAAAGATTAGGTATATAAATTGAACAAAGCTTTATATGGTTTGAAACAAGCACCTAGATCATGGTATGAAAGATTGCACTCTTATTTGATTAAGATTGGTTTTATAAGGACAAGTGAGAACAACAATAGGTATATGAAGAATGATGATGGAATACTGATCTCAACCATATTTGTTGATGATATTATATTTTATGGAAATGACTCTTTATGCAAGAACTTTGGAAATGAAATGAGCAAAGAATTTGAGATGTCATTAATTGGTGAGATAAAGTATTTTATAGGTTTACAGATACTACAAATGAAAAATGAGATTTTCATTACTCAATCCAAGTACATAAAGGAAATCTTGAAGAAATTTGGAATGGAGGATTCAAAACCAGTAAGTACTCCTATGACTACCAACTGTAAATTATCAAAGAATGATGAATCTACATCTGTTGATGAGATACTTTACCAATCCATGACTAGAAAGTTACAATATGTTGTTCATAGCAGACCAGACATAGCACATGCAGTAGGTATAGTTGCAAGATTCTTTGTAGATCCTAAGGAAACACACATGACAACAATCAAAAGAATCTTTAGATACTTGAAAGGCACTGAGGATTATGGCTTAGTATATCAAAAAGGAAATGATTTTGATTTAAAAGTTTATACTGATGCTGATTGGGTAGGCAACATTGATGACAGAAAAAGCACAAGTGGAGGAGCTCTCTTTTTAGGAGAAAGACTAGTGAGTTGGCTTAGCAAGAAACAAGGATGTGTTTCACAGTCAACAACAGAAGCTGAATACGTTGTTGTAGCATTGAATTGTACCAACATTGCATGGATCAAACAACTGTTGGAAGGTATAAATGAGGAAGTTACTGAGCCAGTAACTATATTCTGTGACAATAATAGTGCCATTAATATTTCAAAGAATCATGTTATGCACTCTAAGACAAAGCACATCTCTATCAAATATCATTATCTTAGAGAAGAAGCTCAAGAGAAGAAAGTGGTGTTGAAGTATGTTAGCACAAAGGAACAAATAGCAGATATCTTCACCAAGCCACTACCAAGGGACACTTTTGAATATCTCAGAAGTAAGTTAGGGGTCCTACCCGTATCTTCTACTCACTAACTAAGTTCGATGAAAGCATCAATCTGATGACTCTATCGAATATCTTTTGGGATTTGATGCTGATTTATACACTTTACGATGTTTTCTAAAGGTGTACAGGAATTATTACAGGAAATATTACAAGACATATTACATAGAACATGAATTGAAGACAAAATGCTTTGACGGAGACTGAATTGATACACAACAAGAAGGAATTCACTTCATACAGGAAGAAATTATGTTTCAGTTCTTTACTTTTTGGCATTGTTGTCAAAGGGGGAGAAGACTAATATCAGGGGAGAAGACTAAGAAGAAAACTGAAGAAAACAAGAGAAGTCTAATGTATGGGGGAGAGCATTTCAGCATTTTAGAATCACAACAATCCAAATCTTGTAAGGTCAAATCAATTGGTTTTTCCATCAATACCAAAGGGGGATATTGTTGGCAATATAGCATTATAATAGACAATGAAAGATTGTTGGCATCTCATAAGGATATTGAGAAGGTTGTTGATGACTATGGATATAATTGATTAAGGATGTTTACTATCTTGATATTATTATTATTTTGTCATTGATGTCAAGAAATTGATTTTCTAATTCAGTATGATGTTTCCATATCTTGAGAAGTATGATTTGGAGAGTATAAAGATATCGGGAAAAGACATAGGAAAGAATATGATGAATAAGGTATTCAATGGGCAACTAATACTGAGTCAGACAATGATGAGATCATGATGTTTTAGATTGTTTTAACATCATACATATGTTGTAAATTGTAAAGGTTAATACTATACTATGTTATCAAGAAAAGAACCTAGTTGGTAAACCCTAAGGAACCTAGTCGGTAAACCCTAAGGTTATCGCTATCGGTTAATGAAGGCGGAATGTCTACCGAGTAAAGTTTAGTATTCACCGAGTTGTTACCGAGTTGTAACCGAGCTATAACAGAATGCATTAAATGTTTACATGCGTTATTTAATGAAGGAAGCTGATGAGCTGGAACAGATTAATTGATTGGTGAGCCATGGATGAAGTTTGTTAATGAATCTAAGGCAATGGAAAGTCGGCATGAAGATCTACAACTCAGATTGAACCGCAATACCCTGGCACAAGTTCCAAGAAATGTATGCAAGTTTGAAGGTGGGGTAAAACATTTTCAGATCAAAAGATGCATTGAACCTGGACAAGATCAAAGATCTAATGGCTAGGATTGATCATGGGAAATGTGATCAAGGAGATTATGCAGTTACTTAATTGTTTATAAATAGGAAACTGTTGATAAACAATGTATGCCGGCAAGTGTATGCATAGGGATGCTACATAGTGATTACCGAGCACAAAAGCTTGAAGACCTATTTGAATAATAGAGTATAGAAGCCCAACAGATAGACAAGATTAGTTCTATGTCTAGACTGTATTGAACAAATAGGAATCTGCTTTAGCATTTTAGATGTGAAGTTGCAGATAGATTTTATTACTGTTATTTTGTGAAAGTGATAGAAAATTTCTTAATCGAGTGGACTTAACAGTCTTATTTGTAAAACCCTCTAGCAAGGTGACATTTTGATTGAGTGTTTGAAATCCTTTAACAAGGTCACTTCTAACAAGGTGAAGATCCTAACAGATATAAGGGAAATCCCTTAACCGAGTCACATCTAGCAATGTGTTTGTAATCTTTAACAGGATTTGCTTTTAACCAAGCATACTCTAGAAGAGTATATTTCTTAGTGGGTCCGAAATCCCACAGTGGTTTTTCCCTATTTGGGTTTCCACATTAAATCTAGTGTTATGTGGTTTATGATGTTTATATGCTTTTGAGTTTGTATGTTTGACAGTTTTGGTTATATTACTAAAATATATGTTACCGAGGTTGAATCTGATGTTTTTATGGATGATTAAGCTTGTATGATTCACCCCCCCCTCTCATCTTGTTGGCTATTGGATCTGTACTTATATCAAGTATTAGAACTATCATAAGGAATAACTTATAGCAACGATTAGGTTGCTTTAGTTATGTGGTCACTAAAGATGGAAGAGAATAAAAAGAGGAAAGACACCACAATATGAAGTTATCTCAGAAGCATTATTGTGAAGAGGGTAAAAGACATAGGGGTAGTGGAGGTTGCTGGCACAATATTGGAATCAACAAAATTCAACATGGTTGTGGCTAAGAAAGAGGCAAAAGAAAAGGCAGATCTCTAGGTTAAGTTGGAGGTAATTCTAAAAGCCTACAATGAAGCCAAAGATGAAATAGCCCAAAGGGACAACATGATTGTCAGATTGAAGAATCAAATATTAGGGCAACATCATCAAGGTGAATCCTCTACCTTGATGATTGCCTCTTCTCCAGCCAAACCTCCCTTTGCCAGTCCAATCATTGTGTTTCCCTTGTCCCCTTTAAACCCTGGTTTTTAATCCACTGAATCTATTCAAGATGAAACAGAGAAATTGAAGCAGGCTCAAGCCATATTTTCTAGTAAATATGAGGAAAATATTAGAGGCACAATTTTGAAGTTTGCTGACACAATAGGAGCTTCTATTGTGTACATATATGTGAAAAGAGTTTTAAGCATGTTAATTGATCTGAAGGAAGACAAGGCTACTCTATTGCCAATTTTGAATAAGTGGATAGCAAGGGAAATAGATTTGGAACTTATGTGTTCATCTTATGAAGAGGCAGAGGATGATACAAAATATTAAATCCACATGTGAGTTGGTTAAAGGTATGTCTAGGTTAGCAGAAGGGAGAGTTGGTTTAGAGAGAAAGGCCAACCCGTACAAAAAATAATATACAAACCAGAAGTTTGAACTGTTTCTTGGAGGTTTTGTTAGTTCAAGTTAGTTGAAAGATGAAAAGGTAAGGCTAGATGAGCTACGACATAAATTGTTTCAATGGATAAATGAAGTCATCAATTAGATGACATATCTTTATTTATTCGAACAATTGAAGAAATTGAAAAGATGAAGGCACACTATGTTTTTTTGGAGGCTGAAGTCAAGCAGTTAAGAAGCACCTGGAAAAGATTAAATAAATTGAAAAAGAAAATTATTAACTTTCCATGGCCTGATGATGACAGATTTGAAGGATGGAAAGCCAAATATGCGGTGCAAGAAGTGGAGGATCAAGAGTGATTAATTGATGTTGCAATATCACAATGACCCTCAGGAAGTTAGGATTGAAAATGACTTGCAACCTCTTTTAAGAGGGAATCACGGTTGTAACAAACTATTCCTAGGAAAGTCTGAAGCTTGTTTGCATCCATATCATTATAAATGGATACCAGGACTTGAGAAGAGGGGATCACAAGAATTGGTAAAGAAACTTTGCTAAAATATATCTAAGGTTTTCTGGTTCTTTCAGAAATCACCTTGAGTTATGTAAGATTTTCAAAATGAATATTAATATATAGATCAAAGCATTCTGAGCCTAAATCTTTGTTGTCTTCTTGTGTGCATTCATTGATTTACTAGTTTCTTTTGAATAATCTAGGGTTTTTTATTGGATAGGGTTTGCAAGGCAATCTTATAGACATGTTTTAGGTTTTTCTCTCAAGGAGGGGAATTAAATATATGTGAAACCATTTTGTTAGTAAATCAATTGTTTTCTTCTTGAATTCGATGACTGGGTTTGGAATAAAGAAAAGACTTATATATATGTCAGGCATATATTAGGTTGATAAAGTTGAAGCAATGAAATGTATGTAAATACTCAGATTTGGAATTCTTGTTTAGTTTGGGTGACTCTGTAGCCTGGAAAAGGCACTGATATCATTTATGGAGTTCATTTTATCTTTCTTGGTGTTAAGACTGAAAATGAATACATGTTTTCTCTTAAGTTTTCAGTATTATTGAGGTGATGAGGTTCACATGTTTCTAACACTGGTTTACTATGGATCTTATATTAAAATTGTGAAAGTATTTACGAGAGGTATACCCACCTAAGTTTATGACAAGCTTGAAGTGTAGAAGGTTTTGCATAAACCTTGTTATATGTTATTATGGGTTTTGATTTTCTTGTCATTCTCTCCACATGCAATAGAGGCTTTGAATTTTATTACAGAGGGGATAGGGAAATCAGAATTTGAGAACAACAAAAGTGGTGACTCTGTTGGGGATAGTTATAGTGTGAATCTATGCTACAAATTGGTGCTTATATTAGCTGAAAATCGTTTCGATATTGTGTGTATTTGGTCCTTGTAATTGGTCATCTTACTTCTGATCTTTGTTATTTTCTCTCTGAAGACTTTCTTGTTCTATTATTTCTGTGAGTGATTTGCCAAGCTTAATTCCTTATTTTCCCATAGTTTTGGGTGGCGACTCTGACAAGAAATAACCAATGCTCTTGAATAAGAATAATTCATCTTAAGGAAAATGGATATAATGCAGAGAGGAAAGAACACCAAATCATTCATGAGTAGAAATCCTCAAGAGATGTTGCAAGGGGGATTGCCTAAGAAGGCCCGAAAAGATCAGTTGCACATAAGCCATCTAATGTTGCCAAGATACAGAAAAGCAGTCACATGGGTAAGTCATCTGAAAGACCCATATATGCAAATTCAAATTCTTCTTCCCATGAATCTGAGCAAGACATTCCAAGTTTTCATTCTAGTTTATTTGGTAATAATGAAGATGTCCAAGTCTTGAATCAGAAGATTTCTCATGGTAGCTTGTCTAGGAAGGATAGAAATAGTTCTAATGTTAAGATGGATTATGTGCCAAGAACTATAGATGGGAATATTAGTCTGATTGATATTGATCAAGTCAATATGTTAGATTCTAAAGAGGTTTTCCCTGATGAAGATGAAGTATCCCAAGAAATTGAGGCTGTCAATAGAAGAGTTCATCAATTGATTTCACTAAGGACACAAAAAGAAAAAAATAAGGAGAAGGAAGTTAAGGAAAA
Organism: Cryptomeria japonica; assembly: GCF_030272615.1. Taxonomy (NCBI): domain Eukaryota; kingdom Viridiplantae; phylum Streptophyta; class Pinopsida; order Cupressales; family Cupressaceae; genus Cryptomeria; species Cryptomeria japonica. The sequence continues at coordinate 628,997,774 of NC_081415.1, read as the reverse complement.
ATTGATTGAGAGAGATAGGCTTTTAAGGCAGATTGTTGATCTTGAATTGTTCACTCAAGAGAAAACCAAGAGTGAGGAAGAGGGTCCATTTATTAAAGAAAATCTGACTATCAAGACTAACCCTACACACAAGTTTGTTGTGCAACCTAGTAGGGAGGTTCTTAGTAATCCACAACCTATTAGAACTAATATTGACAAAGGAAAACAAAAGTGCACAGAAATTGGGTCTGGATCTAAGACTAGAGAGTAAATCTCTCATCGGTTGTCTGCACATGAAAGAGAGATAGAAAGGACGAGGAAAGAAAAGGAAGATCTACAAAGGGAATTGGAGAGAGCTAAGTTAGAAGCAACCAATCAAGAGGTTAAAACAAAAATTAATTATCTAAAGGCTCCTCCCATAATCTTTCCTTCCACTAACCCAAATAAGCTTTCACCTCAGCATGCCTCACCCCCTCCAATCAAAATTCAGTCAACCCTACCTGTGAGTATTAGTCTAGTTAGTCAAGTCCCCATTACTAACCGAAGTAACCAAGTCCTTCTAACTCATGTTCTTAATATGGGAATGAAAATGGGTAGTAATCCTACTGGTAACCAGTTCTAGAGAAGACCCATTAATTTGGAGTTATACAGACAATTTTTCTTTGCGGGAATCCCAGGGTACCCTAATCATGTTCCTACTGAATTGAGGGATAAGCTCCACAAATTTGCTAGAAATAATGCTGTAAGTGCAGAAGAGCACTTAAAATCTTTTGGTGACTTGGTAGATGATTATGAGATTGTAGTTGAAGATGTCATCATGAAATTATTTATACAGTCCTTGGTGGATGATGCAAGGGATTGGTACAGAGGTCTACCCGTGAATAGCATTTGTTCTTGGGAGGAGTTTAAGAATTGCTTTCAAGAGCAATATGGTGATAAAATAAATATGAGCTTTACTCTCAATGAGTTCAACAATATTAGGAAGTCTGATAATGAAATTGTCATAGACTTCAATGCTAGGTTTCAGAAAGCAATGCATAGGCTCTACCAAGTGATGAGATTAGATGATGATATGTGTTTGAACACTTACTATAATGCTTTTAATTCTAAAATGGCCTATAGTCTAAGGGATAAAAAGCCACATAGTCTGAGAGATGCTTTTAGAATTGCCATAAATGTAGAAAGTAATAGGAAAGCATGTGGAAAACTGGGAAGGAGGACTGATGGTAGGCTGTGGCAAGAATCAAAACAATAGCCTAATAAAGTTTCCAAGGAAGAAGACAAAGTGAAAGATCTTACTGCTAAGGTAAGTAAGAATGACAAACCTCACTATAATTGGCAAGATAGGCCTCCCAAATTACATGATATGCCATACAACACCACTTGGAAGGATGGCGAACCTCAGCATGATAAGTTGAAAAACACACTAAACCACGACACCCCAGATCCTTTAAAAGGAGGAAATGTACACAATATGGAATGTACTCCTTGGTGCATGGCATGTGATGGGCCACATTCTCCCCATTAGTGTGTTATGGCTCAAGCTCTAGATGAATCCATGAGAAAGGAGAGTGAGCCTCATATTAACATGTTTGACACCATTGTTGAAAGTGATAATGAGTCTTCACAAAGTGAATCCTATGGGTATGATGCACTGAGTTATGATGAATGTTACCAAGGGCAGCTAAAAATTGATTGGCATCCTACCTTAAATGTGGTAACCATTGAAGATGAAGAAGTTCATCTCATAAGACCTAGTGATGAAGAGGTAAAAAATCTTACTAAGGCTACCATAGCCAAAGCCAAGCACAATTACAATCTGAGAAGTAGTAAAAGGGATGGAGATCAGGGTGAACCAGGCTTCATGTTCATGAAAGAAATATCTTAGAAACAGACAACAAGTAATGATACTTTGCCTCAAGATGGTCATGCAAAAGGTGATAAATCCAAAGATTTAGCCAAGAGTGCATATAATAATACTACTGGCAATTTACAAGGGACTACTACGGCTAAAAGGGAAAGCCAACCAAAAATAGAAAAGGCTAAAATTAATACTAAGTCAATTATCAGGTCCACCTTTGATATGACTCAGGATTTGACCCAAATGAAAGTTACAGTCCCATTGGTAGAACTGATGAAAATAAAGGAACATAGAGAAGTTGCTCTCTCTTTATTTTCTAATATCTCAGATAAAAGTGCAGCTTCACCTACAAACACCATGAAGGATGAAAAGGATAATGAGCTTCAAACTCCAGAAGTATATGTTGGAACAAAAATTACTCAGGAACCTTCCCAGGTGGATCTGTTTTATGTGACCTTATTAGTCAATAATAGGTTGATCAAGAATTGTATGATAGACTTTGGTGCTACTGCAAATGTGATTCCATATGGTGTCATGAAAGAATTGGGACTATCAGTAAGTATTGTGTATGGGAAATGTTATGCTATGGACAACAAAGAAGTACCTGTGATAGGTACAATGAAGGATGTAGAGGTAAAGATAGCAGCATTTCCTAAAGCAAACTATAAAATGTATGTCATAGTAACTAACACAAAACCCCATTATGGCATGCTATTATCCAAACAATGGGTTGTAGAAGTTGGAGGAAACATGCAGTTAGATCTTTCATATGCAACAATCCCAGTCAATGGAAGCTAGGTTAAGTTGTATAGACAACCACATGCTCCTAGGGTAATTGAGAAGATAGACCCTAATATGTTGAATTGCATGATTTATGTAGATCTTGATAACTTCAGAGTACAACCAATTCTACCTCAGTTGAAAAATACTGATCCTATTGTTAATGAATGTGAATCTCAACAACAAGATTTATGGCATATGTACTTTGATAGAGCTTTCTTTAAAGAAGGATCTGGAGCAGGATTTCTTTTTGTGTCCCCATCAGGTATGACTTTCAAATACTCTTTTCTATTAGCTTTCCAGTGTACAAATTGATGAATACTAAGAGGGGGGGTGAATTAGTATTCCAATAATCTCTGCACTTAAACACTTTGCAAGACTAATAGTAAACCGATATAACAATTTAGCAGACAAATCGATTAACACACATGCAAACCAAATAGCTAATAATGCATTCACCCACAGAAGCAAAAACACCATAGCACAAGAGATTTTGACGTGGAAACCCAAATGGGAAAAACCATGGTGAGATGGAACTCACAAGTAACTATCTGTAGAATAGGAACCAGACTGGTTAAGGTTAGACCGGTTAAGGTCTTACAATGTTCTTTACCAGAACAGATCCTATTAGGAATCTCAATCTCTGTTAGTAGATAAGTCCGAGTAAAGACTACCTTGCTAGAGGATTTTAGATCCATAGATGTGAACCACCTTGTTAGAGGATTTACAAAAGGCTTTTGGGCCTACCCAATTAAGGGCTACAGACTTGTCAAAGATGTGAGTAATCAACAAGTGTTTGATCTAGCTAGTAGCACAGACTGCTTGGTTAGATCCTTGATAGCTCGTTCCTAATGCACTCCAGCATTACTCTAGTCTTCTACACATTCATATTCTCTCCAACTCCTCAGTCACCTTAAACCCTAGCAACAACATAAACTTTTGCTACAACCACATCAAGAACCTAAAACCCTAGACATGATGTCCTTATAAAGGAATCTGATTTCATGTCGGTCCAATAGGATTACATAACAATTTCCTAGGTTCAATGAACCTAGACATACTTGGTACCATGACACAAAAAGCACCGTTTAGGTGTTAGCACCGTCAAACAATTGATGGATGGTAACTCATCACAGAGTATTACTAGTTCATATAAAATGTCGGTTGCTGGTTTGACAAAAATGAAGATTGGTAAAAATGTGTTATGTCACTTTAATCCCTCGTACCACTTGGGATCCATGAACCGCTTGGGGTCAACATGCCGCTTCAGACCGGGAAACACATTCTGCAAAACGCCAATAGTCTAAAGACTATAATACAACATACCGGTTGGAACAAATACCGGTTGTGCTCTAACTCATACATAAAAAGGAGATCTCAATGCAAGTGTGTGTCCATCAATGACAATCACAACATAAACATCAAAAATGCCAACACAAATAACACAGTTGAATATGAAGCTTTGTTATTGGGACTTGAAGTTGCTAAGAAGCATGGAATTCAGTTGTTAAGAGTATTTGGGGATTCGGAGTTGGTGGATTCTCAGATAAGGTCTAAATATGCATCCAAAAATGATCATTTGAAAAGATATAAACATGTTGTTTGGGATGTGATTGAGCATTTTTGTGCATTTTCTATTAACTGGATAGAAAGATCAAAGAACATCATGGCTGATTTCTTAGCTAATCTTGCATTAAAGAATGATGATGTAACATTAACCAGTGTGTCTACAATTGAGATAAAAGTTAGGCCTGATATTTTTGATAATGTATATAATCGGCAAGTGTTTGCAGATCATGAAGATATTCTTAGATTCATACAATGCATTGATGATTATGATGGACAGAAAATCGATTGCAATGAATTAGTAGAAGTAGTGGAAGATAGAGAAACAATGTTTGGAAATGACATGGTCCAGTTGGAAACCAATGAAATCCCTAGAGGATTAGTAGAACTGGAAGGTATGTTTAGTCACAATGATAGCCATTTGCATCAACAGTCAACCACCAAATCAGAAGAATTGGAGGAAGTGAATTTAGGGATAGAATCATCCCCTAAGTAGGTGTATATTGGGCAGAACTTGGGTCCTCACATTAAGGCCAACCTCATTAAATTATTGAGAAAGTATAAACATGTTTTTGCTTGGTCTTATGAGGACCTGAAGACATATAGACAAGATCTATTTGAACATGAAGTCCCTTTGCATCCAGATGCTGATCCTTTTCAACAGAAGAAAAGACCTATCAACCCCCTTTTGGAAGCCAAAATGCAACAAGAGTTAACCAAGTTGAGGGAAGTGGGGATCATTAAGCCTATAAGACATTCATCATGGGTGTCTAATTTAGTCCTAGTTAGAAAGAAGAATGGGGACATAAGGCTTTGTATTGATCTCAGGAATTTGAATGTTGCTTGTTTGAAAGACAACTATTCTTCCCCCAATATGGAGGCAATGTTGCAAAGAGTAACTGGGTGTGATTTGTTGTCCATGATGGATGGGTTCTCAAGATACAATCAAGTGTTAGTGAAAGAGTCTGAACAATTCAAAACTACTTTTACCATGCCTTGGGGGACGTATGTATATGTAAGGATGCCTTTTGGTTTAAAAAATCTTTGAGCTACTTTTTAGAGAGCAATGGATGTAGCTTTCAAGGAATTTATCAACATCATCATGGTTGTGTATGAGGATGATTTAACATGTTTCTCTAAAAGGGTAGATGATCATTGTGGGCACTTGGAAAAGGTTTTCAACAAAGCCCTGCAATTTGGTGTTTCCTTAAATCCAAAAAAGTGTCATTTTGAGTTACTGAAGGGAAGTTGCTTGGGCATATTGTCTCCAAGGAAGGGGTTAGAATAGACCCTAAAAGGATTGAAGCCATAAACAATGTACTTGAGCCAAAGAATGTCAAAGGTATTCAATCTTTCTTTGGCAAGGTAAATTTTGTTAGATGATTCATTGCTAGCTTTGCTGAAATAGTCAAACCTATTGTTAAGTTGCTTAAGAAAGATGCAAAGTTTTATTGGGATGAAGAAGCTGCAAAGGCTTTTGGTAAAATTAAAAAGGCTATTCAGGAGGCACCAGTGTTGAAGTCCCCTGATTATAGTAAGCCTTTTTCATTGTTCTCTTTTTCTTCTTATCATACAGTGGCTATAGTTGTTCTTCAAAAGGATGCTGAGGGATATGAACACCCTATTGCTTTCTATAGCAAATCTCTACAAGCTGTAGAGCTGAAATATGAAATCACAGAGAAGCAAGCATAAGCTTTGGTTAAAGTTGTAAAAGCATTTAGGCCATATCATGTAAATGCACAAATAGTTGCCTATGTTCCAAATGCAGCTGTCAAGGACATCTTATCTCAGTCTGAGGTCATTGGTAAAAGGTGCAGATGGATAACTCAGATTCAAGAGTTTGATCTAGAAATCAAAATTACTAAATTGGTAAGAGGGTTAGGTCTTTCTAAGTTGATGGCTGAATCAAATTTCCTTGATGTTGAAATTTACAATGTTGAAATTGAGAATATCCTGGTCACAAGTATTGAGACACAACCCTGGTACTCAAAAGTAGTACATTTTTTTAGGGATGCAACATACTCGGAGGGAATGACTCCTAATGAGAGAAGGACATTGAAACTGAAGTCTCAAAAGTATGTCCTTATTTAGGGTGATCTATATTGGCAAAATAGAGATGGGGCATTGTTGATGTGCTTAGATAAATCCCAAGCTAGAAGAATGCTAACTGAAATGCATAGTGGAGTATGTGGAGGCCACTACTCTGCCAAGACCACAGCTAGCAAGATAGTATGGGCTGGATACTAATGCCCTACTTTGTTCAAAGATTCCCATGAGCATGTCTGGAGGTGTGACCCATGCTAAAAATTTCTTCCAAGTTAAAGTACAAAGGAGCTTTGCCCCTTAACCCAGTTATAGTGGAAGCCCCTTTTGCTCAGTGGGGCATTTATTTTATTGGGGAAATAGTTGAGAAATCAGAAAGAGGTCACAAATGGATTATAATAGATATTGATTATTTTACTAAGTGGATTGAGTACATACGCACTAAAAGAGCTACTAGTAAAGTTGTCATTGAATTTCTGATGGATAATGTCATAACATGATTTGGTGTTTCTGTGAAACTGATAATGGACAATACCATGAGTTTTAGATCAGAGGAATTCACTAAATTTTGTACTAGTCATGGGATAATCATGTCTTAGTCTTCACCATAGCATCCACAAGGCAACGACCAAGCATAATCCAATAATAAAAGCCTTTTGAATATTATCAAGAAAATTCTTGAGAACAAAAGGTCCTGGGATCAGAAACTAAAATTGGCCTTATGGGTAGACAAGATTACTGTTAAGAAAGCAATTGGTGTATTACCATTTGAATTGGTTTATGGCACACAAACTAGGGTGCTAGTCAATAACCTTCTCCCTGTATACAAATTTTTACAAGCTGTGGAGTTGGAGTTGTCAGAATCCATGGAAGACAGAATGGTTCAGATGGTGGAAGTGGAAGAAATCAGGACTCTGGCTCATAAAAGAAATATGAAGATTCAGTTGCAGCCAAAGTATCTTTTTAATAAAAGAACCATATTAAGGAAGTTTCAAATCAGTAACATTGTTCTTTAATGGAATGCAAGAGGACAAGACAAGGGCAAGCATACAAAATTTGATTCGTTGTGGATAGGCCCTTCTATTGTCTATGATTTTAATGGAAAAGACTCACACTTCTTGCAGAAAATGAATGGTGAAGTACAGGAATTTCCAGTGCATGGACAATTCTTGAAGTATTACTTCTCTTAAGTTTCAAAGTCCATGCATAGTAGGTTGTAGTTTGTACATAATTAGGTTTGCTTCTATTGGTTTCATTTGGGCTTGTTTTTTGGTTTGTTTTTTGGTTTGTTCTCTAGAGTTTTCTGTGTTCTTGTGTTGATCTTGCAATCAACCATCCCCAATCAGAGCTATTGTTATCACTGTTTAATTTTTTTTGGTGATTTCTCTTTTCAATCCTTTGAATTTTGGCCTTTCATGGCTTCTTTCTGCCTCTGAGGGTTATTTGTCTAAGGGTTTAGGGTTTTTGCAATTCACCTTTTCCATCTTGAAATCCCCGCATTCTATTTTCTTTTTACTTTTTTCACTTAAGTGGAAGGGTTGGTTATCATTAGAGAGGGGTCCTTTTTAAAGCCTTTGCCTTGGTGGGTCATAACATTTTTGAATTAGTGCCTTTTTCCTAAGTCTTATTTCATTCTATTAATGTGTCGGGTTTCATAATGTTCATGCAAGTTCCGGTGGATCCACCAATAGGCACTATTTCGTGATGAGAAGATGCACAAAGTTTACCTTTCGCGAAGCAGTGAAATGATGGTGGGCCCCAAAGGTAAGCAAATCCCTTGGTTAAAGACCAAACATCTTCAACAAGATCTAGCAGTCGATGCTATTTCACATGGTAAAGATACATGCTATTTACTCTTCCATAGAAGTGAAAATGCAGTGGGCCCAATGAAAGGGTGGCTTGCAAGTTAAAGAAAGTGCATCTCTGAGAAGATCCAATGGTGCGCGTTGTTTCACAGCCCAAAATAACACAAAATTTACTCTTCGTGAAGCAGCAAAAAGGAGTTGGCTCTAACGTGGTGGGTTAGGTGGTGATATAGTTGGAGGCATGACTGTTTAAAAGGTGATTAGTCAATGGGACACGTAGCTCCAACTAGATTTTAGGATCGGTTTGTTTGAAAAGGTGGTGGTGTTGATAAAATGCATGGTATGGTGAAACACGTGGCAGTTCAGATGTGGCAACTGGAAGATCACTTAGAAAAATCAATGATAGCCACATGGAAGATACTTTAAGGGGTTTGCAGATGAGTGAGTTTGCTAAGAGGGCCTACTTTGAAGACTAGAGTGACTAAAGACCGATCAACTTCAAGTTGATCGGCATTGTTTCACATGGTGAAGATGCGAGATGGTTACCTTTCACGAAGCAGTGAAGAACCACTAGTGGTAGTGGTCACAGTTAGTTGAATAGACAAGTGGTCATCATGAAGGATAATGGTTGAGCAAATAGTGGATGATCCATTGGTTAGCGCAATTTCATATGGAAAAGATGCAAGATTTTTATCCTTCATGAATCAGTGAAAGGAAGGAAGGGCCCATTTCTAAGCAAGATGACTCAGGTAAGGTAAAGAATGTGTACATCTTTCAGGATCCGATGGATGGTGTTGTTTCACAATGAAAAGATGCGAGTTTTTTATCTTTCGCAAAGCAGCGAAAAGGCAAGACACTTAGAAAATTCTTTGTGGTCCATTGGAGCCATTTTTTGAATTCAATTACAAATTGATTGCTGAAGCATGTGGCTTAAATGTTTCTAGTCAATGCTCAGTTGCCGTAATAAGCTTCACATCAGCTAAAACTTTAATGTCATTTCGAAGAGTCTAGCAAAGGAAGTAGTGCATAGAGTGAAGTTTTTCAAGTGACAAGTTTCTCCAAATTTATTGATAGTTATAGTTGAATTGGTATCACCAGGTGCTTGATTTCTTGAAGAACTCTCTCTAAGATTTAGCTGAAATAATTATAATTCTGAGATGGCACCAAGAAGAGAATTCATGAGGAAAGTTAATTACCATGAGAGAGCCATTTGTGATGAATTTTTAGAGTAGTTAAATAGGTCCACTAATGCCCCAGGTAAAATGAAAGAATTGGTGCCTAAAGCTTCCCGCCTTAGAATTGGCGATGGCCTATATGATAAAGGCAATTGGTTGAGGGATCCCTAGATAGGAATATCAAGTTTGGGACTTTTCAAAGTGGCTTTTGGCTAGAGAAATTCTCCTGCTCCTATGAACAATATATGGGAACTAGATGTTGGGAAGCTCATAGTCCCTGGGATTTTCATGGACATGGACCTATTAACCCAAATTGCAAATAACTATGACCCCAATACCCAGACAATAAAGATTGTAAACGATGGGTCTTTAATTGAGATAAATGGTGATGAGTTCAGGAAAGTATCCAGAATTAGTGAGGTGTCAAATTATTTAGAGCCCATCAATTTTGAAACACTTGCACAGGTCTATAATGCACAGGGAGACCACCTCAGAAATGTCCCCTTGAAGGAAATCTTTGCCAAAATAGGAGGATTAACAGTTGTAGGCCCTAGCGCCAAGGAACAATTTTCATTAAACTTGTTCACTTTGAGGGCTAAAGGGATGTATTGGTCCTTTTGTATGATTTTTGGGGAGGATGCAGAAACCGATATGCCAACCCACTACATGCTCATGATAACACAAATTTTGAACCCATCTTTGGCTGTGACTTTTGATTTTGCACCATATCTCACTGATGCCATTCATGAGGGATTGATAGGGATAAAAAATGCTAAGGTGGAGAGACCTTTTGGATGATACTCTCTCCTCATGCACATGTTTTTATTTAAAGGTGTTGAATGTTTTGCTAATGAAATGGACTTGATCAAAGAAAAGGATGGTGAGGAGATGCCCATTCAGTTGTGGAGCATAATTTTGTCTTGGGACAGAGAAGATGCAAGTTACTTAAAGTTTGATAGATATTTTGCATCTAGGTTTAGAATCTTTCTATGCCCACAAAACCCTAGAAAATCTCTCCTTGAATTCCTTAGGCCTAAGGAATTTGCTCAAGATATTAAGATTGTGCATAATTGGGGTGACATATATCTGTACCCTTTCTCCACTATGTTCAGAGTGTTTGGTTTTAGAGGAACTCCATATTTTCTCCCCTATCAAGTCCCATTGAAGATAGGAATTGCAGAGGTCCTGAGGCAAATTGGAGGTTTGCAAGAGGCAGAATTGACAAATAGGGGGAACAGAACAATTTTCCCAACTATCACCATAGCACATCAATTTGTAATCACCAAGGGTTGGTAAACACATTTTGATGATTTCTATCGGCCATACAGGTTGTCTACTGCAGTGGCAAGATTTGTTGAACCCAAAGACTTCTTTAATGGTATGTTTAAGAAGAGATTCGTATGTAGAGGTAAGACACACCAGTTCCATTTCCCAGAGGATTTAATTAGAGATGAGTTCAATCTTGCTGAGCAAGAAGTTAGGAAAGAAAAATGTTTAGCTTTCAGGAAAATTTTGGATTTTATTCATTATTTTGACAGTGGTTATGATCCCCTTGTTAGTTTTCATCCTTTTCAAGAAAAGATTAAATTTTTGATAGATTACTTTGAGGATCTAATGCAAACCTTGAAGGAAAAGAAGGAGGCTGTGATGAAATCCAACCCTGAAAAAGCCAAATTGGCTTTAGCTAACCCTTCATTATCCAAGATGATCTCCCCAGGAAAATACACAGTGCAAAAAAGGCCAAAGTACAGTGTACTGATGCCAATATGAGAAGAGCCTTCTCCTTCAAAAGATAAAAGGGCATTGGAAGATATAGTTGAGATTCAAGACTCTCGTAAAAGGCAAAGGGTAGGAAAATAGGTAGAAACAAATGAGCCTTTGTATTCTCTATCTCAATCCCCAATCCATGTAGGAGATGAACATATAGTAGTAGAACAACTGTTGCAATTGGGAAGCCTTGGGGAAATTGCCCTCACTTATGAGGAGATGCAAGAAGGAATGCCTAAGGAGCCGATGAGTGCCCAAATGGACCTAACTACAGAAGACTTCATAGAAAAAGAACTGGACCCTGTCATTAAGTAGCCCACTGAAGAATTTTTGGCAGATGATAGCTTCATCAAAACAGGATCCTTCTTGCAGTTTGTTTGGAGGAGAAATATAGGCCAATTCAAGGAAAGATGTGAGAAAAGAACAAATGAGAATCCTCACAAAGATGCATCTATAGTTGAAGTAGGAATTAAGCAAGAAATGTTGACAAAATTTGGGTGCATCACCCCAGAACAAGGGAGGAAGATGATTGCAGAAGTAGGAGTTTTGATTCTCCCTGAATGGGATATAGAAGATGCATTAGTGCTCGAGGCTGTGAGGAAGAAAACAAAGCCTCTAGAAGGAATAACTTATAGAAATGATCATGCTTCTTTAGTTATTGGTGCAGGAGCACCCTTCTAAGGTCTTCCTCTATAGGTCCTGGGGACAACTGAGAGGGGGGGGGTAAATTAGTTGTTTAATAAATTCAAACCAAAATCTTATTAACCAACTTAATGCTTAATACCGGCAAGACAGTTAAATGTGTCAGTAAATAGTGTTAACAGGAAATGTTGTACCGGTAAGAATTAATGCATGAAACATAAGCACAAAGTCAACCACAACACATGACACAAATATTTGTACATGGAAACCCTATAAGGGGAAAAACCATGGTGGGAAACCTTACCCACAATCAGATGATACTACTGTAGATAGTAAGTGTACAAAGAGGGGTCTGCACATGCAGAAAGGCCAACAGCCTAGAGCTCACTGCTCAAACACAAATGGGAGTCACATTGACTATAGTTGGATGGTTAAATCCAATGAGAATGTACTGCACAAAGTAGCATCTTCATATGCTAGATTCAGTACTGATGTAATGTTGATATGCTTCTACAAAAACCTAGCTTCACCTTCAAATGATGTCTTCGTGTATACCTCTGCTTAATCTCGCATATACCTTCTTACAATTCTTTTTTGCATTCCACACTTGATCTTACAAATAAGATCTTACATTTATACCATACCCTATGACCAATTTTAGTAGGTTGGCTCTACAAGATATTACAATAAAACATTTTACAAATAATACAATATCTGATGCAATAACCGATTGAACATGTCATCTTAATGCTTTTATAACAATAATAAATCATCTCCATAGCGTGCCATACTGATCTAGAAAAGATAAAACTACCGGTGTAACCCTAGATAACCTAGACCTATTTGTTGGTAAAAGCAAATATGCAAATAAGAATATACCAATGATATTACTTCAAGGAAAAGTGTCCACATGATGTCTTAGACATTACCAAGTGTCTTCCATGTCATTGCAGGTACCGGTGAACATTATATCCTGCTGGTGTAACCCTATACCGGTGATTGTTGAACAGTTTACTGATTGCTGGTGAATGTTGCTGGATCTCCAAAGTAGGCATATTTAGTAGGTGTTGACATTAATGACAAAACCATACCAAAATACCAACAATCTCCCCCTTTGGCATTGATGGCAACACAAGATGGAAAAACCATCAAAGTGCCAAAATAGAAATGCCAAGTACAAAAACCAATTCTCCCCCTGGGAGTAATATGTGTTTATAAAAAGATTTATTTACAATACCAATCTCTCCTCAAAAAGATAATGCATTTTTCATATATTTTTCCTTAATGTTTTTCCATATATCTCTCCCCCTTTGACATCAAATGCCAAAGTCACAAAAGGTTCAAGTTCATTCAAAATACGAACCAATTCAATATACCAACTTCTCCCCTTGAGAAGTAGCTTCCTCATCAAATACCAAAATAAAAGATTTGTCCATTTAATTCTGTCGGTTGTTGACAATCGTCAACTATCTAAGTCTCTACCGGTGGAGGTAAGACTCCGAGCTGATCTCTGAGATACTCAAAAGTTTCCTTAGGCTAAGGTTTTGTAAAAATATCTGCAAGCTGTTCTTTAGTATTCACATAAACTAGTTTTATTTCCTTTTCTTTGACTTTTTCCCTTAGAAAATTCAATTTGATAGAAACATGTTTTTTTTTAGAATGTAATACTGGATTCTTAGATATATCAATTGCTGCAGTGTTATCACAATATATAGTAATAGGTTCCTTGCATTTTACCTTTATGTCTTTCAACATTTGCTTAAGCCAAAGTACTTGTGTACAATTTGTTGTTGCTGCAACATGTTTTGATTCTGCTGTTGATAAAGATGTACAACTCTATTTCTTACTTAACCAAGAAACTAATCTCTTTCCAAGAAAGAATGCTCCTCTAGTGGTGCTCTTTCTATCATCCACATCTCCTACCCAATTTGCATTTGTGTATGCATATAGATCAAAATTTTCATCTTTAGGATACCATAATCCAAGATTTGTTGTGCCTTGTAAGTACCGAAAAATCCTTTTTACTGCTGATTCATGATTTTCCTCGGGATTACTCTGAAATCTAGAAACTATACATACTGCATTCATAATATTAGGTCTGGTTTGTGTCAAATATAGTAAACCTCCTATCATAGATTTGTATCTAGTTGGATTAACAAGTGTAGATTCATCCCTTTGAGATAATTTGTCATTTGTAGTCATAGGTGTGCTTACCGGTTTAGAGTTCTCCATCCCAAATTTCTTGAGTAGTTCTTTCAAGTACTTAGATTGACTCAAAAATATGCCTTTATCAGTCTGTAAAATCTGCAATCCTAAAAAGAATTTTATTTCTCCAATCATAGACATTTCCAATTCATGCTGTATTTTAAGAGAAAATTCTTTGCATAATCCATCTTCTCCTCCAAAGATTATATCATCAACAAATACTTCCATAATCAAAATGTCATTATTAGTTACTTTGTAATATAAATTGCTATCTACATTTCCTTTAGTAAAACCAATTTTTAAAAGATACTTATCTAGTCTAGCATACTAGGCTCTTGGAGCTTGTTTTAGTCCATACAGAGCTTTTCTTAATCTGCAAACCATATCATTTTTATTTTGTGAAAGAAAATCCATCGGGTTGTTCAATATAGACTTCCTCTTCAAGATCTCCATTCAAAAATGCACATTTAATATCCATTTGATAAACTTTGTAATCCTTGTGAGCTGCAAAGGCCAAGAATAATCTGACTGCCTCAATTCTGGCTACCGGTGCAAAGGTTTCATTGTAATCAACTCCTCCTTTTTGAGAATATCCCTTACACACTAGTCTTGCTTTATTCCTGGCAACCTTACCATCTTCATTGAGTTTGTTTCTAAATACCCATTTGGTTCCAATTACATTTTTATTTTTTAGGCCGGGGAACTAATGTCCAAGTATTATTTTTCTCAATTTGTCCTAATTCTTCTTCCATAGCTTTAATCCAAAATTTATCTTCACATGCCTCATTGATAGATAATGGTTCAATTTGAGAAATAAGACATACTTCTTCATTTGCCAATCTTCCTCTTGTCATGACTCCTTTAAATTTGCTTCCAATTATCTGATCTTCAGAATGATTCAGTCTTACGTACTTGGGTGTCTTAGTCTGTTGTTGTTCTTCAATTACTATGGTATCCTCTGATGATACCGGAGTAACTGGATCATCATTCTATACCAGTGGATTTACTGTTGGTTCATTTGTCATAATTTTTGTTACCGGTTCAGAGTCTATATACCTTGAAGTTCCTCTGAATTGTTCATCAATCTTTACATTTGTACTCTCAACAATTTTTTGTAATCTTTTATTAAAGCATCTATAAGCTTTACTCTTAGATGAATAACCAAGAAATATTCCTTCATCACTTCTAGGATCAAACTTGCCAATATACTCATCTCTTCTAATATAACATTTACTTCCAAAAATTTTGAAATACTTAAGAGTAGGAGTATTACCAAACCATAGTTCATGAGGGGTCTTACCGATTTCACCTTTGATGTGAACTTTGTTGAATGTATAGACAACAGTGCTTACTGCCTCTCTCCAGTACACATGTGGTAGATTTGCTTCTGATAACATACTTCTTGTTGCATCCAAAATAGTTCTATTTTTCCTTTCAACAACTCAATTCTGTTGTGGTGTCCAAGGTGCTGATAACTGTCTTTTGATTCCATTTACTTCACAGAATGTATTAAAATCTCTAGATGTGGATTCTCCTCCTTGATCTAATCTTAAACATTTAATTTTCTTATCGGTTTCATTTTCAACCATTGCTTTGATTAGTTTGAACTTCCCAAGTGCTTTTGATTTTTCCCTGAGAAAAGTAACCCAACACATTCTAGAATAATCATCAATAATTAGCATGAAATATCTATCACCTTGTAAGCTTTTAGTTCTAGCTGGACCACATAAATCAGTGTGAATTAAATCAAGAGCATTATTGGATTTTTCTGGAATACTTTTGAAACTAGTTCTAACTTGTTTTCCAAATTGACATTCCTTGCAAATTGTATTCAGAGGTTTCATAATTTTAGGTAGATCTCTAACTGCCTTAGAAGTACTAATTTTTACCATGCAATCAAAATTTACATGACATAGTCTTTTATGCCATAGCCAACTTTCATCTATATGTGCAATTAAGCATGCCTTTTCACTGTTATTCAAATGAAAGATATTACCTCTAGTCTGATTACCGGTTGCAATTTCCAAACCAATTCTATTCATGATTTTGCATTTTCCATTTTTAAATTGTAACTGAAAACCTTTCTCAACTAATTAAGCAACACTTAAAAGATTATGTTTTAATCCTTCAACATAGTAAACATTGTCAGTGTTATGTTTACCATCAAGAGATATTGAACCCTTACCTTTGATTGAACAGGCTTTGTCATCTCCAAATCTTACTAAACCTCCATTGTATTCTTGAAAGTTCAAGAATTTTCCTTTGTCTCCAGTCATGTGATGTGAGCATCCTGAGTCAATAATCCATTCATCCTTTGATTCAACTTTAGCTGCTAGGGCTTGTTCTACCGGTTGAGCAATAGGTACCGGTTGATCTTCAGTTATAGCAACAAAGACCCATCCGTTGTCTATTGGATCCTCATCAGAATCATCAATCACATCTTGATCAACAATGTAACAAGATTTATCTTTGTTTTTCTTAAATCTGTATCTCTGATATTTAGGATTAGGTTTGTATGTCCTTCTAGCTTCTTCTCTTAGTCTAGCATGTCTATCAGGGCATCTTGAAGCCATATGACCAATCTTATTGCAGTTGAAACACTTAAAGGGTGCTTTACCTTCATACTTACTTCCAATTGGACCTTTTGGCATTTTTCTTGCAAATAGTGCTTCAAGTTCTTCAAGTTCTTCATTCTCCTTCCTGGTTTCTTCAAGTTCTCTTGCATAAAAGGATCTCCAGACTGATTTGTCAAAAGATGGAGCAGATGATGTTGATGCTTTGAAGGCCAAATCAATTTTTATAGTAGCAATAGGACCAAATTCCTCAATTTCAAAACCTGAAAGTTTTCCAATCAATGTATCCCTAGTTACTGATGTATTAGGCATTGTTCTCAACTCATTAATAGTAGTAACCTTCATTTTATATGCCGGTGGCAAACCTCTTAAGATTTTTGAAACAATCTCATCTTCACTCAAGGTTCCTCCACAACATTTGATACCTAAAACAATTTCATTTACTCTTTCCATAAAAGAAGAAATTCTTTCATCTTCTTCCATTTTCAGATGTTCATACCTGACTCGGAAGCTTTCAAGTTTTGCAATTTTGACTATGGAATCCCCTTCATTCGGTGTTTCCAAATGATCCCAAATAGCTTTTGCAGTAGAGCTATCTGATAATCCCATGATTTGTTGATCTGATAATGTGCTCAAAAGTGCTTCTCTTGCTTTGCAATCATTTTCTTCATCTTTACCTAAAGTAATAGGAGCAGGCTGACCAGTTACATCAGCAGTATAACCATTCTTAGTAACTTCCCAAATGTCTTTACCAATGCAATTCAGATGTGTCTCCATTCTGATTTTCCATATTCCATAGTTGGTTCCATCAAGTTTAGGACTATCCTTTCTAAAATAATTATTAGACATTGGATCTCCTCAAGTTGTTAAACTTCTGCAAAAAAAGAGGACTAGGCTCTGATACCAATTGTAGGTCCCGGGGACAACTGAGAGGAGGGGGGGTGAATCAGTTGTCTAATAAATTCAAACTAAAATCTTATTAACCAACTTAATGCTTAATACCGGTAAGACAGTTAAATGTGCCGGTAAATAGTGTTAACAGGAAATGCTGTATCGGTAAGAATTAATGCATGAAACATAAGCACAAAGTCAACCACAACACATGACACAAATATTTGTACGTGGAAACCCTGTAAGGAGAAAAACCACGGTGGGAAACCTTACCCACAATCACATGATACTATTGCAGATAGTAAGTGTACAAAGAGGGATCTGCACATGCAGAAAGGCCAATAGCCTAGAGCTCACTGCTCAAACACAAATGGGAGTCACACTGACTACAGTTGGATGGTTAAATCCAATGAGAATGTACTGCACAAAATAGCATCTTCATATGCTGGATTCAGTACCGGTGTAATGATGATATGCTTCTACAAAAACCTAGCTTCACCTTCAAATGATGTCTTCATGTATACCTCTACTTAATCTTGCATATACCTTCTTACAATTCTTTTTCGCATTCCACACTTGATCTTACAAATAAGATCTTACATTTATACCATACCCTAAGACCAATTTTAGTAGGTCGGCTCTACATGATATTACAATAAAACATTTTACAAATAATACAATATCCGATGCAATAACTGATTGAACATGTCGGCTTAATGCTTTTATAACAATAATAAATCATCTCCATAGTGTGCCATGTTGATCTGGAAAAGATAAACCTGCCGGTGTAACCTAGATAACCTAGACCTATTTGCCAGTAAAAGAAAATATGCAAATAAGAATATACCAATGATATTACTTCAAGGAAAAGTGTCCACATGATGTCTTTGACATTACCAAGTGTCTTCCATGTCATTGTAGGTACCGGTGAACATTATATCCTGCCGGTGTAACCCTATACCAGTGATTGTTGAATAGTTTACTGATTGCTAGTGAATGGTGCTAGATCTCCAAAGTAGGCATATTTAGTAGGTGTTGACATCAATGACAAAACCATACTAAAATACCAACATCCTCCATTTGGATTTTATTGGAATTTTGCTTCTTTAAGAAGCCATGTAAATGTAATAAGAGCCAAGAGCTCATTGGTCTTGTTTAGGTCCTAGGTTCACAAGTCTAGGTTGAGTTTTCTTTTGGAGTAGAGGGTATGTGTGCCCATTGATGAGTTTGGAATCCTTTTAGCATGGTTGTGTCCATAGGATAGCCCAATGTAGGCCTAAAAGTCAAGAAAAGCAACATTGCAAAAGTTGCTCAAAAGTTGCTCAAAAGTTGCAAAAAGTTGCATGACAACTTTTCAAAGTTGTCATGCAAGTTTTCCACCTAATAGGTCATAACCTTAGCTTGGCATGGAGAACCCTAACCTTAGCACACAAACCAGGGCAAATACATTATATATGGTTGAAAACCCTAAAATGATGGGTTGGATGTCAGATTGTACGGCCAAAGGAAAAAGACCTTGACTGTGATTGTGTTTTGGTTTCCAGTCGGCACAAATGGAGCAATGAAGGATTGTTAATGGATTTTTATAGAACTTAAATTGTATTGGGAGTATTTTTTAGTGTTGAGACATTCATTTTGAGCACTTAGATCAAGTTTTTTTTCCAAGTTTTGGTGTGTTTGTAAATACTTTGCAAATTTCTTCTTTACTTTCCAGTTTTGGACTGTTTTGTGTAAATGGGTTGACAACTTCTATCCCCATTGTGGAAACACCATGAAACCATGGGGAATAGGAGTGCAAACCCTATATAGTATCACAAAGGAAGAATGGTCCTTGAAGATGCAGGAAAGCCTTTCAAAGACCCACTCCTAGGCGAGACTAGATTGTGCCTGACTAGGAAGGGTTAAGGTTGTAGAGGTCTGTGAGAGAAAGGAAGGACAAGGAAGGAGGAAACATTTGTAGGATTTGTAGAGGGGTGTGTGGAGAATCATTGGTGAGAAGGAGGAGCTTCCACCAATCCAGACAAGGTGGTGAAGATAGCAAACCATCACTATGACCCTGGCAGGCCTAAAAACCCTCATAAAAACCCTCAAAAACCCCTAAATTCACCTAGGGCAGTGTACAGACACTTGGAGGCCCAAAAATAGGAAAATATTTGAGCCTTTTCCAAATGAATAGTATTCCCTTTGGGAAGTTTCACAAGTTTGGGCATAGTTTTCAAGAGGGAGCCCTAAAAGTCCAGAATGGAGGCCTAATTGGGGCACATTCCTTATAGCCCTATTTTGTAGGAAAGAAGCAAAATAGTGAGATCGATAACAAGTAGGAAGGTCAAAACCTCTTGGGGGAACATGAATGGATGGAGAACTATGTCAAAGACCTATCCTATCCTTTCTAGGACCTGAGGAGGTGTAGGAAGAGTTAGACCCTTATTAGCCTATGTGAGGGTTTTTGAAGCTTGTGAGTAGGTGAGACCTTAGGAGAGGAATCACAGGTTGTTGGTGGGTGGATTGGGAAAAGTCAGGGGATTCCACAACCAAGGGAAGTCCTAAAGACCCTAGGGTGTGGTTGGAACACCTGGTGATCCAAGGAGAGGATCAAAGAGCATAGACTAGGCTAGTCTATCCCATACCCTTTCCCATCAGATTGGTATCAGAGAAAAGTTAAAGATTTGGTGGACCATGCATGTCTCTATATTCTGGTGGATTAGTAGGGGAGAAAATAATGGTCACTAATGCAGAGTTGGCTAGGGAGGTAGAAGAACAAAAGGAGAAAAATAGACTCCTTGAAGATGCTATGAGTGAGATAAGGAACAAGTTGCAAGAAGTGGTTGATCAGAAAGCACAAGAACTTTGGGGTGCAGACACTAGTGACAGAGGCAAGAAAGCTATTGATCTAGATGAAATCATACCTAATCCAAACCCCTTAATCAATGAAGAACCTTTTGTAAAGGCCATCAAGGCTTTGAATACAAAAGCTTTTGAAGGATTCCCACATTTTAATGGAAGGATGGATATTGACACCGTCATGGAATGGATTGAGGGTATGGAGAACCACTTTGAGTGTGAAGGTGTGACAGAAGCTCAAAAGGTTAAGGTTGCCAATTCAAGACTAAAGGGAGCAGCCTTGACATGGTGGAATTACTTGCAAGAGGAGAGAATTAGCATGGGGAAGCTACCTATTGCAAACTGGAAGGCCATGGTGAGTAAGATCAAGGAGAACTACTTGCCAGAGGATTACGAAGTCCAACTTCATAAGAAGAGATAGGGATTGAAGCAGAAATATCTTGATGTGGCCTCCTACATAGAGGAGTTTCAAAAGCTTTGTCTTAGATCCAAAGTCCAAGAAGAGGAATCTATCAAGGTGGCTAGGTATCTAAGTGGCCTAAAGTGGAACATCCAAGAGGAGATAAGCCTATGGAATCCTACCACTATCCAAAAGTGTCATTAGCTTGCTACTAAGGTGGAAGAGAGGAACAAAAGGAAGGGAGACTCCAACAATAGGGGTAGAGGCAAAGGTAGAGATCAAATTTATCATCGAGGTGGTTACCAAAGCAAGGCAAGTGAGCAAAGGAATCAAGGAGAGTCCAAGTTGACTTAGCATAACAGTGAAACCACTCTTAGAGGAGGCCATTCTCAAGGAAGAGGTGCACAAGGGGGCCCAAATAGGAGAAGAGGTACTAGCAGGGGTAATTCCTACTTTACAACCATGAAATGCTACAATTGTGGTCAATTGGGACACCTAGCCTATAGATGCCCTGACAAGCCTACCTCATCAAATAGTGGAAAGAGGGTTTCTTATGCCCATGAAGACACATCAAGCAAAAAAACACTTGAGGTGGACCATATTGAATTAGAGATTGGAGAAAATTTGATGTTCAATAGAGTCTTGATAAGACAGCCAGTTAAGGATGAACCTAAGCATAGGAGAGCATTATTTAGGGTGAGATGCAAAATCCTTGGTAAGGTTTGCAAGGTGATAGTTGATTCAGGGTCAACTGATAACATCATATTAGATGAGGTAGCCAAGAAGTTGAAACTCACAAAGATACCCCACACTAGCCCTTACAAGGTGACATGGTTGAATCAAGGACAGAGTGTGCTTGTCAATGAATAGACTTGGGTAGAGTTTTCTATTGGAGTATACAAGGTTAAGATCCTTTGTGATGTGTTACCTATGGATTCTTGACATCTACTACTAGGTAGACCCTGGCAATTTGATAGGAAGGTGATCTATGATGGAGAGGAGAACTCCATTTCCTTCAAGAAGGACAGTAGAACCTATAAGATTTAGTCTCTACTAGAGAATGATGAGGGAACCTCAAGAACAGTGGGATGTTCCATCTTTGTGAAGCCAAAGGAGGAGGAAGATAAGTTGCAAATAGAGGTACCTAAGGAGGTAAAGAAAATGTTGCAAGAATATAAAGACATAGTGAGTGATGGAGCACCTGCAACACCTCCACCAAGAAGGTCTATAAGCCATCAAATAGACTTTGTCCCTAGTGCATCCCTGCCCAATAAAGCAACATATAAGCTCACACTTGATCAAAACAAGGAGGTGGCAAGGCAAGTGCAGGAGTTGTTGGATCAAGGACTAATCAAGAAGAGCATCAGCCCATGTGGAGTCTCGGTAGTACTAGCAACAAAGAAGGGAGGCAAGTGGAGACTTTACACTGATTCAAGGGCAATCAATAGGATCACCATAAGGTATAGATTTCCTATTCCTAGAATAGAGGATTTGATGGACTGTTTAGGAGGTGCCATGTATTTTACTAAGTTGGACCTTAAAAGTGGTTATCATCAGATTGGGATTAAGGAGGGTGATGAGTGGAAGACCACTTTTAAGACCACAGAAGGGTTGTATGAATGGCTTGTGATGCCATTTGGACTTACCAATGCCCCAAGCACCTTCATGAGATTGATGAATGAGATGTTGAAGGACTTCACAGGGAGATTTGTGGTGGTGTACTTAGATGAAATACTCATCTATAGCAGAACCAAAGAGGAGCACCTAGAACATTTGAGGTTAGTCCTAGAGAGGTTGCATGAAGAGAAGTTGGCAATCAACTTAGAGAAGTGTGATTTTCTAAAGCAAGAGTTAGTCTACTTGGGGTTTGTGGTGTCTAAGGGAAAATTGAAGATGGATCCAAGTAAAGTGGAGGCAATCTTGAATCGGCCTGCCCCTAAAATAGGGACTAAAGTTAGGAGTTTCCATGGTTTAGCCCAATTCTATAGAAAGTTTGTGAGGAACTTCAGTGGCATATGTGCACCAGTACTTGACACCATAAAAGGAGGCCTCAAAACTAAGTTCAAATGGACTAAACAAGCTGATAAAGCATTCCAAATATTGAAGCAAGAAGTAGCCACAAAACCCATCCTACTCTTACCTACTTTTGACAAGCTATTCACATTGGAATGTGATGCAAGTGGAATTGCAGTAGGGGGTGTATTGAGTCAAGAGGGAAGGCCTATGGCATTTTTTAGTGAGAAGATTAATGAGGCAAAGAAGAGGTATTTAGCATATGATCTAGAGTTGTATGCACTAGTTCAGTCTCTCAAGAAGTGGAGGCATTACCTACTCCCAAAAGAATTTGTGGTGTTCACATATAACCAGGCTTTGAGTTACATTAACACTCAAGAGAAGCTTAGCAATAGACATTTGAAGTGGATGGAGTACCTCCAATCCTTTACCTTTACCATCAAGCATAAAAAGGGGCAGCTCAACAAGGTGGTAGATGCTTTAAGCCGAAAGTTATTGACTGTCCAAGAATTACAATTGCAAAGCATAGGGATAGAAGGTTTCAAGGATCTCTATGAAGAAGATGAGGACTTCTCATCAGCCTACAAGGTCTACAAGGAGTTTGAGAATCATTTTTCATGGTGAGTATGTAGATTACACTCTTCAAAATGTTCTCTTCCTCCATTTGGATTTTGTTGGGATTTTGCTTCTTTAAGAAGCCATGTAAATGTAATAAGAGCCAAGAGCTCATTGGTCTTGTTTAGGTCCTAGTTTAGGTCCTAGGTTCACAAGTCTAGGTTGAGTTTTCTTTTGGAGTAGAGGGTATGTGTGCCCATTGATTATTTTGGGGTCCTTTTAGCATGGTTGTGTCCATAGGATAGCCCAATGTAGGCCTAAAAGTCAAGAAAAGCAACATTGCAAAAGTTGCTCAAAAGTTGCAAAAAGTTGCATGACAACTTTCCAAAGTTGTCATGCAACTTTTCCACCTAATAGGTCATAACCTTAGCTTGGCATGGAGAACCCTAACCTTGGCACACAAATTGAGGTAGAGACATTATATATGGTTGCAAACCCTAAAATGATGGGTTGGATGTCAGATTGTACAACCAAAGGAAAAAGACCTTGACTGTGACTGTGTTTTGGTTGTCAGTTGGCACAAATGGAGCAATGAAGAATTGTTAATGGATTATTCTAGAACTTAAATTGTATTGGGATTCTTGTTTACTATTTACACATTCATTTTGAGAACTTAGATTAAGTTTGTTTTCCAAGTTTTGGTGTGTTTGTAAATACTTTGCAAATTTCTTCTTTACTGTCCTTTTTTGGACTGTTTTGTGTAAATGGGTTGACAACTCCTATCCCCATTGTGGAAATACCATGAAACCATGGGGAATAGGAGTGTAGAACCTATATAGTATCACAGAGGAAGCAGGGCCCTTGAAGATGTAGGAAATCCTTTCAAAGACCCACTCCTAGGCGAGACTAGACTGTGCCCAGTTATGAAGGGTTAAGGTTGCAGAGGTCTGTGAGAGAAAGGAAGGAAAAGGAAGGACACACCCTTGGAGGAGTTGTATAGGGGTGTGTGGAGAATAATTGGTGAGAAGGAGGAGCTTCCACCATTCCAGACAAGGTGGTGAAGATAGCAAATCATCACTGTGACCCTGGCAAGCCTAAAAACCCTCATAAAAACCCTCAAAAACCCCTAAATTCACCTAGGGTAGTGTACGGACACTTGGAGGCCCAAAACTAGGAAAATATTTGAGCCTTTTCCAAATGAATAGAAGTCCCTTTGGGAAGTTTCACAAGTTTGGGCATCGTTTCCAAGAGGGAGCCCTAAAAGTCCGGAATGGAGGCCTAATTGGGGCACATTCCTTGCAGCCCTATTTTGTAGGAAAGAAGCAAAATAGTGAGATCGGTAACAAGTAGGAAGGTAAAAACCTCTTGGGGGCACATGAATGGATGGAGAACTATGTCAAAGATCTATCCTATCCTTGCTAGGACTTGAGAAGGTGTAGGAAGAGTTAAACCCTTATTAGCCTATGTGAGGGTTTTTGAAGCTTGTGAGTAGGTGAGAGCTTAGGAGAGCAATCACATGTTGTTGGTGGGTGGATTGGCCAAGGTCAGGGGATTACACAAGCAAGGGAAGTCCTAGAGACCCTAGGGTGTGGTTGGAATAGCTGGTGATCCAAGGAGAGGATCAAAGAGCATAGACTAGGCTAGTCTATCCCATACCGTTTCCCATCAGTTATGTGGTCACTAAAGAGGGAAGAGAATAAAAAGAGGAAAGACACCTCATAATCAAGTTACCTTAGAGGCATGATTGTGAAGAGGGTAAAAGACACAAGGGTAGTGGAGGCTACTGGCATGATATTGGAATCAACAAAATTCAACATGATTGTGGCTAAGAAAGAGGCAAAAGAAAAGGTAGATCTCCAGGTAAAGTTGGAGGTAATTCTAAAAGCCTACAATGAAGCCAAAGATGAAATAGCCCAAAGGGACAACATGATTGCCAAATTGAATAATCAAATAGCAAGGCAACATCATCAAGGTGAATCCTCTAACCTTGATGATTGCCTCTTCTCCAGCCAAACCTCCCTCTGCTAGTCCAATCATTGAGTTTCCCTTGTCCCCTGTAAACCTTGGTTTCCAATCCACTGAGTCTATTCAAGATGAGATGGAGAAATTGAAGCAGGCTCAAGCCATATTTGCTAGTAAATATGAGGAAAAGATTAGAGGCACAATTTTTAAGTTTGTTGACACAGTAGGAGCTTTTATTGTGTACATATATGTAAAAAGTATTTTAAGCATGTTGATTGATCTGAAGGAAGACAAGGTTGCTCTGGAGAAAATTTTGAATAAGTGGATGGCAAGGGAAGGAGATTTGGAACTTATGTCTTCATCTTATGAAGAGGCAGAGGTTGATGCCAATATTAAATCCACATGTGAGTTGGTTAAAGGTATGTCTAGGTTAGCAGAAGGGAGAGCTAGTTTAGAGAGAAAGATGAAACTGTACATAAAAGAATATGCTAACTAGAAGTTTGAACTGTTTTCTAGAGGTTTTGTTAGTTCAAGTCAGTTGAAAGATAAAAAGGTGTGGCTAGATGAGCTCGGACATAAATTGTCGCAACAGATAAATGAATTCATCAATTCAGATGACACATCTTTATTTATTCGAACAATTGAAGAAATTGATCAAAAGATGAAGTCACACTATGGTTTTTTGGAGGCTAAAGTCAAGGATTTAAGAAGCACCTAGTAAAGATTAATTAAATTGAAAAAGAAAATTATTAACTCTACATAGCTTGATGATGACACATTTCAAGAATGGAAAGACAAATATGTGGTGCAAGAAGCGAAGGATCAAGAGTGAATAATTGATGTTGCAGTCTCACAACAACCCTCAGGAAGTTAGGATTGAAAATGACTTGCAACCTATTTTAAGAGGGAATCACAGTTGTAACAAACTATTCCTAGGAAATTCTGAAGCTTGTTTGCATCCATATCATTATAAATGGATACCAGGACTTGAGAAGAGGGGATCACAAGAATTTGTAAAGAAACTCTACAAAAATATATCTAAGGTTTTCTAGTTCTTTTAGAAATCACCTTGAGTTATGTAATATTTTCAAAATGAATATTAATATATAGATCAAACCTTTCTGAGCCTAAATCTTTGTTGTCTTCTTGTGTGCATTCATTGATTTACTGGTTTCTTTTGAATAATCTAGGGTTTGCAAGGCAATCTTACAGACATGTTTTAGATTTTTCTCTCAAGGAGGGGAATTAAATATACGTGAAACCTTTCTGTTAGTAAATCAAATTTTTTCTGCTTGAATTTGATGACTAGATTTGGAATAAAAAAAAGACTTCTATATATGTCAGGCATATATTAGGTTGATAAAGCCGAAGCAATGAAATGTATGTAAATGCTCAGATTTGGAATTCTTGTTTAGTTTGGTGACTCCGTAGCCTAGAATAGGTACTGATATCATTTATGGAGATCTTTCTATCTTTCTTGGGGTCAAGACCAAAAATGAATACATATTTTCTCTTTAGTTTTAGTATTATTGAGGTGATGAGGTTCACAGGTTTGTAACATTGGTTTACTGTGGATCTTATATTAAAATTGTGAAAGTATTCATGAGAGGTATACACACCTAAGCTTATGACAAGCTTGAAGTGTAGAAGGTTTTTCATTAACCTTGTTATATGTTATTCTGCATTTTGATTTTCTTGTCATTCTCTCCAAATGCAATAGATGCTTTGAATTTTATTACAGAGGGGATAATCAGAATTTGAGAACAACAGGTACTTCCTCATCAATCTTTTCCTTTTGACTATCATCAACATTTATACTTACCAATGGAATTTGATTATCAGTAGATTGTGTGGTCATTGGTTGCTCATCAGAGCTTTTTTCTTTAGTTTGCTTCTCCACTTGTTCCTTTTGTTGCTCATGTTGTTCAAACATTTGAACATGAACATTAGGTATATCTATATGATTAACAGTATTATCAACATTATCCTTGGTGTTATCATCAGGAATGAATATTGGTTCAGTATCAATCAAATCATCATACATATGCTTGTTATCGGGTTCAAAATATGTGATCTTAACACCTTTGGGAAGTTATTCTGACTTTGGCTTTTGATAACTATCCTCCTTAACTTGTTCATCTTTTTCTTCATCTTCATCCAAGATGAGACCTAAATCATTCTTAATCAAAATCTCAGTCTCCTTCTGGACTGATTCGGTCTCTCCTATTAACATTATTGTTAATCTCTTCTTGGATCTGAATGATTCCTTTACTTTCACTTTTATTTGTTCAATATCTTCTTCACTAGCTTCTGGTTCCAGGTGCTTAAAGATATAACAAAATAAAAAAATTGTCTTGGCTAATGGCTTCCTACCACCTTGCATTAATAAGATTATACAAAGAATCAAGAATTTTCCCTTGCAACTCAATAATGACTCTTCTATATTTATTCATACTAAAAATGACAACATCTTCAATCTCTGTTTGTTGACTTTAAGATAAATGAACAAAAAGTGTATTCAAACCTTTGTATATCCCATAATCCTTGATTATTTGAGCCATTCTATTGAAAGAGTCTTCTGATGTAAATAGTTTCTTAGGTGTCTTTCCCTTACTGGTTTCTTTAGGCTTCTTAACACTTCTCTAAGTGCTCTTGTATCATCTTTTGATTCAGTAGCCTCTTCATCATTTGCCAGTTTGTGGGCTTGTTGCTTCTTCCTCTTTCTAGTTTGTACTGGTTCAGCAAGTGGATCAACAACTTTTTGCTTCCTCCGGAACTGAATTTTAGATGGTTTTCCTCTTTGTGATTCAGTCGGTTTGTCTTCTTCTATCTTCTTCTTTACTACTTTGTCTTTTTCAGCTCTAGTCTTACTGGTAGGGGTACCAGTAGGTGCACTTGATTCTTCATCTTACTCTGGTGAGTACTTAGCCCTTGTTTCTTCTATCTTCTCTTTTGTCAAACCTTCATGCTTAGCAAAAGCTTCAACCTCCTTCCTTACCTTCTTGGCAATTACTAGTCTCTACAACTCAGAGTGGACTTGTAGTAATTTTTCTTTGTAAGTCCCAAATCTCTCTGTAGTGGTATCTGTCGGTTGCTCTAACAGATGGTCAACATAAGAAATGAGTAGATCCTTGCCTACTTTATATCCCATATGTAATACCCATGTGGTTCCAGGGATAACTGCTTCCATCATACAGGTGTCAGTATCCACCATAAAATAAATTGTCTTCTCATACCGGTTGACTACTTCTGTCAGTATACGCTCTCTAGAATGCATTTTCTTTTGAACTTCCTTGAAGTAACCCCATGAAATATTATCAAACTTATCCTTCAGTATCCTAATGTTGTTCTTCATCTGAAGTAGTGCAGGGCTAACTTCAATCCATTGAAAATCTACAATACCAAGGAAATGGTTTTGGAAATAGAAGAACAATCCCAAAATCAATTGTCCAAATTTGACTCTCAACTTCTAGATTCACTATCAATTGACTTCTTACTGCCTCTACGAGATTATAGTCAAAATTCTCCTTTACCATCCAGTAGGAAGTATGAATAGCTATTATCGGTATACTATTCATTCTACTAGAATAGTAAATCATGTAACCAATCACCATGGAGGCATATTTCACAGCTGGATCATTGATGTTGTTAATTGTCATGAGTCTACCATCCAATCTTGATCCTGGTAGCTTCTCAACATCATTCTTAGGTATTGATCTAAATAAGGGTGCTTCACCGATTGAGAAGAATCTGGTTACTACATGAATGACCTCCTTAGTTATTTTATGTGGTCGATCCAACCACATAAACTGAACATGAATGTGACTCAAAACAAATCTAACTAACTCATTTTCAAAATCATCAATGAAGTTAACTACATGATGAAACCCTTTCTCAGTGACACTTTTAAATTGTTCTTTCAATATGACCTTGTTATCACACAATAATCTATACTATTAATGAATGACTGAAACATCCATATCCTCTAGTTTGCAGTGATAAAAAGATCTAACATCCTTAACATGCAAAAATCCATACGATACACTAGATAGGGTACCGATAGGGTCTATTTCCTTTGATTTGTAAGGATGTCATTTAAACTCTAGTTGTGGCCTCTCGGTCACATCAACTAGATGTTGAGTATCCATACTACAATATGTAAAGCTTCAAATTAGAGAGTAAGATTCACAGATAAATACCTTTCTTGCTTCTAAACTAGGGTTTCACACTGTTTACCGATTCACAATGCACTTCTCATTAGCCCAAATCTCTTCTAGACATGCTAAATGCTGCAATCACAAACTTTCCTCTACTTTGCCCACTCACCAAATTCCCTCAATATTGAAATGTGTCAAATGAAACTCAAAATTTTCCTTTTATTTTCTTTCAAACTACTACATTAAATGCTTTAACCGACAAAACCCTAAAATGCCTTAAAATACTCTAAAGCGTATTACCGGGTGCAAAAACTCACTGATATTTACCGGTT
Source organism: Cryptomeria japonica (assembly GCF_030272615.1). Taxonomy (NCBI): domain Eukaryota; kingdom Viridiplantae; phylum Streptophyta; class Pinopsida; order Cupressales; family Cupressaceae; genus Cryptomeria; species Cryptomeria japonica. The sequence goes on along the minus strand of NC_081415.1, from coordinate 628,968,227 downwards.
ATGATTTAAAAAGGCATAAACATTAAAATGCATCAAAATATGCAGAGTTAACTTACAGTACTTCTTCCAGGGGTTCATCTCATAATTTGACAATAAGCTCACCCCAAGTTGTAGAAACAACTTAGTTTGTTGGTGATGGATTCTCCACACTAGGTAAAGGATTTTATTCCTCAGCTGGTTTGTCATCACTCTTCTTCTTCCAGGTTCTATTCATCTTAGCTCTAGTTTCTTCAATATCAACTTTCTATTTTCCTTTCCGGTCTACAAGATGATTCACCAGTTGGTTCTTCTGTGTTCTGCAAAACTTGGCAATGTGTCCCAGTTTGTTACAATGATAACATGTCATTCTAGATGCTCTCCAAGGTCCTATGTTGCCTCTACTTGTTCTTCTTTTGTAGTTCATTGCCAAATATCCAAAAATTTTGTAGATTGAACAAATCACATTGACTCTCTTCTCTATCTCATAAGGACTAGACTGGTTAACATAAGGTCTTTGTCAATTTGTGTTCCTCCGGTCATTGAAATTCCTTCTCCAATCACCAATAGGTCTTGGATTCATATGAGGTGTTAGATAATTAGCTCCATACCTGCATTCAATAGATCCATGCCCATACATGTTGCATGTATAACAATAACCTTCAAATTTTCTAGGAACATATCTAGTGTTAGGTCTATAACCAGTATTAGCATTATATCTTCTTCTACAAACATTAGCAGTATGTCTTGGTTTATGACAATTAAAACAAGCAAGTTTGTAAGATTTCTTACCGATAGGATTCTGAGCCTTAGGAGCTATTTTACCTTCATGCATGTTGCTCTTGGTACCAGAAGGTTCTCCCTTATCAAATGTATTATATCCTAACCCAGATGTATCATCCTTTGAGATTGGATCTATTCATCCAGCAAGGTAGAACTCTTTTTGAATTTTGCAAGCTTCTCATTAGCTTCTGTAAACTCTTTAGTTAAACCTTCATTTTGCTTCATAAGAGTCTCTCTAAGAGACATTTCCATATCAAGATCTACTTTTATTTCTTGTTTCTCATCTTTCTCCTCATACCAATGTTCATAAAGAGTGCTATTCTCTTTCTTTATCTTAAAGATATCATGATCTTTCTCCTTGATCTTGTCTTCAGCTATCCTCCTAGCTTCAAGTTCTTGACTCATGCGGATTGTAAGGGCTTCAAGTTCTCTCCTTAGGTTAAGCTTCTGACCATTTAGTTTCTCCACTTCCTCAACCAATGCATCTATATTTGCTTCATCAGAAGAGATTCTTTCACTAATCTCTAACAATTGCTCGATCAATTCCTTCTTTTTAGCTAGTGATGTCTTATACTTGCCTCTTAGGGTTTCTAGCTCTTCCTTTGTTTCTACAAGTTACTTAGCCATCTCTCGGTAACTCATTCCTTCCCCCATATTTACCTTAGGATTAGAGATCCCTTCCATGTGGTTAAGCCTTAAGGAATTTAGGCTCTGATACCAATTGATGAACTTATAAGGCACTAGGAGGGGGGGGGGTGAATCAGTGCAAGTAAAAACAATATAAATCTGATTATCAATTTTACCCACTTAAAACTCAATAGGCATATAATAAATAACACCAAGTATGTAATCACCACATAAAGAATAAACCACATGCCACAAGACTTTATATATGGAAAAAACCATGGTGGGAGTTAGTACCCACAAGATCCACTATCTGCAGTATAGAGATCTGACCGGTTAAGGTCTACAACACTCAGTTAGGGGCACACCCTATTAGGAGTGTCTAGGCCCGATTAAGAGCTCTACAATAAGTCCTATGAGGATTGCCCTGCTAGGAGCTACCCAAGTTACTGAGATTTGCAAACACAAGTTAATGTGTCACCTAGTTAGAGGATTTTAATAATCAGAACTATTAGAATCTGACTACACCCTTTTAGGAGTGACCTTGTAAGAGGATTTTCTTGCTGGAATTGTTAGGGAGATAACAAGTACAAATGATCTCAATATAACACCTTCAATTTTTTATAAGATCCTCTTCAAAACATTACAACATCACATAAAATTCATCTCTCAACTCCTCTGATCACTGCACTATCAGAAATACAAAATTCGTTAATGATTTTTCACACTTTCAAGGTCATACACATGTCTCCTTTCATACCTCATCAAACATTTAAAATCATCATTAGGTAGGCTAGAACCTTGTTACAATTCCCTAGGTTTAGTGCATCTAGGCAAACTTGAATTTTATGCTTTAATTATGTCAGCCACCGACATAAGAAATCCAATTTTGTGTCGTTTTACCGATCTGAGTGATTTTCATCACTACCGGTTAAGTCTCACATAGAATACCTGCTCTATCAATCAAATCTCATTCATCTAATTGGATTAGCATGTGCAGTCACAAACATAACTTCATGAACCAATTCTTATTGCTTCTATCAAACCGCATCATCTCATTCATCATAGATTTCATGTACCAGTTGTCAGAATATAAATATTTTTATCTTTTATCAGTTAAAGTCCTAAATACTGGTTCTGATAAAAACTGTCTCTACTAACTGGTTAAGCCTTGCGGATTGAACTGTAGGACTTAGATGACTTACAAAAATATGGTTACCATCAATGACAACATACAATATAGTCATCATACAATAATCTAATCAAACATGTACTGGTTGCTTTAATCAAACAAACAATTACTGGTTTAGATCAAATGATCAAGTGCCAACATTCAGCATAAATAATCTAGATATATTCTCCTACCTCATACCCCATAGGCATAACCCATGAATTTCTTGGGTCAGTAACTTCCATTTGATATGTATCAATATCAACCATAAAACAAATAGAATCTTCATACCTCTTTACAACATGAGCCGATATCCTTTCTTTGTCATGCATTCTTTTCTGGAAATCTTTGAAATATCCCCAGATTATCTTTGTAAAATAATTTCCAAGTATCTTGATATTGTTCTTTATTTGCAGCATTCTCAATATATCCATAGACCATTGAATATCACCTATACCGAGAAAAAGATTCTAGAAGTAGAAAAACAAACTAATTATCAACTAGCCGAATTTGAATTTATGTTGCTTATCCTTCTTGATTGATTCAAGATTCAATATCAATTGGGTTCTCAAGGCTTATGCTAGATCATAATTACTATTCTCCTTCAACATCAGGTAAGCTATGTGGATAGCAACTTCGAGAATGCTATTCATCCGACTCAAATGATAAACTCTGTAACCGATTACCATAGATGAAAGCTTCACCTTTGGATCATCTATGTCATTTACCATCATTGCATGACCATCCCATTTAGAATTTGTCAATCAGGTAACCTCATCCTTCGGGATTGTTCACCAGTTGCCCATAATTCATTGATGATATGGATGGCTTCCTTTGTAATCTTATATGGTCTATTGAACCACATAAATTGATCATGAATCCTACTCAAAACATATCTGATATGGTCTTCTTCAAAATCATCAAGAAAGTTCAAAGCATGATGAAAACCTTTATCGGTAACCCTTATGAATCGATCCTTTATCATGCCTTGTTCATCACACAGTGTTCGGTATTTGATTAAATATTGCAAAAGTTCCCAAATCCTCTAATTTGCACTGAATGTAAGATCAGATATCTTCAGTATGCAAAACACCATATTGAATGCTTGATAGGGCTCCAGTTGGATTGGTTTCTGTCGACTTATGAGGATGCCTCTTGAATTCAATTCCAAGCCTTTCAGTAACATCAACAATGTGTGGTGTATCCATTGTGAAAACTCAAACACAGAATTAGATTCATAGATAAATACCTTTCAACTTCTTCGCAGCTAGGGTTTTTGGTCTGAATGCACTTTCATCAATTCACTTCTCCATAAATCTTCTCAATCTGCTATCAAATTCACCAATATAGAAATATAGTTCTCTTTTGTTCTTCTATCACTCCACAATGCACACCATATAGGGGTTCTGGAATTGGATTTGACAATGTGCTCCCCCTAAGCTTCATCATAGCTTAGTTTACTAGTGAGGGATTCTCCACACTAGGTGAAGAATTGGAGTCTTCCGATGGTTTCTCATCACTATTATTCCTCCATATCTTATTCATCTCACTCCTAGTTTCTTCCACATCTACCTTCTTCTTTCCTTTCTGGTCAATAGACTAATTAACCAGTTGGTTCATTCTAGCTCTACAAAACTTTGCAAGGTGTCCCAGTTTGTGACAATGAAAACATGTCATTCCAGATACTCTCCAAAGTCCATCATTGCCTCTACTAGTTCTTCTTCAGAAATTCATAGCATTTTGACCATAGTTGTGACAGATTGAACATATTACATTCCATCTATTCTCTCTTTCATATGGACTAGACCAGTTCACATAAGGTCTCTACCAAGTGGGGTTTCTCCGGTCATTATAAGATCTCTTCCATTCACCATTAGACCTCTAATTCATGTAAGATCTCTGATTGTTTACTCTTGACTTGCACTCAATAGCTCTATGCCCATGCTTGTTGCAATTGAGGCAATATCCATCAAAAGTACTAGGCTTATAACCTTCCTATGCATTAGGTCTATATCCATCAAAAGTAATGGATCTACTTCTACAAATATTAATAGTATGACCTACCTTATGACAGTTAAAAAATATTGGTTTGTAGGTTCTCTTACTGATGATCTTCTTGGTCTTAGGTGTAGATTTAACTTCATGCATGATGTCCTTGGTACCAGATGGATCTCCTTGTTCAAAGGTAGTGTATCCCAAGCCATGTGTATCTCCTTGTTGCCTTTGTGTCTGAATCTGCTCATCAAGCATAGCAGTGCTCCTATTGAATTTAGCTAATAACTCATTAGCATCAGCCAACTCCTTGGTAAGCTCCTCATTATTCTTTGTAAGACTTTCTCTAAGAGACATAGGCATGTCTAGATCAACTTGTATTTCCTCTTTTTCTTCTCTTTCCTCTCAAATATGTACATGTAGGTTACTAATCTTCCAGTTTACGTTAACAATATCATGCTCTTGATCTCTTATTTTGTCTTCAGTTGTCCTCCTAGCTTCCAACTCTTGACTCATCCTGATGGTAAGGGCTTCCAACTCTCTCCTCATATTTGACTTATCATCATTTAGCTTTTCCACCTCATTAACCAAGGCATCAATGTTTGCTTCCTCAGATGAAATGTTTTCACTAATTTTCATCAATTGCTCAGCCAACTCTTTTCTCTTAGCCAATGAAGCTTTGTACTTGACCTTTAGTTCATTATAGGCTTCTTCACATTCTTCAAACCTGTGTGAAATCTCTTTATAACTCATTGAACCTTCCCCCATATTAGCCTTAGAGATCCTTCTCAAGCGGTTAAGCCTTAAGGGAATTAGGCTTTGAAACCAATTGATAAACTTATAAGGCACTAAGAGGGGGGGGGGGGTGAATTAGTGCAAGCAAAAACTTAATTAATCTGATTACACCTTTTACCAATTTGAAAACCAATATGCATGCAAGAAATAAAACCACATAAGAAAACACCCAATAAATCATGCAAACCATAACACAATGATTTTTCACGTGGAAACCCAAATGGAAAAAACCATGGTGGGAGTTAATACCCACAAGGATCAACTATCTGTAGTATAGAGATTTGATCAATTAAGGTCATACAACACCATGTTAGGAGTGACACCCGGTTAAGAGTGCTTTAGCCCGGTTAAGAGCTATTATAATAAGGCCTATTAGGACCTAGCCCTATTAGGAGCTACCCGGCTAAGGGATTTCAAAAAACAAGCTAATAAGTCACCTTGTTAGAGGATTTTAACCTTCAGACCTATTAGGATCCTACCACACCCAGTTAGGAGTAACCTTGTGAGAGGATTTTCTTGCCACAACTATTAGGGAACAACAAGTTCAACTGATCTATTGATAGCACCTTTGTGCTTGATTAGATCTGCTTTTGCTCAACTTCTATCACTGACTAAATATCAAAACCTAACTCCTCCTTCCACCGAATGATCAAATTCTCACTCTTGATCTATAAAATCATACAAATTTCATCTCCTTATAAAAACTTTATTAATTTGGTTAAGAACCTTGGAACAATTCCCTAAGTTCATTGAATCTAGTCACCTTATTTATTTTCCCACTTATTACACTTTACTTATGTTGGCCACACAAAACATAACTCAAAAATATAACAATAAGTCTACTGGTGATTGATCAAATTGGCTCTGCTTTACCAGTTTTGTGTTCTTCATGCTTGTGATTGTTCTTCCAATCATAACTTGCTCAATACTCTAAATGTAATAATGTGGTTTCAATCAAAGATTCATGTCAATTTCATAAACATATGTTCCAAACCACAACGTCTAACTCTTCTTCAATGGTCCGTACTGATTGCTTTATCATCGTTCTGCTCTTGTTTACCAATTAGACTCTACCAATTGGTCTAAATGATGTAGATGACTAACAAAATATGGTTTCCATCAATGACAACACAAATAAAGCTATCAATCAAGTTATTACATCATCATCAAGCCAACAAGATGTTCCTTCGATTGGGAAATCCACATATTATGTTTTATTTATTGATGATTTTAGTAGAAGGACATGGGTTTATTTTCTAAAGAGTAAATAGGAATTTTTTAGTTGTTTAAAGAATTTAAAGAAATGATTGAGTTGTCGACTCGAAATAAAATTAAATGTTTGGGGATTGCTAATGATGGTGAATTTTTCTCTAATGATTTTGATAGTTTCTATCAAGACTATGGTATTAACAGACAAAAGACAACTCCATATTCTCCATGGAAGAGTGGAGTTGCAGAAAGAATGAATACGACATTGATGGAGAAGGCTAGGAGTATGTTGAGTGGTGCTGGTCTAGAACAAAAGTTATGGGCTGAAGCTATTGCCACTACTTACTTCCAGATTAATAGGTCTCCTACATCAACTCTTGTTGATAAAACACATATGGAAGCATGTTCAGGTCACAAGCCTTCATTGACACATCTTAGATTTTTTGGTTGCAAGGCATATGCACATGTGCCAAAGGAGAAGCGAACAAAGTTGGAGAAAAAGGCTATGAAATGTATCATCATCGGCTATAGTTATGGTGTGAAATGATGCAATATTTGGGATCCTATTGCACAAAGGTAATTAATAGTAGAAGTGTTATCTTTAGAGAAATTAAGTCTCCTTCTATTAGATTGCAGCCAAAACAAACTAAGCAGGAAGATGTGATTCAATTCCCTTCTATGCCTGAGAGAGTTTAATCGATAACCCTTGATAGGAAAGAAGTAGAGGAGAGCTCATCTAGCTCTAAATCTTCAGAAGAGGAGGAAGAACCTCCACGTCAACTTGTTTTAAGGTCTACAAGACATAGACAACCACCTGAAAATTATTCACCTGATGATTGGAGATGTATTTTTTCTTTGAATACTAATATGGATGAGCCTAGATCTATAGAAGAGGCATTAGGAATGATGCAAAATCCTGGAAGATTGATATGGAAGAAGAAATGATAGCTTTGACAAAGAATGATACATGGGATCTTGTACCATTTCCTAAAGGACAAAAGCATGTTGGTTGCTGTAGACACCTAAAAATGGTCAACGCTTGTGAAGTCATACTTTAACATTTGCGCATTGCCTCATTTTAGGTTTTTGCGTCGCATTAACATTTCTCCTATGATTCGCACTTGATCTTTATCATTTGCGAGCATCGAGTCATTCTTCTGCATTCTTCAGTCATCTCGTCCTCAAATTTGGTCTTGTCGACAACATTATCCAATCATGATTTTGATCGAACTTATCTTGTTGCATCAATGTGCGTGCTAATTTGTCATCATTTTGGACATCGTCAATCCTAATTAGGGTTTTGTCCTCCTATCAATCTTGCGATCGATTTGTCATCAATCGTTGCTCTCTTATCAATCTTATCATTTTGGACATCGTCAATCCTAATTAGGGTTTTGTCCTCTTTTCAATCTTATCATCTGGCAATCGGTTTATCAATCTTGTCGTTTTACGATCGATTTGTCATCGATCGTTGTCATGTTCGATCTTGTCATTTGCGATCGATTTATCATCGATCGTGGTCATTTTCAATCCTGTCTTTTTGCAATATATTCTGTCATCGATCGTTGTCCTCTTATCAATTTTGTCATTTTGCGACCGATTTGTCATCGATCGTTGTCTGTCTCAATTATGTCAATTTGGATCAATTTGTCATTGTTCCTCATCAATTGGCGCATTTTATCAATCAAATTGTTTATTGCATTGGTCATTTATCAATTCAAAATCATGACATTAATTATCTTCAATCAAGACCTAATTGTCATTTTCGCATTTCTAATTCGTCTTCTAGGGTTTTATGATTTAATTTGCCATTTCTTCCTCTAGGATTACTAAATTACTTATTTATCCTAAGTCTTCTCATTACAATTAAATCTTCATTTAATTGGCTAATTATTCCTCTTTGTGAATTGATTAATAAATGAAAAATTATTAATTAATTCACTAATTCCTAATTTCTAATTTCCTAATTTCTAATTTCTTAATTCCTCTTTTTCTAAATTTTCTAATTTCTTAATTCTTAATTTCAATTTCCTCCTATTTCTCTCCTAAATTTATGGAAATGACATAGAAATTTGTCATAGAATTTGTCATAAATTGTCATAAATTCTTGACATAGAAATTTGTCATAGAATTTGTCATAAATTGTCATAAATTCTTGACAGAGAATTTGTCATAAATTGTCATAAATCCTTGCATAGCAATTTGTCATAAACATGTCATAATTTTGCTATTCTTGATTTGAATTTCCATTTGAATCACTATCATGCTAATTTGTTCATTTCTCCAATTTCTCTATAAATTAGATGATTTTCTTCAATCAAATCCCTTGATCCCTTAATTGGTAATTAATAATCCCTGATCAGATTATTGAACTTATGCTTCTAGTACTCTTGAGCTTTTCATCAAAGTCAATCTTGCTTTCAATTGTATGTGCACTTGTAGGTGAGATCCACAAATCCATTTGAAGAGGAAAGAAGAACAATGGAGCCGCATGGAAGAAGCATCCAAATTTTTATCTGGTTTGCATGATATTTGCTTTTGAATGCTTTGTTTTTATGTCTCTATTGAGTGTGCTTAGGATTAGATCATTGCAATGTGTGATTGAGCTAATAATGAATAATATGTCTTTATATATATTGCTTTGATGATTCCTAATTCTGATGCTACATTAATTGGTGAACCCGACGTGAAAAATAACCTTCTAACCCCTTTTCTGTGTTTTTGAGTGCTTTCAAGTTGTTTTGCAGGTCAAAAAAACCAAAAACAGGGCCGTGCAGGGTATTCTGGACACTTCCGCGCTTGTGTCAGACATCTTGCGCCTGTGTCATGCATCTTGCACTTGTGTAGGTGACATCTTGCGCTTGTGTCATACATCTTGCACCTGTGTCATGCATCTTGCGCTTGTGTAAAGTCCAGAACAGAGGTGAAAAATGCAGTTTTTACTTGAAATTTTTCGTGTTTTTGCATTCTATTTTCTGTGCTTTGGATTTTGGTACTAATTATTTGTGTAGAATCTTGGCATATGCATGGAAAAGACTACAAATCAAACTACTAACATGTGTTATGCAGAATCGATGGTCAAAGACAACAAATCAAACCTCTAACTTGGGTTTTGTAGGTTGCCTTGGAGAAACAACCAAACTGTGTGTTTGAGATTTTTAATTAGGCACTTAGTGATTTATAAATAGGTGGGAATGAACATTTGTTTTCTTTGATTGTTAAGTATGATATTGGAGTAGGAGAGTATGCTCTCATCCTTCTTAGGGTGATCAAAAATCCAGATCTTCGATACCATGCTCATGTCTTTGATTGAGTGTCTCCTTTAGAGGGCCTGCCTTCCCGACCACTTTGCTTTTGCAAGCAAGTGATAATCGTGAGAAGGGAATGACCCAAAGTGAGTACGGCTAGAATTCCTTGGCATTCTAACTCACTATAAAAAAATACCCGATGAGCGAAAGCTTTGAAGGAAGTGTTACGTGGGAATTGCAGTTACTTGGGAAGTGATGACCCTTGAACTCTTTCTCATATCAACATCTAAGTAGGGCCTCTTGGTCTAAATCATGCTTGCGCGACTACATTTGTTTGGTATCTTGATGGGCTTAATGTCTCAATCATTCTTGCGTGACATCAAGGAGTAACACTTAACAAAAATCCTTACTAAACACCTTTGTTTTAGAGGCCAAAAACCCTTCTAGTTGCTTGAGAAGGACAAGTTCAGATACTTGGAAGAGATACTAAGTTTGCCATGGGGAGATTTCCATGGGGACTGATGCTTGGCTGCCCTAAGAAGTGAGTGTCGTGGAGGGGAGCCCATGGGGTCAAGCATCTATGTATTCTCCTTGAATCTCATAATGAGTCTACCTCTCAAGTACCTAATGTCTTTGCCTACCATAAGAAATGTGGAAATGAGCATGATTGTCTTGAGTCTATGTTAAAACATCTTTTCTTCTTTGCTTGTCAAAAGTTGAATTGTATCTCATTTCAAAAGCAAGACAAATTGATCCAACATAAGATTAAACCTAAGAACATTTCATCCAACAAAGTTCAACACATCTTCAAACATGGTTGTCAAACATTTTTCAAAATCTTGTCTCAACATTCATGTCACTTAGATTTAGGTTCATCTTAGGTTTGCATTTTGCAAAGTCATTGTCAACTACCAAGGTTAGGTTTCCCCTAGGTCATACTCCTTTGCATATCAATAAGGGTCATTCATTTGCATGTGTCCTCTTGCATTAGAGTAATACCATTGTCATACATTCATACATTGCATACCTTAGGTCTCTTCATCAAGCTTAGGTCATTATCATATCATATTAAGGTCACTTGCATAGTAATTTCCTTTTGCATATAGTGTCAAAAACTAGGTTTTTGTCATACTTGAGTAATCAAAATCTTGGATAAACCCTAAGTCATTGTTAAGAAGTCTAGACCTTATCAAAATTTTGTCTTTTTGTTGTCAATGTCATTCGGTCAAACCTAGCTTAGTATCCAAGCATATAGGGGAGACTTTGTCATTTGTCCTTTTGTCACTTACGTCCTTTTGTCCTTTAAGGTCTAGATATCATTCCAATTTCCTAAGGGTCCCTCTCTTAGATTTGCATTTCAAAAGCTTGTCAAAATCTTCGAAAACAACCAATAACATAGGTTGCATTCTTGCCATAGATTGCATTCTCATCTATTTTAGTTCGCATTTAGTTGCATATCATATATTGTCCTTGAAAAATTCCAAAAATATTGCATTTGCATAGTGACATGTCTATTGAAATAAGGTTCCAAGCACCAATGATGCAACAAAGTTTAACATATCAACCGACAATGCAATCACAATTCTATCCAACCCAACAACAAGGCAATATTGATCAAACTTTTTATGATGAAACAAGTCTCCAAATACAAAAACTAGAGGAGAAACTAGCTCAAGAAAATGAGATTTTGGAACAAAGAGTGAAAAACATTGCGAAGAATAGATCACAAATGTCTAAAGTGTTTCGAAAATTTCCAGGTCGAAATCCAAATATTGAGCCAATTGATGTAAGGTCTCTTATCGAACAATCAGACATACCAGCTCTCCTCTCCCAAATAGAGATGATGAAACAATTTCAAGAAAAGAGACAACAACATTATGTGCCTTCACATCAAGAACAAGAAGGTGTTTACTATCAATCAGATTTTCAACCATCACAACCAATGGTCCAACATATACAACCAATACAACCAATGGTTCAATTTCAACAATATGTCCAACCAACTATACAATGTCAACAAATAGTCCAACCAATGGTGAAATATCAACAAGTTTAAGTTCAATCAACATATCAATGTCAACAATTAGAACCAAACATTCAAAAACAAAGGTTGCAGCACACACCAAGCCAAGTTTCAAACATGTCAGAACAATTGAACCAAGTCCAACATCAAAACATGACATCAAACCAAAAACAAGTTCAAATTCCAGATCCAACTATGTCAAAAACTCGAAAGAAAGGTGGCTTTATTGCAATGCTCTTAAGGAAATGACCAAGTGAGTTCTTTGAGGAAGATCAAAATAATACACCTATGTCTAGCAATGCCTCATCCCCCCACAAGAAAATTGACTCTCCAGTGGCATCTATCCCTACACCTCTAGAAGTTTCACAGGAACCTTCTATATCGTCCTCATCAAATAATACACCCAAGGATGCAATTATCCAAGAGCTATCCATAATTGATTGCCAAGATAATCCAATTCATGATGCACATCCTTGTCATGTTTCAGAAATACAAGACCCAATGCCACAATGCACTTTATTGCCATTACCTATTTTAGAGGACCCCATTCGAAGTCCCTCTTCCTCATGTTCAAGCATTGATTCCTTGTCAGAATCCATCACAAATGTTCAAAGTGCATCTCCTTCATGCCAAAACATTGATTCCTTGTCAGAATCCCCCATGCATATCCAAAGTCCAACCTCATGTCAAGAGGATAATTTAGAGCATGAAGAAACATGCCTTAAAAAAGATCAAGATCAAGATCTCAAAACCTTATCATCCCATCCACTTGTTGACCAGGATCTCATCTTCCCAGACACTCACGATGATTCCCCTATTCTTGTCCATCCTATCCAAAGTCCTATTGACACTCTATTCCTTGAGCAAGATCAAGATATCCCAGTTCATCCAATCCCAAATGATCCCCTTCCATTTCATGAAAAAAATGTCCTTTCAAATCCCATTGACATTCCAAATATCCCTTCCATCCTTTCTGATGATCCCATTAAAAGTCAAGAGCAAAGTACCTTTAAAGAGGAATCCAATGATTTTCCTCCTTGTCAAGATCAAAGTATCCTTCCAAGTTCATTTCCAACACAAGACCCTATCATTCCTTCAGATCCTCCACAAGATCCACTTGTTCCTCCATCTCCACATCCTAATCCAGCACATACACTCCAAGATCACATTTCTTGTGATGATCCCATTATTTCTCCCATTCCTTCTCTTGAAGAGCCTGTCATTGAACCATGTCCACTACACAATCCTAGTCCCCCTCATGATTCTAACGTGTCAGTGCAAGATGTTCATGAACCCTCGACATGCACAATGGGTTCTTCCACTTTGGTCCAATCTGTTCCACTTCAAGATCTCATTATTTCTCTCATATCATATCCACCTCATAATGGACTTGCGTCTTCTTCCCAAAGAAAAGAGTATCCTACAAGTCAAGATATTCATAAAGGCAAAGGAGTAGACCTTCATGAGCAAGGACCCCTCCATATCAAAGAATATACTAATGGTCATGGCTACAGAGCTCACACTCAAGGCACTGGTATCCCTTCAAAGTCAAAATCCAAATGTCCACCTTCCCCATCATCGCTTCCATCCATTCTAGGTCCCTATATCCCTCCATCTCCTATGCAAGGTCAGCAAAGGCGCACATCCTTGAGTAAATTCCATCCATCCAAAAGAACTCCATTTCATTCATATCCATTCATGCATTCCTTTCCCCCTCCAAGCAATTTGGATGCCAAGTATAAGCATCATAAGTCTAGCAATCCACATGTATTCAAGGATCAACATGTCCAATATAATCGACATGTCAAAGCAAAGAAAAATATGATCTATAAAGAAAAAGAAATATCCAAAAGGCCACAAAGGCCCACTGAGCAAAATAAAGCAAAGTCAAAATATATATGGGTTCCTAAATCCCTTGTGTTGGCAATGCACTCCAAGGAACCACAAAAGCATGAAAAATCAAAAACCATGTGGATCCCCAAGAAGCTCCTTGAAGTACAAAAGGAAACATCCAACTTGGCATCCAAAATTGCTATTCCTCCATCCAAACCTTCCAAGTCTATTTCTCCACCACCTTCTTCATCCATTTTGGGCCCTTATGTCCCAAAATCCCAAGCTATTCCTCCATCCAAATCTCAATATCCAAAATACATCTTTCCTCCATCAGTCCATCACCCCTCAAGGTGTGTGCCAATGTCAATCTTGCCAACATTTCCATCTGCTCAAGCCCAATTCTTCCAATACCCTATCCATTATCCAATGCATATTTTCCATCCTTCGATCCCTTTGATCCCATCCTTTGCATAAATCCTAGCCTTAGTTTCATCTTATTTTCCATGTCCTTATCCTACCAACATCTTTGAGCATACTTTTAAAGGTCATGGTCCATTTTTTTCAAGGCTACTATCCAATCAAATAGACGCTTGAGTCCTTCTTCCATCCCCTTTCATGTGTCCGTCTTCTATTGAAAAAGTCAAAATACAAAAAAAAAGAACAAAAAAAGAGAAAAAAAAAAGAGTAAAGAAAAATAATTCGTTCATTGGCGAAAACTTGGCAAACAGGCGCCTTGGACAAGTACCATGATGAAAACCTGGCAAACAGGCATCATGCATAATTTATGAACTTCTTGCACAATCACACTTAGGGGCAGTTTTCCTCCTTCATATCCTATTGCCCTTCATTATCCTATCATACCATGTCATTACCCTTCCTTGTCCTATCATCCCTCATGTTCATTTTCCCTTTCCACATTTGATCTTGACAAGGCTGAGGATCATCATGAGCATCATGCATCTTGTTTGTAGCTTTCAGTCTATCATAGCTTTTGGTCATTTATCCATTTGCTTATTACAACCTTTCATCCATATTCCCTGGCTTATTGCAACTTTTTGCCACTATCCCTTAGCCTATCCCGACCTTCAGTCCATGTCCCTTATCCATTCTTGGTATTGCTTATCCTATCCATATCTTATCACTATCCATACACTCTTTTTCATTCCTTGATCTTGATCTGACATAAGGACACAAAATTTAAACATGGTTTCAAACACCTCTTGACATGTCCCTCATGCCATGTTCCTGCTTTACATTGTCATATCCAGTCTCTTGTCCCATCACGCAATAGCCCTTGAAAATTGCATCCGTATTGTCTCCATGATAAAAGGCCTTTGCCTTCCTTCTATCCACCATCATTTCAGCAAGCCTATTTATTCACCTATCATATTCCTTGCCTTGCTAGACATTGGGGGCAAAATCATATAAATTGAAAAATGTCATGAAAAAATTCAAAAAAATTGAAAAATGTCCTGAAATAAAACAAAAAAATTGAAAAATGTCATGAAAAAATTCAAAAAAAAATTGAAAAATGTCCTGAACAAATCATAAAAATTGAAAAATGTCCTGAAAAAATCTTCCAAAAACATTTAAAAATGTCCTGAAAAAATTCAAACAAAAAAATTGAAAAATGTCTTGAAATAATTCTAAAAATCAAATAATGTCCTGAAAAAATCCCTAAAAATCAAATAAAGTCTTGAAAGAAAACGAACAAAAACAATTGTAAAATCTCGAAAAGAAAAACACAAAAACACGCATTTTTTGCAATAAACTATCCCCTTTGTGCATAGACAGATCACCGAGCATACATCCAACGACAATCAATCAAACGCTGTGCTTTAAATGAAATCACGCATTAACAGATGAACTTTTTCACTCAAACCAGACATTCAAACTGATCCGAACTGTCTTATCAATCAAATATCAACATCAAAATCATTTGTCCTTGTTACTGCTATCATGGGTCTTATACAGGGTGTGGTATACTCGAAACCAGACTGTGTCCTGTCTTAGATGGGGTACCGCATGTCCTGAAACCAGACAGCATGATCGTCCTATCAGCACTTTCAACTTTTGACAATGAAGATCAAGGTGTTTGTTTGATTTGTTGGAATTTGTGCATCTTATATTTTTATTGATTTATCTTCGATCATGTTCCTATGTTGCTCGATGATGTCACTGAGTGATTTAGAGTGACCAGGATGGATCATGGTCCTTTTCTTGATTGTGATTGTTGCTTGTCTATGATGTGTCTGTCTTTCGCAAAAAGGGTTGCATTTCAGCTCTGGCCTTCAATGCCATGATGCTATGCATCCATTTTGCTACATTAAATAAAGGTTCTCACCTACAAAGTGCATTACTGAAAGCAAGTTTTTCTTCGTCTCTAATTGTCCTTTGTCTAATTTCTTCTTACTAACATTTCTTCCATCAGTCTTGGCAGTCCATTTGATCCTATCATGTTCTATCATTCTTATCGATCAATTGGCCTCTTTTCTGCATGTTTCCGGCCAATTCCTCGAGGGGGCATGCATATGTCATTATCATTGTCTGGGGCATTTTCATTATTGTTCTTTGAAACAACACTTAAAATCGCATTGTCTCAAAGAGGGGCAAAATGTAGACACCTAAAAATGGTCAACGCTTGCGAAGTCATACTTTAACATTTGCGCATTGCCTCATTTTAGGTTTTTGCGTCGCATTAACATTTCTCCTATGATTCGCACTTGATCCTTATCATTTGCGAGCATCGAGTCATTCTTCTGCATTCTTCAGTCATCTCGTCCTCAAATTTGTTCTTGTCGACAACATTATCCAATCATGATTTTGATCGAACTTATCTTGTTGCATCAATGTGCGTGCTAATTTGTCATCATTTTGGACATTGTCAATCCTAATTAGGGTTTTGTCCTCCTATCAATCTTGCGATCGATTTGTCATCAATCGTTGCTCTCTTATCAATCTTATCATCAATCTTATCATTTTGGACATCGTCAATCCTAATTAGGGTTTTGTCCTCTTTTCAATCTTATCATCTGGCGATCGGTTTATCAATCTTGTCATTTTACGATCGATTTGTCATCGATCGTTGTCATGTTCGATCTTGTCATTTGCAATCGATTTATCATCAATCGTGGTCATTTTCAATCCTATCATTTTGCAATATATTCTGTCATCGATCGTTGTCCTCTTATCAATTTTGTCATTTTGCGACCGATTTGTCATCGATCATTGTCTGTCTCAATTATGTCAATTTGGATCAATTTGTCATTGTTCCTCGTCAATTGGTGCATTTTATCAATCAAATTGTTTATCGCATTGGTCATTTATCAATTCAAAATCATGACATTAATTATCTTCAATCAAGACCTAATTGTCATTTTTGCATTTCTAATTCGTCTTCTAGGGTTTTATGATTTAATTTGCCATTTCTTCCTCTAGGATTACTAAATTACTTATTTATCCTAAGTCTTCTCATTACAATTAAATCTTCATTTAATTGGCTAATTATTCCTCTTTGTGAATTGATTAATAAATGAAAATTTATTAATTAATTCACTAATTCCTAATTTCTAATTTCCTAATTTCTAATTTCTTAATTCCTCTTTTTCATCAAACAATACAAGATAAGTAGATCAATCAAAACACAAGATTATGCATCAGAACTTTCAAATCCTTACTAAACACCTTGTACATTAATTCAGATCCTCCATAAGATCCACTTGTTCCTCCATCTCCACGTCCTAATCCTCCATATACACTCCAAGATTGCATTTCTTTTGATGATCCCATTATTTCTCCCATTCCATCTCTTGAAGAGCCTGTCATTGAACCATGTCCACTACAAAATCCTAGTCCCCCTCATGATCCTGATACCCCTCATGATTCTAATGTGTCAATGCAAGATGTTCATGAACCCTCGACATGCATAATGGGTTCTTCCACTTTGGTGCAATATGATCCACTTCAAGATCTCATTATTTCTCTCATATCATATCCACCTTATAATGGACTCGCATCTTCTTGCCAAAGAAAAGAGTATCCTATTAGTCAAAATATTGATAAAGGCAAAGGGGTAGACCTTCACAAGCAAGAACCCCTTCATATTAAAGAGTATACTAATGGTCATGGCTACAAAGCTCACACTCAAGGCGTTGGTATCCCTCCATCAAAATCAAAACATACACCTTCCCCATCATACTTTCCATCCATCTTAGGTCCTTATATCCCTTCGTGCTCTATGCAAGGTCAGCAAAGGTACACATCCTTGATTAAATTCCATCCATCCAAAAGATTATGCACAAATTCCAACAAATCAAACAAACACCTTGATCTTCATTGTCAAAAGTTGAAAGTTTTGATTGATCTACTTATCTTGTGATGATTCCTAATTCCAATGCTACATTAATTTGCCATTTCTTCCTCTAGGATTACTAAATTACTTATTTATCCTAAGTCTTCTCATTACAATTAAATCTTCATTTAATTGGCTAATTATTCCTCTTTGTGAATTGATTAATAAATGAAAAATTATTAATTAATTCACTAATTCCTAATTTCTAATTTCCTAATTTCTAATTTCTTAATTCCTCTTTTTCTAAATTTTCTAATTTCTTAATTCTTAATTTCAATTTCCTCCTATTTCTCTCCTAAATTTATGGAAATGACATAGAAATTTGTCATAGAATTTGTCATAAATTGTCATAAATTCTTGACATAGAAATTTGTCATAGAATTTGTCATAAATTGTCATAAATTCTTGACATAGAATTTGTCATAAATTGTCATAAATCCTTGCATAGCAATTTGTCATAAACATGTCATAATTTTGCTATTCTTGATTTGAATTTCCATTCGAATCACTATCATGCTAATTTGTTCATTTCTCCAATTTCTCTATAAATTGGATGATTTTCTTCAATCAAATCCCTTGATCCCTTAATTGGTAATTAATAATCCCTGATCAGATTATTGAACTTATGCTTCTAGTACTCTTGAGCTTTTCATCAAAGTCAATCTTGCTTTCAATTGTATGTGCACTTGTAGGTGAGATCCACAAATCCATTTGAAGAGGAAAGAAGAACAATGGAGCCAAATGGAAGAAGCATCCAAATTGTTATCTGGTTTGCATGATATTTGCTTTTGAATGCTTTGTTTTTATGTCTCTATTGAGTGTGTTTAGGATTAGATCATTGCAATGTGTGATTGAGCTAATAATGAATAATATGTCTTTTTATATATTGCTTTGATGATTCCTAATTCTAATGCTACAGTTACAAATGGGTGTTCAAGAAAAAGATTGGTTCATATGGAAGAATCTAGAAGTATAAAGAAAGGTTGGTTGCAAAAGGTTACTCTCAAGTTGAGGGTGTTGACTATGGTGAGATGTTTTCTCTTGTTGCAAAAATGACATCCATTAGAGTTTTTCTTTCTATTGTTGTTGCTTATGATTTAGAGGTTGAGCAAATGGATGTGAAAACTGATTTCCTTCATGGTGATTTGGAGGAGGATATTTATATGACATAGCCGGAGCACTATGTGGTGAAAGGTAAAAATAATTTGGCTTGTAAATTAAAGAAATCTATGTATGGCCTCAAAAAGAGTCTTAGGATGTGGTACCAAAAATTTAATAAAAATGTGTTGATTTTGGGATTCGAACGTTCTAAATAAAATCAATGTGCTTGTTATAATCTGATGGTGATCATTTCCTGTATATTACATTCTATGTTGATGATATGTTATTCATTGGTAAAGGGAAAGGTATGATTTCAGAACTAGAGTCTCAGCTCGCTGCTAAATTTGAAATAAAAGATTTTGGTGATGGAAAGCACATTCTTGGGATGGAAATTAGAAGAGATAGAGTGAATAGAAAGCTATGGCTAGTCATTACTCCCATATTTCACATTTGTTTCCCCTATGTAAGTTTTATTCTCTTGCAGAATTTTTATTGTTTTCAAAGTTTCCCTTGGTTTTAGTTTAAATCGTCTTTGTCTTTTGGCCCCATTTTGTAATTCATGTAATTAAAGGTTGAACCTTTTCTTCATTGAACCAATCTGTTAGGTTCAGAGGTTCATAGGTACATTGGTTCAATGAGGTCATGAGTCGGTCAAGTTTGTTGGAGTCTAAATGTCTTAGTCCTTTGTGCTTTTCAAATTGAACATTGAACTATTGAAACTTTATGGTTGAACAGTTTAGTGGTTCCATGGTTCGAGGTTTTCAACCACTAAGCTCAAACATCAAGCAAGACAAGATGTAAGAAGATGGGCATCGTTGTTCCGCGATGGAATATTTTGAGCACGTGAAGTGTTTTTTTGAGCAGGTCATAACTTTTCAAAATGGAAAGTAATTTTACTTTGATAGGTAATTTCATGAAAGTGATGTGTAATTAATGAATGTGTCAGGAATTGTCTTTTCAAAGTTATCTCGCACGTATAAGTAGTATGATGATTGTGTCACCAAATTTCATGCTAATCATTATAGAGTACTCTAAAACCTGTTTGAAAAGGTAAATTTAGAAAACAAACAATTCAACGAAGGAAAGGTAATTCTCTACTTCTCAAGCTCAAAAGTGACAAAATTTATGATAGGTGAGTTCAGTCTTCACTATTTCTTTCATTTCACATATAGAAAAGAAGTTTTCTTCAGTTTCTTGTTGTGGTGGTTCTGGGTTTATTTGCTTGTTGTAGTTTATTGTTGAAGGAACTGCATTGTCAAAATGAGTCCTATACCTCCCAAAATGGTTGCCGAAACTAGTCTCATTAGTTTTCTCCCATATTTTGGTGATACATATCTAGTTCATGCTAATCTTGAGGAGTTTATGGAAAGATCTAGAAACCCAACCAATTCTCTCATGATGTAGAGGATTGTAGATAGTGGTCTTATAGAAGGTGTTGTTTTCCCGCATACTCTATAATATCCAGAACTAGTTTTGGAATGTATGAATCAGTATGATGTGGCTGACAAGTGCATTAGGGATGCCAATGGTGGAGTGTTGTTGAATGTAAATAGACAAACCATTATGGTTGTGTTTAAAATTCCTGTCTGAGAAACTAGACCATCACCACTTCCTACAGCTATTTTAGTGAGAAGAAACCCCAATACAAAAGTGTTATAGCTAGGAATTGGCTATTGAAATTTAAAAAGGGAGGTTCGAGGCTTTTGAAACCTTTAACCCATGAACATATGATAAAGGAGGTTAGGGACATTGTGATTTTGTTGCATAAGGTTAAAGGTAGTCAACATGCCTTCTTTTGGGAGGATTGGATGTATTTCATTATCCAAATGATTTTAGACCAAAATAAGTACATTGATTGGGCAAGGATGATTGCAGATGGACTTCATGAGAGTTTGAGTAGTATTCTTGGAAGCAACAATTTCTACATGACTTCATACCTATTTTGTTGTTTATCCTATATTAGGCCATGGCCTGGACTCTATCATGAATCTTTTGTTGATAATATGCTAATTTATGATTATTACCTGCACCTGCAGACGAAGAGGTTTCATGAAAATTACACACGAGTTCATGATGTGTTTGTTGGTAGGTTTATTGTTGAGTTGCATGGTAAAGTGAACCAGTGAATGTCTAAGGAAGCAAAACAAGTAGTTAGTTCACATGGTAGTCATTTCATTCAATTCTCTTAGTTGACATATGTTAGGGTTGGTGGCTTTGAGGGAGAACCCATGAAACTTCCCAGGTATGCATTGGATCGATTTGTGTTGATAGAAATCTACCGACAGTTAGCCCATATTGATAAAAAGATTCTAGGAAGGAAGGATTCTAGAGATTTTTTTCCAGTGGAGCTAGGTCATTATATCTGTAGGACAGTGTTAGATGCATTGAATTTAGAAGTTGATTTTAAGAAGTTAAATCTCAAAAACTATGTTCCCTGACAAAATTTTGATAGTAAGGGATATGCACATGAGCATCTAGTTCTCAAAGATAGTTTCAGTCATGTACCTCAACTAGAGGATTTTTGGGCAGACTATGCCGATGAATTTTAAGTATGTAGGAGAATGTTTTCTTGATTCATAGTATATTAGATAAATTATTTTGGGTTGCAGATGAACATCTCTAAAATTGAAAATACAGGGGAAGACTTGGTAGACCCTCATTATACATAGGTTGTGCAGGGAAATCCACTTCCAAAAATTGACTGGAACCAAGATGAGAAAGATCAAATAAGGGTCACATCCTTCCCAGTCATACACATGACGGAACAATGGTTAAGGCATAAAAGACATGGAAAATTAATTGTCACAAGAAACCTTGTTCTAGTTAGGAAAGTTTCATCTAATCAACGTGTTGGGCTTTGTCTTGCAGGTGCTTCATAGGTCAAGCTAGAAGTTGGTAGTGCCAAGGTGTCATTGGAAGAGAGGTCATCACCACAGGTTACAAGATCTAAAACTAGATGAAAAGTCAAGAAGGAACCTCAATTGCTTGTGGACTTAGACTCATCCCCTAAATTTGAGAGTGCAATGGCGGAGAGGGATCATGAGATAATAGATGTAGAAGTGGGTAAAGAAAAAGGCCTGGGAGTAGATGAGATTGATATATTAAACTACATGATGGTACCCACTTCTAACCCAATGAAACATCTAACTAAAAAAGAAACTAGTAGTGAGCATCGTCATTGGTTAGACACTACCCTGACTAGCAAGAAGAGAAACTTAGTTCCTTCCTCCATACCATTTGATGATATGGTCAACAAAATTTTGGGAAGGACTCCAAAGGCAAATAAATTGAAGACTATGTAAAGAATAGACTTTAAAGAAGACACTAAGAATTGCACAACAAAAATTGCTCATCCTGATGTAGATGTAGCCACAGGAATCCCTTCATCAATTGAATTTTCCATTGAAAAGGTGAACCTTGGAGCGAAAAGAAGGGCAACAAATGTCTATCATCTAGAGGCATTGACTAAAAGAATTGTCACACAGACTTGGAAAGATGAAAGGGATGAGAAAGAACTAAAGGGTAACTTGAGACATATGGCCAAATACATAGAAGCAGTCCATAGTTTAGATCCATAGCCTCTATCTCAAATACCATCCTCCTTTGACCCTAAATCACCTGTGAATCAGAAGGCCCTTAAGCAGATTCAAAAATGCAAAATGATAACTAAGGTTTTCATGGATTGGCTTGAGGGAATTCATAAATCAAGAACATAATATTTTATTAACTTAAGAAAGGTATATGAAAATGCTCAGTTAGTCATGAAGGAATTGGAGACAAAAATTATAGGGTGGAACAAGGAAGAATCTAAATGGGTAGCGATAGAAATGCAGATGCAGGAGGTGCAAACATATGGGGTGATGAAGTTCTTGAGTGAAAACCATGTGTTGAGGCTTGATGATAATGTTATTTATGTTTGCAAAAAGAACATAGATTGGAGAAACTCCATAATACAACAAGAATATGGTGAGTTGGATAAGTTGATGAATCATCTTGCTGAACTAATAATATCAATGTAGAATGACCTCAAATGCATAGGGATTAAGTTCTTAAAAGAAGATAGAAAGACCATTGAAAGTCTTGAAGTTATAACAAAATAGTCTGAGGGTAATATCAATTATATGAAGCAGGTGAAAGCAATGGATTCAAGTGACCTATCAACCACAACCAAAATTGAATCCCTATTATTCCTCTTCATTAAACATTTGGGTGATCACACTAATCAGGTGGAGTAGGTCTATAGAGAAAAAGAAGTGTGGAAACAAAGGATCACCCACATTGGCCTCCCACACTCTGTGCTTATCCAAAAGTTCTCTACAACTCATGGAAATTGGAAGAAAGTCACCGCTACCATGTCTCCTAAAGATGATAAAAGTTCCCCTCAACTCAGCCAAATGTCCTCCCAATATTTGTTCTTGGCTTTTCCCCTTTGGGGAACTAGGTTTAGTTCTTATGTTTTAAAAACTACTTTGAAACTATAGGGCGGAAGGTAAAAAATTCCATGTTTTCCTAATTAACTATTGGCTAGGTTGTGGATATAAATGCATTTTCATAAGACTTTGGAAAGGTCCAAAAAAAATTGAGTGTAGTTATTAGACTTTGTTTTTTTAGCATGTTGTGGGTTTTCAGTGAAGACATTTTTATCTATGACTAAAATGATACATTTTCTGCAGCTTTCAAATCTATGTGTTTGAATGTGGAAAATAAATCTCATTTGGGATATGTGTGTATGTGCAAAATATGTTACTTCTTTGATTATCCACTTTTCATAAGTCTCTAAATGAATCTAATAAATAAATTCCACTGTTAACTTTTGTTTGGATATTTTGATCCCTGTTGTCCTTTGAGGCATGAGAGAGACTCGATCAGAGACCATGATATTTTGATTTCATTAATAAGGGTAGTTCTATGGAATGGAATTGATCTAATTGTAAGTATATGGGATTTGCATATAAAGTATTTATCTTTGCAGCATTCATGTGGTGTTGACTAATCAATGTGGAATGCCTCTTTCTTGCTTTCTAGTTAAAATTGAAGTTATTGTTCGTTTATGTTAAAAAATTCATTGAATATGATATGGGAAGTTGCACCCTTATGCAGAGGGTAAAACAATCATCGATTCACCCAACTATTGGTTTCATTTTCCTTTCAAAAAGGGCATACATGAGTCATTCACCATAAAATTAAGGAAGGGAAAATCTATTAACCAATAGATTTTTGGCGACTCTGTTGGGGAGTCGAACATCAAGAATAGTCACCCGATCATAGGATATATAGGGTTGTCTTGTGAGTTATCACTATTTTGATCTACTTTATGTATATTTAAAATTGTGAACAGACTAGAGCAAAGAAGAGACACTAGGGCTCAAAGGCATGAGGGGATATTTGACCCAGTCTTCCATGAATTACAAAATCTGAACTTTCAAGCTTCCTTTACACCTAGAAGATGAGCCAAAAGTAGACCTCCTTCCCCTTCTTCTCCATCTCTTGTATCTCCTATTTGTCAAGCCCTAATATTAGATGGTTTTGATTTACCCAATGTAATTAACCCCACACCTCTTAATATCATTCTTCTAATGATCGTTAACAATCCTTGGGGACCTACAGTAGGAGCACTAAATATTGGTCTTAATTTGAATGCTTTACCTAAATGAGAAAGGGATCATTTTCCCAAGTTTAGTGGTGATGGGAAGGTCTCAGGTGATGAGCATTTAAATGCATTTAATGTTCCATGTGGTGTGATAGTTGTTCAACATGAATATGTGGCAATGAGACTGTTTGTACAAACATTAACCAAGACAACGATGGATTGGTTCTACCACTTGTCACATGGTTTAATCACAAATGGGCAAGATTTGAAAACTAGGTTTGAGGGTAGGTTTAAGGTGGCTAAAGATGAACATTCCCTTTTGGCCCAGTTGGCTCAATTAAGGAAATAAATTTGTGAGTCTATGAGAGATTTGGTGGCTAGGTTTGATAAAATTGTGCATAAAATTCCAGCAAATCAGAAGTCTTTAGATGACAATCTGAAATGTTTCTTCATAAATCCCATGCCTTCAGAAAGTTAGCTTCTTAATTTGGAGACAAAGAGAAGCGATGCTAGCCAATGTCAAAATGTTGGTTGTTGAGCTAGAAGATGACCTAATTACTACTGGAAAATGGAAGAGAGAAGTTCAAGTAGCTAGTACACAACCCTCTTCTTCTTCAGACCCTATAGTACAAAGATTAATGAATGATGTCATAGCTCTCAAAAGATAATTTCCAAAGGCTAGTACTTCCTATCCACATCCTTATTAAGATATTCCAAGAAGAATTATTAATCAAAATAAGGCCTTACAATTGCCTCCAACTCAGTAGAGATTGGCAATTGAAGCTCCACCACCTAAAGGTAACATGTGTGTTTTCCACCTAACTGATGATCATGATGGTTGTAGACACCCAAAATTGTCCTGTCTAATTAAATAAATATTTTATTTATTTAATTATCTAAGCCTAATTCTTCTATTAATTAAATAAATCTTTATTTATTTAATTAATTCATTAGCCTTTTCTACAGATGACACATGTCATTCATCTCTTAACACCTACACTACCTACCCTCTCATTATTTTCTTATTTTTCCTACCTACCCTTTAATCATAGCCGACCACCTCCATTTCATATAGTGTCTTCTATATAAGAGGATACTTCCTTCATTATCAACCCTAATCAATCAATCTATGCATTCAACCCCCCCCATTGACTACTTGACTACACTACGCTTTTGAACATAGGCGATCCTACTTGCAACCACATTCCGTTCTTTGTTGAGCTCTTGTGCACATAAAATCTGAGAGCAAATATATCAAGCAAGATCAATGGAGATAGGAAGAATGGAGATCCAAATCCTATTGGACATGTGATGGTATAATCTTTGTGATTTCATTTGATTTGCATTGTCTTAGGTAATCTTCATATGTTATGGTGGATCTTTGTTGTTGTTAGGCTTGGGTTTTGTGGTTGAATCTATTTAGCCTTTCAATATCATTATTATTGTTGTTTCCAATATCACCATAAAAATTTTGGCACACCTCGTGGGACATGTATTTTTGTTAGATCTATGTTTTTTGTAGATTTTTCTAACCCTATATTGCTGTTTTCTAAAACAATTTGGAGAATAACCTTGTGCAGCTAGGGTTTTGGACACAAAATCAAGATCTTGGAGAGATTTGATCATATCTCACAAATGGCTTAGAAATTTTGCACCAAATGTTTTTTGCAGGTTTAAAAAAGTATCAAGAGCTCTCAATCCAAAATTCGGAATTTTTGGAGCACATTTTAATTTTCTATGATTTTTCATAAAAAATTAATTTTGAGAGCAAATGAGAGAATTTTTCAGATTTTCTTACATTTTTGGAAATGTCTCATAATTATACACAGGATATATTCTTTGTGATTTTAATTTTGATGCAAAATATTTCCCTAAAAATCGGATCAAATCTCACAAACGACTTTGAATTTTGGCATCAAATTTTTTGTGCAGGTTAGGAAAAGTATCAGAAGGATTCAATAAAAATTTTAGATTTTTTGGATGAATTTTTCAATTTATATGAATTTTTTATGAGTTTTCATAAAAAATTAATTTTGAGAGAAAATTAGCGAATTTTTTGGATTTTCTTACATTTTTGGAAATATCTCAGAATTATACACAGGATCCGTTCTTTGTTATTTTAAATTTAATGCAAAATCATTCTCAAAAATAAGATCTTTGAAAATTAGGGTTTTGCATTATTTTATTCATATCTCACAAACTGCTTGGATTTGTTGTAGAAATTTTTTTATGCAGGTTTGGAAGACCATCAGAACTCTCCAATAAAAATTTTAGACTTTTTGAATTGATTTTTCATTTTATATGAATTTTCTATTATTTTTCATAAAACACTAATTTTTGGAGCAAATTAGCAAATTTTTTGGATTTTCTTACATTTCTGGAAATATCTTGAAATTTTACAGGTGGTCTTTTTTTATGATGAATCAGATCTTTGAATTGGTCAACAAAATGCATTATTGAAGGCCCCTATTTCACGAAGTCTTTTGGATCTAAAATTTACCTAACTTGTGTGCTTGTAGGAAGGGGTGATTATTTCAAATAATCCAAACTACTAATAAATCTTTGTTGCAAGACCTTGGCAAGGGTTTTTAGATTTTTATTGTGTGCCATAGACTAGCAAACACTTCAATTGGTGCACTAAAATTGAATCATTGTCTTTTGTGTCTTGAGCAATAGGCTCTTTCTGTTTAATCTTTAGAGGGCTTGTCTTCCCGTGTGGTCATTAGGACTACTATTAAGAAGAGAATGACCCAAGTGGTAGCAAGGAAAACCCACCTCTTTTGAACCACTATAAACAACTGTATTCATGGTGAAAACTATGGATAACGTGTGCTGATTAGTTCATACCGACACTATGTCTCCCCACAAACCCGTTTGATCAAATTTATTTGATCAGTTGTAGGGTGTAACCCCTATTGGCTGGGAGCCTTCTGTATTTACAGAGTTGAAAGTGTCGCATGTATGGCCACACGAGTGGATGCCCTTACTAGCACCTTTTTATTTTAGAAGCCAAAATCCTTCTAGTTGTTGAGGCAGGAGGTTGGACCTCTGGTAGCGGCCCACACACATACGGTTCTTAGTAGAGATACAAAGTTCACCACAGGGGGTTTTCATGGGGACTGATGCTTGGCTGACCCGAGAAGTGAGTGCCGAGGGTGGAGCCAGTGAGGTCAAGCATCTAAGTATCCACTCTAAATATCATAGCCTCAGGGGTAAAACCTCATGTGGGATCAACAACTATTGTCTTGGCCAGCCATAGGAATTGTGCTTGACTTATTTTAAACATTCAAAACATTCAAGACCAAACAGCAAAACATTGTGTCTTTTGTGTCTTCAAGTGTATGCAAAACATTTTTACATCAAACAAAACACTTTTCTTGGAGTCATTTTGAGTCTAAACACTTGCAAACATTGAGTCCTCATCAACATTGTGTCCTCTTGTCACGAAAAACAGTCAAACATTCAGATTTGGTCACAACCAACAACTTCACAAATTGGAAAAATTTTACAGTCCAGCAAACAAGAGCAATAAGTTTCAGAATTCTTGAGCTTCCTAGGTTGTTTTTCCAAGTTTTCATCTAGCATTCAACTTGTCTTTGGGTCTCACAAAGTCCACCATTGCTTTACATCTTGCATTAAATTTACATTTGTCTAAACTTGAGTCAAAAGATCACTTGCTTGTCCTCATCATACTTTGTCAACACACTACATACAACAACATTTTGCTAAGTGGTCCCTCATCAAGGTCTATCACCTTTGGGTCTCATTTGGTCTTACTTAGAGTCAAGGTCAACTTACCTCATCAAGAGAAACTATCCTCTCTTTGGAAGTCACACCTACTCTACTACATACATACTTGGTCTTACACTTTGGACATTGCAAGTACACCTCAGATTCATTTACATTCCATCCAACCCTTGGTCTTCCATACTTTTTCCATTTTCATCTAGTCTCACACATCCCGATCAATACCTAGTTCATGATTGAAACCCATCTTCAAAAATCTAGGAGAGAAACTAAAGAGGCTCAAGAGTCCGCAAACATGAGTTCTTACAAGTATGACAATGATATCTTTTTCAATTCTGATCATACTACATTACCTGACATGGATGCCTATAGAAACATTTCAAATGTTGAGAACATGGACACTACAAACAACAATGATACACACAATGATGATATGGAAAACTTTTCAGTACATTCAACAGATGTGGAAGAATCCATTATGGATCCCCGTTTCAATTGATTGGTTGAGGAAATAATGAGGAGGGATAGACAATACTTCTTACAAATGATGGCACAAAGTGGAGCCAAAATACCTCATGATTTTGACATGTCTCAAATAATGTAAAATTGACCTTTGCAACAACCTCACTCCAACATGGATCAAAGGAGGCCTAGTAGTGGAGGCAATAGAGGACCACATATGGTGCCTGAATCACCATCATCTTTGTTTTAAAAACCAGAGGTCCCTTATGGTCAAGCATATGATACTCACCTTTGCAGACCATTATGGAAGTCTTATGCAGAGAAATATGCTCAACCACCAAAGCAATTGGATATTCAAAGGCATGCTCAAAATTTGGACACAAGGAAACCCCTTGTCAAATTTGGGGGCAACACACTAGAACAAACTCATGACATGCCTGTAGAGTATGGTATACATGGAGAAAGCAGATATTTCGTTCCTCAACATGACTCTATACCAAGTGGTCCATATACGCGACATCATTATAGACCTCCTCCATATGAACATGTGTATGATCAATATCATCCATATATGCAACATGCTCCTCCTCCAATTGGTGCCTCAAGCATGGGGTATGGTCCAAGAAGTTGATCTCCACCTAAGAACAATTTGGAACAACAAATCAGGGACTTACAAAAGAAAATGGAGGACATAAATACACCGAAGCCAACATACACAATGAGAGACATATGTCCTTATCCATTTGACAAGAGCATTCCAATGCCTCATTTTCCTACATACTTTGTGACACCTAAGTTTGATAAGTATAGAGGAAAAGGGGATCCTAAAGCACACATAAGACAGTATTTCACAGCTTGCATTGAGGTAGCTTCAAAAGAGACATATTTGATGAGATTATTCCCACAAAGCCTAGGTGATCAAGCTATGGAATGGTTATCCCAACTTCCACTTGGTATTAAGTCATGGGGTGACTTAGCAGAGGAATTTATTCAACATTTCTCCTACAACATAGAGATAGATATATTAGTCACTACTTTGTGCAACACCAAAAAAAAGGAGGGAGAGTCTTTTGCATCATTTTTACAAAGATGGAGGAATCTAGCCAGCAGATGCTCTTGTGAAATTCCACAAAAACAAATGGTAGAAATGTTCACCCAAAATGTTAACAAAGAGATTGGCTATGATCTAAGGAAAGCTTGTTTGTCCACCTTCAAGGATGTCATTGAAAAAGGCTTAGTGATAGAAAAGGTCCTAATTGAACAAGGAGTCATTAAGATATTCAAGGAAAACAAAGATGACTTTAAAGGAAAAGACAAGCCAAGATTTTGGAATAAAAACAAGAACACAATCAATGATGGTGTTGTTGATGCCAATACAGTGCAACCCAAATTTATTTTTTTGGGATCAAATCAGGTGAATACTCAAACAACTTCTAAATCATGAAGGAAGTACACTCCATTGGGAGAACCACTTGAGTCAGTTTTCAAAAAGCTAGTGGCAAACAAGGTAATCACTATTCCAGATTTTCCTCCATATGAACCAAAGGTTAAACCAAATTGGTGGAATGATGATGAATATTGTGAATTTCATAAGAGCAAGGGTCATAAGACAGGAAATTGTCATCGACTGAAGAACATCATACAAGATCTCATTGATAGGGGTGACATTGAGATTGAAGGGCACTCATCCAATCAAGAACATAAGATGTTTAAGGAACCATTCCCAAAGCATGACAAAGGAAAAGATAAAGTCACAGATGATCAAACCAACTATACCAAAGCATCTTATAACTATGATTCAACTATCAATCACATCTCGCTGGACAATTACATCTCTACCATTATCATCAAGGACAAAAACCCTGAGAATTCTACCCAGAGACCCAAGATTTTCCTAAAAGGAATTGGATCTTCTTCCAAACCTACTTCTGAATGTCATGTTACAACCCGCTGAGGTAAAATCACTTTGCAAGGTGCTCCAGCTAAAAACACCGCTTCCTCATCAACCAAACCTGAGTATGACCTTGTAGAATAGTTAGGGAAGACACCTGGACTCATCTCCATACTTGAACTCTTGCGCATATCCCCCGCACATAAATCCATTCTTGACAAAATCTTGAGAGAAACTGCTGTTCCTACTGATCTGAACGTGGACCAGTTTCAAGCCATGGTGGGATACCTTTCCATTCCACACTCCCTTACATTCACAAAAGCTGATGATGCCTCCGTAAGTCAGCCACATAATGCACCATTACACATTGAAGCCTTCATACACAAACATCAAATAAAATGAGTCCTGATAGATGGAAGAGCAGGTCTAAACATTTGTACATTGAGCACTATTAAGCAATTGGGATATTTTGATAAAGCTATGAATTCTACAAACAAAATTACCATCAAGGCATATGATGATGAAGAGCACTCATCCAAGGGCACAATCACTTTACCTCTCAGAGTTGGGCCAGTTACAAAGGATGTGGTTTGTCAAGTCCTTGATCTAGATCTCACATACAATATACTCTTGGGATGCCCATGGATTCATGAAATGAGCACAGTCCCATCTACATATCATCAATGCATCAAGTTTCCACATAATGGAGTTGAAGTGACTGTCAAAGCTGACCCAAATCCATTCATATATTGCAACAATTTGCGACCTAGATCAGAAATAACAATACCAGTCAATTGAGAGGCTATTCCATCTTCATCATATGTGGATCCAGAATCCATGAAAGCTTCTACATCAAAACAAGCAGAGATCAAAGAAAAGTTCAAGTTTAAAGACATGGGATGTGGTAAGTATATCTTTCATGTTGATCAACTCCCACTATCTCCTAAGGTATTCCATCGACAAGAACAATCTACAAACAATTTACAATGCCAAGGAATTGGGTGTGAACCACCTAGTGTTGTGGCTACTAAGTCTGAATGCAAATCTCCTCTAGTGGTGCAAGCAACTCTTGATATCAATAGTCCTAAGAGTGGTTCCAGCGAAGAATCTATTGAGTGTATCACCAGCCCTCTTGAGAACTCACATAGCTTTACCATATCATCCACTCATTCCATTTCCATTCCTCTCCTAGACTTGGATCAACAAAAATTACAAAAGCCCTTACAAACTGGGGATGATAAATCAAGCTATGAACAAAAAAAACTAAAAGTCAAAAATAAAGAGAAGTCCTTTAGTCCAATCAAAATCAAAAGCTATTGGACTCTGCAAAAATCAAAGTCAAGGATAAAAATCCTATGAACAAAAAAGAGTAAGAGATGATCTCCCCTAATATCAAAATAACTGGGGGCAAAAGTTCTAAAATTTCAAGTCAAAAAGCATACTTGTTGATCCTAAGTCTCCATCATGCTATCCTACTTTCACTTCTTTTCGCAATCATAAGCCTTCATCACTCATCCACTTGTTCCACACATCCATCTCCTTTTGGCCACACATCATGGATCTTTAATGGAACTTCCTCAAGGGACTTTGTTATTAGGGATGCCCAAACTTCTTTAGGTGACACACATACGGGCCTACGTAGTCCACACACTAGTAATTCTATCTCAATTCCTTTATCAAGGAAGACAATCACTCGAGTTACACATCATTCAGTCAAGAAACAATGTAGTTACAATCATAAGGTTAAGCCTCACATATTTAAGGTGGGTGCCTTGGTTCTCAGAGAAAATCCTAAAAATCAGCAAGACAGACAGAAGAAGGACAAGTTCAAACTAAACTGGCTTGGTCCTTACATCATCACAACAGCATATGGATCTAGTGCATATCAGCTCTCAACCACAGAGGGTGAACCTTTGGAGGATCCTATCAACAACATGCACCTTCGCAGGTTTTACACATAGCTCTTCAGAGTATCCTAATCAAAAAATACAAAAAAAATCAAAAAAATTCAAAAATACAAAAAAAATTATAAAACAAAAAAAATCGTTACTTGGTGAAAACTTGGCAAATAGGTGCCTTGTGACACAAAAAACATTGAAAAATAAAAAAAAGTAAACAGAAATAATTTCGTCCAATGGTGAAAACCACTTCGGTGGAGCCCTGGGCAAGTACCATGGTGAAAACTGGGTCACCAGCGCCATGTGTAGAGACATTGCTCCTCCCTCCTTCAGGATTCACTTTAATCCTTTCACTTTGCACACACTCACAACCTATTCGTTCATAATAAACTTACCCATTCCCATCATGGCTTGTTATTGATCTACCCAAGATTGGTTAGCCATTCATAATAAACCTCCCTTTTCACCTCCCTTTCCATCCATAATAAATCAGATCCTATCTGTGGCTAAGGCAAATCCTACGTCTAGTGATGGGTGTGGAACTAAGAACATCACATGTTTCGAGGAGTACAGTTTCTTACAGCTTTCTTCAGCTTATCTGTGCCCAATTCGCAATAAAGTAGCATCTGCATCGCCAATCTGCAATAAAGTTCCATCTTCTTTGCAATAAAGTATCAGTTTCATGGATTCAGTCAGTTTCAGATGAGACAGCAGCAACAATGGGCTTCAACAAATCAAATCTTTAAATAGACTCAGACAACATATGGTTCTGTGCTATCTATCCTTTTTTGTGAAAGTAAACATTGTGACCACAATCAAATAAGACTTATACAAGTGACAAGAGACACTAAACTTGAGGACTACATTAGATGTTGGTGTCGAGTCTTGGTTTTCTTTTGATTTTATCTTTTTGGTGACATGTCTTTTAGCTTTTTTAGGATGTCTCTGACTAGAGATTCTATCTCCAGGATGTCTTTGACTAGAAAAGCGAGGATGGGGTATCGTCACCTATTTGTATTTGCTATGTGTGGATTGTCTCTTAGTAATGCTATGACTTGTCCAAGGATATGAGGACACTGTGAGTCTAGTATGAACTGGGGCATTCTTTGTTTGTGACTGTCTTATCTCCATGCAAATAGGTACAATGACTTTCTGGGTCAAACATATGCCTCGATTGTCATAACCTACTTGCCATAATAAAGCTCAATTATGATAATGCACAAGAAGCTCTTTCACTTTCATATCTTCTGTCTTCCATCCCCCTTTCTTGATTGACTTCCATCATCCTTCTTGAGTCCGTGTAGCCTGCTATCACATGATTGAGTATAATGACACACCAAAAACATTTGCATTTCATGTAGTTGCACCTGCATTACCACATATAAGCATTTCATACATACATATAGATATCACAACTGCATCACATCCTGCACACAACACCTATTAGCACAATTTACATTTGCATTATCATATTCATCTGCATTACATACATTCACATTTGCATCATGCATACACATATAAAACATAAAAGAACAAAAAAAAAATATATTGCATTTCATCATATACATATTTGCATCCATATCATAAGCATCACATAAGCACATCTCATCACATAGGTACACATGCATATAGCTGCCGCAAAGATGAATCATCTCATATATATATATAAAGTGTCATGATACAAAGATGTCAAAATCATATGGCTACAATCACCTGCAGGTGTCTACATCATCATACAAAAATGGTACAATATTGATACATAGGGAGCCCTCTACGGCTATGATGAATTCCCTCCCTCAGAGCTGGCTGGCCTCAACGAAGTCTGAGCCCTAGAAGGACCCACCCCAAGATCATCTCTCCTAGCCCCTATGTCCTCTGCATCCACCCCTCGTGTCACCCTATCCGGACATAGGAACCCACTGATAACTCCTGCCAACACTGTTGGTAGTGCTAATCTTGTCCATGTCATGGTATCCCATGCCACATGTCCCACCCTCATCTCCAGTCCTCGATCCTAGAACACTCATCTAAGGGCATCCCTGTCTCTGTCTCGATCATATGGAATCAACTCCCCATCAATCGGTATCCACAGAATCCTGTATACATCCTCCAGGGTGACTATCATCTCCCCCATTGACAAATGAAATGTACAAGTCTCAAAGTGCCATCTCTCAGCCAGTGCAGTCAACAATCCCATGTTCACCTGAAACTCAGGCACATACAAAATATGTCTCAATCCCATAGCCTCAGTCGTAGTTCGGTCCTCAGTTGTCAACCTAGGTCGCAACCTCTGAGTCGATGGGAATCTCTCCCGTGACTCTAGCATAGGCAAATACTCCTGCAGTCACACAAATCAATCATCTCAATCCTAGTGACACTCACTGTTCATCACAAAGTGTTGCTTCTATCCTAGTGGTACTCCCTATTCATCACAAAGTACTACGTGTTTGGCACTCCCTGTTCATCACAAAGTGTTGCTCACATTTGCACTCACTATTCATCACAAAGTGCTACTCATATTTTAGTACTCCTTGTTCATCACAAAGTACTATATCTTGGTACTCACTATTCATCACAAAGTGCCTTGATCTATCCTATCCTAGGGCCTCTGCTTGAGTGAATCCTCTTGAGAAGTTTCCTAATTGGCAATGTATGTTCTATCACAGAATTGTCAATCCTAGCCCTATTTGCTATCCTAGTTTTCCCTATAGGACCTGCTTGAGTGTATCCTCTCAGCAGCTTATCCAATCGACAATGTATGTTCATCACAAAACTGCTGGTTTGACCTAGAAGACACAAATTCACATTTTTGGACACAAACATGCTTTCATGACATAAACACTCTTTTAGACCACATAAACGCGCTTGGCACCAACACAGATGCGCCTACATGTTTTTGACTTTTTTTTGGACCTTATTCTAGGCACATTTATTACATTACCTAGCATGCATTAATGACAACAATAAATGCATCAAAGTACAAGGAGGTTTTGTGGTACTTACTGGCTCTCCTACCTCTGCTGGCCTCTGAAATCGGCGAACGTGATCGAATCTATGAGCCATTGCCATCGTTGCTGACTGCTTCTGCTCTATCTCACTCTGCACTCTGATCTCTTGGATGTGTGGATGACAATGAGGATGTTTCCCCCTCGTGGTCTATCTTATAGACTACCCTAGCCCTAGTCTCTTGTGTCAGTCTTCGTTATCCCGTGACTTTGTCACTCTATCCTATTCGGTCAGTCCATTCTAGCCATTCTTTTTTATCGAGAGATTGTCTGTAACCTCTCCAGACATTTTCATCCAATCTCTCGAGGGGGCATATCATTCCCATCTTGGGGCAACTTTGTATCAGTTCATCTTATCTTCTTTGAAACAACGCGACAAGCCGCATTGTCTCAAAGAGGGGCAAAATGTAGACACCCAAAATTGTCCAATCTAATTAAATAAATATTTTTATTTAATTAATTATCTAAGCCTAATTCTTCTATTAATAAAAAAAATCTTTATTTATTTAATTAATTCATTTATCCTCTTCTAGCCTTATTTCTCATTTAAATAAATACCTTTATTTATTTAAGTTATTCTTTTCTTAAATTAAATAAATATTTTATTTATTTAATTGATCCCATTTCTTCTATTAATTAAATAAATCTTTATTTATTTAATTAATTCATTAGCCTTTTCCACCCATGACACATGTCATTCATCTCTTAATTCCTACACTACCTACCCTCTCATTATTTTCTTATTTTTCCTACCTACCCTTTAATCATAGCCGACCATTTATCTTTTACACCTCTCAATCTTATCCCTCCATTTCATATAGTGTCTTCTATATAAGAGGATACTTCCTTCATTATCAACCCTAATCAATCAATCTATGCATTCAACCCCCCTTGTTGACTACTTGACTATACTACGCTTTTGAACATAGACGATCCTACTTGCAACCACATTCTGTTCTTTGTTGAGCTCTTGTGCACATAAAATTTGAGAGAAAATATATCAAGCAAGATCAATGGAGATAGGAAGAATGGAGATCCAAACCCTATTGGACATGTGATGGTATAATCTTTGTGATTTCATTTGATTTGCATTGTCTTAGGTAATCTTCATATGTTATGGTGGATCTTTGTTGTTGTTAGGCTAGGGTTTTGTGGTTGAATCTATTTAGCCTTTCAATATCGTTATTATTGTTGTTTCCATTTTCACAATATACAATTGTAATTCATGTCCTAAAATGGTGCGACATGCACAAATGATGAATACAAGAGGAGTGATATGTGAGATTGGTCAAGAGGAAGAGATGTTTGGGCAACTTGGAGAGTCCAAAATACACTTCTTGGAGTATGAATCAGATTTAGAAAGAGGAGGAGATATATTGGTGACCCTTCAAGATCCTTCTTGTGCAATCCTTACTAGGAATCAATGTCAACCTAAAAACATAGGTAGTTCCACATATCCTGAAACCTTAGCCAAAGGTAAAGAACTCGTGAACCGAAACTTTGAAAGCGGTTCAAGAGTTCAAAAGGTTCAGATACTGAAGCGCCCTAATCCTAATACTTCTTTTGATATTATTGAATTTTGTAAGACTTGTAAAATTCATATTTCCCCTGCTAAATACCTTAGGTGGAACCCTAAAGAGCTGGATAAGTTAGTCAAATATGTATAGGGGGGAAACTCTTAGTTGCAACCTAATTAGTTATTGTTGGCCAATGTTGAGTCCTCATAGGTTAGGAACTGTATTGAACTTGCAGAATCATCTAAAACCATTCCAAATATATTAGCTAATGAACCAAATGAACCATCTTTAGCATTAGATCATAAGTTTGAACTTTTCTATATATCTTTGTTTATTAATGGTTTTATTAATGGTTATAAAGTCAACAATTGTATCATTGATTCAGGAGCATTAGATAATATCATGCCTTCTTTAGTTTCTAAAGAATTAGGCCTCTCTCTCACTAAAACCTTTGGGAAGTGTTATTCAATGGACTCAAAGTAGGTCCCTTTTCTTGTCCAAATCAAAGATGCTCAAGTTGCCCTAGCCATACATCCTAGCAAAAGAGTGAAATTGACTATTTTGGTAGTCAATATTTCCGCAAGTTATGGTATGCTACTAATTAGAACTTTTTGTAAAGATCTAGGAGGAGAAATCAAGATGGATTGGTCTCAAGAATTAATTCCCATTGGTAAACAAAACATTTCCCTACAACTAGAGCCAAAATCCAAAAATATGGTTTTTCCTTTTGATGACCCAAAATCTCAAATATTGTATCAAGAATGTGATTTGGGCAATTATTTGCTATTCTCTGATGACATGAAGAAAATACTGGAGGATGTGTTAGACCCTACTATTGGCCTATGGGTGATGAAATTTGATGGAATTTGTGCATCAGCTGGACCTGGTGCCAAAGTGGTGCTCATTTCTCTCATAGGTGAAAAGATTCCTTTTTCATTTAAGTTGGAAATCAAAAACACTAATAATACTATAGAATACGAAACCTTATTGTTGAGACTCGAACAGGCTAAGAAAAGAGGAATCAAGTTGTTGAGTGTCAAAGGTGATGTAGAATTAATTCATGTCAAGCATGTGTGAAATCTCTTCTCAATGAAGAATGAAAGGCTTAGACATTATAGGAATAGGGTTTGGGATGATATGGAATATTTTGATGCTTTCTCAGTTGAGGCGATTCCCAGAAGCCAAAATTCTCGTGCAGACACCTTGGTAGTTTCAACTTCTTTATTACTCCCACATCTAGACTTTGGTGCAGATGTTTATAGGATTGAAGTGGTATATCGCCCTAATGTTCTTGATAATTATAATTTTTGGCAGGTGTCCGAGAGTGATAAACATATCAATAATTTCCTGTAAAATGCTGAAATGTTTGCCTCATCCTTCTTTCAAGGGTTTGTGAATGATTGTAATGAATTTTGCTCAAACTCGGGAGAATGTTCTAAAAAGGAAGTTATTCAGTTAGAGAGAAATCGAATTCCAAAAGGTCTAGTATCCCTAGAGAGCCTCTTTGATCGCAATAAAAAGTATGTTAAAATTTTTTTTTCTCAAAGTACTAGTAACTCAAGAGAGTATGAAAAGGTAAATATAGAGGATGAAACTAACCCAAAGTTGGTTAATTTGGGAAAGTGTTGTACCCCAAAGGAAAGACATTTATTTATTAAATTTTTACAAAAATTCCTAGATATTTTTGCATAGTCTTATGAGGATTTGAAAGATTTTAGAAGTGGCCAGTTTCAACATCATATTCCTCTCAAACCTGGGGTGGCTCCTTTTAGGAAGAAGTTAAGAAATTATAATCCAAAGGTTACAGATGTAATTTTTGAAGAAATAGATAACATGCTTTAGGAAAGGATTATCTATCCCATTCATCATTTAACCTGGGTGGAAAAAAATTGTTCCAATTCACAAGAAAAATGGAGAGATAAGGATCTGTGTGGATTTTTGAAACTTGAACCAAGCTAGTTTAAAAGACAATTACCCATTACCAGCAATGGATCATATTTTTCAAACTCTTGCTGGATCAAAAATGATTGTCAATTCTCAATGGTTTCTCTAGCTACAACTAGATAAGCGTGGCGAAATCATACTAGCACAAAACAACCTTCACCACATCTTGGGGAACTTTTGCCTATAACTGCATGTCATTTGGTCTAACAAATGCTGGGGCAACTTTCTAAAGGGCAATGAACCTCTCCTTGGGTCATCTCATTGGTAAGACTATAGTTATCTATTTAGATGATTTGATAGTATTTTCTAAGAGGGGGGAAAACCATCTAAGAGATTCAGAGACTATGTTGCAACGGTGTCGAGATCATGGTATCTCGCTGAAACCAAAGAAATTAGTTTTCTATGTTATAGAGGGGAAGCTATTAGGACATATAGTTTCACAAGATGGAATTAAAATTGATCTTGATTAGGTAAAAGCTATTTAGCAATTGAGTTTAGCGTCAAACAAAAGCGGTATCAAATCATTCATTAGAAAGGTGAGTTTTCTCAGGAGATTTGTGTCAGATTTTGCTGGAGTCACCAAACACATTTTAGGTATGATGAGTGAAAATTAGATTTTCAAATAGAAGGAAGAGAAAAGAAAGCCTTTAAAGAGGTAAATGAGGCAATTTCTTGAGCTCTGACTTTAATTAATCTTGATTTCAAAAAGGATTTCATCATGTATTGCTATGCCTCATAACACACAATGTTTGGCATTCTTTTGCAAAAGAATGAGTTGAATGAAAAAGTCCCTATCACGTTCATGAAAATCCCACTCAAGAAGAATGAATTGAATTACTCATTAATTAAGAAGTAGGTCTTTGCAGTTGTTAAAGCTATCAAGCACTTTAGGTATTATATTCTGCATTCTCATTCAATTGTTTTTGTGCCAAATCCTATGGTGAAAAGCATCTTGACCTAGAAGGAGGTGGGGATAAACAATAGAGCATCTTGGGTTTCAAAAGTTCAAGAATTTGACTTGGATATTAAGCCAACCAAATTAGTCCGGGGGCAAGGATTATATCATTTGATAACTAAAAAATAAAGATGAAAAAGAAGAACTGCCACTGACTTTATTTGTCAGCTTGCAAGATGAATGGTTCACGGATGTGGCTCATTTCCAGACATATGGAGAATGTTTGGATTCTTTAACTCCTAAAGAAAAGAGAAATATTAGACTAAAGGAAGCCAAATATGTGATTATTGATGATATCTTGTATAAGAAAGGCCTAGATGGAGCATTCCTAAGATGTGTTGACAAGGAGAAGCAGGAAAAGCTTCTGAAAGCTTTCCATAGGGAGGAATGTGGGGGACATTATTCATCAAGAGTAACAACTTTTATGATCCTCGAGAATTTTTGCTACTAGTCAGACATGTTTAAAGATGCATATAGATGGGTAGGAGGCTGTGAAAATGTAAGTTGTTGTCAGGGAAGCCCCAATTAGATGTGTTACCATTAAGGCCGATGGTCATAGATGAACCCTTTAAGAAATGGGGTTTAGATTTTATTAGCCCATTGAAACCCTCATCAAGTGTTGGTCACACTCATATTCTCATAGCTACAGATTATTTTACAAAGTGGGTGGAAGCAGTTCCCTTTAGGAAGACTACTTCAGAAATTGTTTGTAACTTCCTTAAAGAGAACGTCCTGACTAGGTTTGGTCACCCTGAAAAATTGTAACTGATAATGCCATGAATGTTTCCTCAAATTAAATGAGAATGTTTTGTTATGATCATTGTATTATTTTTTCCCATTCTTCAGATTACTATCCGCAAGGAAATGGCCAGGTTGAATGCAACAATAAGAATTTGATCTCTATAATGCGAAAATTGGTGACAGAGAATGCAAAGGATTGGCATAAAAAGATACATGAAGCATTATGGGCCAATAAGACCTCACCAAAAAGGGCCATACGTATGATTCCATTTGAAATGGTATACTAGGTTGAAGCTCAATTGTCTTTGATTCTGGAATTGTCAGCAGCCAGATTGTAGAAGGTGATTGAAAATGAATTCTTTCAAAATGCTATTGGAAAGAAAATTATGTACCTTTCAAAAATTGAGGAAGAAAGGTAGAAGTTGGTTGATCATATGACTACACATCAAGCCAGGGTAAAGAAAAATTTTGATTATAGAGCTAGACAACAAAAGTTCATGCTAGGGGATCAAGTCTTGCGCTGGGATAGACATAAAGAACCAAAGGGGGTGCATGGGAAGTTTGATTCTCTTTGGAAGGGATCATTCATTATTAATCAAGTATTGGGCCCTAACTCATTTAAACTTTAATATCCTAGTGGAATTGCCCTACCCCTATCCTACAATGGGCAAGATTTAAAGCTTTATCAGTTGTAAGCAGGTGTCCTTATGCTTTGTACATAGAATTTTGTTGTTTTGTGTTATTGGTAGTGATTGGTTGTAGTTTGGTTTTTCTTTTATTAGTCTGTCTGCAAAACCAGAGATGCTAGGTTCATTCCTTAGTCCCTCATGGTCCTAGTCCCTAGTCAAAGCCAATTGTTACTCTCGTATTTTGCATTTGTTTCCCCTATGCAAATTTTATTCCCTTGTGAACTTTTTATTGTTTTGAAAGTTTCCCTTGGTTGTAGTCTAAATCATCTTTCTCTTTCAGCCCAATTTTGTAAGTCATGTAATTAAAGGCCAACCTTTTCTTCGTTGAACCAGTCGGTTAGGTTCAGAGGTTCACAAGTACATTGGTTCAATGAGGTCATTAGTCAGTCACGTTTGTTGGAGTCCGAATGTCTTTGTCATTTGTGCTTTTCAAATTGAACCTTCAACTACTGAACCTTTATGGTTCAATAGTTCAGCAGTTCAATGGTTCAAGGTTTTCAGCCGCTAAGCTCAAAGATCAAGCAAGATGGGATGTAAGAAGATGGGCATCATTGTTTTTTGATGAAATATTCAGAGCACGTGAAGTGCTTTTCTGAGCAGGCCATAACTTTTGAAAATGGAAAGTAATCATTACTTTGATAGGTAAATTCACGAAAGCGATGTGTAATTAATACATGCGTTAGGAATTATCTTTTCAAAGTTATCTCGCACATATAAGCAATATGGGGATTGTGTCACCAAATTTCATGCTAATCATAACAAAGTACTCTAAAACCTATTTGAAAAGCCAAATTTAGAAAACAAACAATTCAGTGAAGGAAAGATAATTCTCTACTTCTCAAGCTCGGAAGCGGTGCAGTTTATGAAAGGTGAGTTCAGTCTTCACCATTTCTTTCATTTAACATATAGAAAAGAAGATTTATTCAATTTCTTGTTGTGGTGGTTATGGTTTTATTTGCATGTCGTAGTTTATTGTTGAAGTAGCTACATTGTCAAAATGAGGCCTGTACCTCCCAAAATGGTTGCCGAAGCCAATCTCATTAGTTCTCTCCCAAAGTTTGGTGATATATCTCTAGTTCATGCTGATCTTGAGGAGTTTAAGGAAAGAGATAGAAACCCTGCTAATTCTCCCATGATGCAGAGGATTGTAGGTAATGGTCTTATAGAAGCTGTCATTTTCTGGCCTTCTCTACAATGTCCGAAACTAGTTTTGGAATGTATGAACCGTTATGATGTGGCTGATAGGTGCATTAGGGATGCCAATGGTGGAGTATTGTTGAATGTAAATAGAGAAACCATTATGGTTGTTTTTTAAATTCCTTCCCAAGAAGCCTATGAAAACTAGACCATCACCACTTCCTACGACTATTTTAGTGAGAAGAAAACCCAATACAAAAGTGTTATAGCTAGAAATTGGTTGTTGAAATTTCAAAAGGGAGTTTCTAGGCTTCTGAAACCTTTAACCCAGGAACATATGATAAAGAAGGTTAGGGACATTGTGATTTTGTTGCATAAGGTTAAAGGTAGTCAACATGCCTTCTTTTGGGAGGATTGGATGTATTTCATTATCCAAACGATTTTAGACCAAAACAAGTACATTGACTGGGTGAGCATGATTGCAGATGGAATTCATGAGAGTTTGAGTAGTATTCTTGGAAGAAACAATTTCTACATGACTTCAAACCTTTTTTTTTTTTTTTATCCCGTATTAGGCCATGGCCTGGACTCTATCATGAATCTTTTGTTGATAATCTGCTAATTTATGATTATTACCCACACCTGCATGTGAAGAGGTGTCATGAAAATTATAGGTTGGTTCATGATGTGTTTGTTGGCAGGTTGATTGTTGATTTGCATGGTAAAGTGAACCATCATATGTCTAAGGAAGAAAAACAAGTAGTTAGTTCATATGGGAGTCATTTCATTCAATTCTGTTAGTTGACATATGTTAGGGTTGGTGGCTTTGAGGGAGAACCCATGAAACTTCCCAGGTATGCATTGGATCGATTTGTGTTGATAGAAATCTACCAACAATTAGCCCATATTGAGAAAAAGATTGTAGGAAGGAAGGATTCTGGAGTTGCTTTTCTAGTGGAGCTAGGTCATTATATTTGCAAGATAGTGTCAGATGCATTGAATTTAGAAGTTGATTTTAAGAAGTTAAGTATCAAATATTATGTTCCCTGACAAAATTTTGATAGTAAGGGATATGCACGGGAGCATCTAGTTCTCAGAGATGGTTTCAATCATGTACCTAAACTAGAGTATTTTTGGGTAGACTGTGCCGATGAATTTTGAGTATGTAGGAGAATGTTTTCTCAGTTCACAGCATATTAGATAAATTATTTTGGGTTGTAGATGAACATCTCTGAAATTGAAAATACAAGGGAAGAATTGGTAGACCCTCATTATACACAGGTTGTATAGGGAACTCCGCTTCCAAAAATTGACTGGAACCAAGATGAGAAAGATCAAGTAAAGGTCACATCCTTCTAAGTCATACGTAGGACTGAACAATGGTTAAGGAAGAAAAGACTTGGAATATTAACCATTAGAAGAAACCCTTTTCTATTTCAAAAAGTTTCATCTAATCAGCGTGTTTAGCTTTGTCTTGCAGGTGCTTCATAGGTCAAGCTAGAAGTTGGTAGTGCCAAGGCATCATTGGCAGAGTGGTCATTACCATGGGTTACAAGATCTAAAACTAGAGGAATAGGCAAGAAGGAACCTCCAGTGATTGTGGACTTAGA
This sequence comes from Cryptomeria japonica, assembly GCF_030272615.1. Classification (NCBI taxonomy): domain Eukaryota; kingdom Viridiplantae; phylum Streptophyta; class Pinopsida; order Cupressales; family Cupressaceae; genus Cryptomeria; species Cryptomeria japonica. The sequence goes on along the minus strand of NC_081415.1, from coordinate 628,923,935 downwards.
CTCATCCCCTGAATTTGAGAGTGCAATGGCGGAGAGGGATCTTGAGATAATAGATGTAGAAGTGGGTAAAGCAGAAGGCCTGGGAGCAGATGAGATTGATATATCAAACTACATGATGGTACCCACTTCTAGGCCAACAAAACATCTGACTAAAAAAGAAACCAACAGTGAGCATCCTCATTGGTTAGACACTACCTTAACTAGCAATAATAGGAACTTAGTTGCTACCTCTATACCAATCGATGATATGGTCAGCAAAATTTTGGGAAGGACTCCACAGGAAAATCAATTGAAGACTATGTAAAGAATAGACTTTGATGAAGACATTAAGAATTGGGCAGTAGAAATTGCTCAGCCTAATGTAGATGCATCCACAAGAAGCCCTTCATCAAAAGAATTTTCCATTGAAAAGGTGAACCTTGGAGCCAGAACAAGGGAAACAAATGTTTATCATCTGGAGGCATCGACTAAAAGAATTGTCACATGGACTTGGAAAGATGAAAAGGATAAGAAAGAACTAAAGGAGACCTTGAGACATATGGCTGAATAGATAGAAGCAATCCATAGTTCAAATCTGCAGCCTTTGTCTCAATAACCATCCTCCTTTGACCCTAAATCGCCAGTGAATCAGAAGATCCTTGAGTAGATTCAAAAATGCAGAACGATAACCGAGGTTTTCATGGATTGGTTTGAGGGAATTCGTAAATCTAAAAAAAAATATTTTATTAACTTAAGCAAGGTATATGAAAATGCTCAGTCAGTCATGAAGGAATTGGAGACAAAAATTAAAGGTTAGAAAAAGAAGGAATCTAAATGGGAACGGTAGAAATGGAGATGCAGGAGGTGCAAACATATGGGATGATGAAGTTCTTGAGTGAAAAACCTGTGTCAAGCCTTGATGACAATGCTCTCTATGTTTGCAAAAAGAACATAGACTGGAGAAACTCCATAATACAAGAAGCAGATGTTAAGTTGGTTAAGCTGATAAAATGGAAAGACCATAAATTTTTTTGAAGTTATAACAAAACCATTTGAGGGTAAGATTAATTATATGAAGGAGGCATAAGAATTGGATTCAAGTGACCTATCAACCATAGCCAAAATAGAATCCTTGTTATTCCTCTACATTGAACACTTGGGCGATCACATTAATCAGGTGGAGCATATCCACGAAGAAAAAGAAGTATGGAAACAAAGGATCACCCATTTTGGCCTCCCACACTCTACGCTTATATAGAAGTTCTTTGCAACTCATGCAAACTGGAAGAAATCCACTGCTACTACGTCTCCTGAAGCCAATAAAAGGACCCCTCATCTTGGCCATATGCCCTCTTGATATTCATTCTTAGCTTTTCCCATCTGGGGAACTAGGTTTAGTTTTTTTGTTTTAAAAACTACTTTGAAACTACAGGGCAGAGGGTAAAAATTTTGTGTTTCCCTAATTAAGTGGTGGCCAAGTTGTGGTTATAAATACATTTTCATAAGACTTTGGAAAGGTCCAAAAAACTTTGAGTGAAGCTATCAGACTTTGTCTTTTTTAGCATGTTGTGGATTTTCAATGAAGACATTTTTATCTATGAATAAAATGATACATTTTATACAGCTTTCAAAGCTTCTTATTCAAACTTAACACTTATCAGTATAAGTAGTATTGATAAGAAACATGCACACAAAAATGTAACACACAAGACTACCAAGATTTATCACATGGAAAACCAAATGGGAGAAAACCACGGTGTGAGTAGAAATTCACAAAATCTGAACTATTCTGGAGTACGCCCAATGAGGAGCCATCCCTATTAGAGATTACAAAGACACTGTTAGGTGACTCTCGGTTAAGGGATTTTCTTTAAGGCCTGTTACAACCTTTACCCTGTTAGGGGTAGCCTTGTTAAAGGACCTAGGATCATCATTTAATATGTCACTCGATTAAGGGATTTTACAAAGGGACCTATTAAAGTCCACCCGGTTAAGGGATTTTACTATTAGAGTTATTACAAAACAACGGGGAGAACGATCTACTATAATAGCTACTCTTAGCTTAATCAGATTTAAATGAAGCTCTTTGGTTTTGCCACTGGTTACACTTTCTCAGCACTCTACCGGTTCTCTACATCACACTTTCTCTACACTCTTCTAGTGCTCTGCATTCTTTCCTTTCCTCTTCATACTATCTGATCTCTGCACACTCTCTTTACCATTATTCCATTCACTTAGTAGTTCTGCCCTCTTCTCATCTTGTTGGATTGCCTCTCCTCAGAATTGCACTTTATAATTTTTACGATCAAACTTTTTGGTTTTTGCCATAAACCTTTATACAAAACTCAGTAGATTTGAAATCTTTCCAAGTCTTCCCGTACTCTCTATGCATGCTCTTCATCAATATCACCAATGACTCATCCTTAATTGCCTCTGCAACTCATAATTTCACCAACCTTTGGGTCATGTTCTATCATTTTAATGTGAATCATAAAATCCGCACAAATCTCACCTTAACTGATTGTTAACTACAATAGACTTCACTATACATTTGTTTGATGATTTATTTCCATGACTAACACACCTTTGGTCATTGCATCTAGCTTACCGGTCACTTCTTCGGGATTCCCTGTGCATATCATCCTTCAACCTGTATCACAGGTTCACTGGTGTAACTCTTCACCTTTTTCCACTAGTCACTAATCATCAATTAGACTGATCACCTATATGTCCAAAGTGTCCCGGTCCTACATAAGACTACTAAACTACAATTTGAGTCACCTCTTGTGACTACATCATCATTTCATCTGCCAGTTTTAAGAAACTGATCTCAATACCTATCGAGTGCTTGACTGACCGGTCGGATACTATGTTTTTCCTTCAACTGATTAGCCTTCTAATAACACACTACTTAAGTGTGTCAATGATCCATATTTGGGAAGCACTGAATCCTCCATATTGTTTGTAACCATGAGTAAACCATTGAGGTTTACCACATCTTCTTTCCTATGAGCTTGGCCTTATTCACTGGTAAGTGTTGGTCATCAATGGAAATGCTAACTAATGAATCAGTTGTGCCAACACCATAAGTTATGCCAACAATGTGTGTGTATGCAAAATATGTTACTTCTTTGATTATCTAATTTTTAAAAGTCTTTGAATGAATCTGATAAATAAAATCCACTATTAACTTCTGTTTGGATATTTTGATCCCCCTTATCCTTTGAGGTATGAGAGAGACTTGATTAGAGTCCATGATATTTTGATTTCATTAATAAGGGTAGTTCTGTGGAATGGAATTGATCTGATTGTAAGTCTTTGGGATTTTCATATGAAGTATTTATGTTTACATCATTCATATGGTGTTGACTAATGAATGTGGAATGCCTTCTTGTCACTTTTTTGTTAAAAGTGAAGTTAATGTTCATATATATTTAAAAATTCATTGAATATCATATAGGAAGTTGGTGAACCAATCATTGGTTCACCCAACTGTTGGTTTTATTTTCCTTTCAAAAAGGGCATACATGAGTCATTCACTGTAAAATTAAGAAAAGACAAATTTGCTAACCAACACTAGGCCAAAGTAAATATGTGAGTTCAGTTTCATGGAGGTTCAACATGTAGGATTGTAGACCATTATGTTTTCCTTTTGCAATTGAAATGGAATTATTTGCTTCATATTGTGCTACATCCCCATGGGAGATGGAAGACATGGGAAGAGTGTTACCAGAGTGTAGTTGGAAGTTTGATGTATGCTATGGTTTATACTAAACCAAACATTGCCCAAGTAGTGGGAGTTATTTCCAGATATATGTCTAATCTCGGAAGAGTTCATTGGGATGCAGTCAAAAGAGTCTTTAGATATTTGAAGGGTACCTCAATTTATTATTTGTGTTATCATGTTAATTTGATTGGAGACATGAATTCCCTTGATATTCATGGTTATGTGGATTCAGACTCGGTAGGTGATATTGATAGTAGAGGATTCACCAGTGCTTATGTGTTTACTTTATTTGGTGGTGCAATTAGGTGAATGAGTAAGTGATAGGATATGGTTTCTTTGTCCACTATTGAAGAAGAGTATATGGAAGATACCCATGCTTGTAAAGAATCCATTTGGATTAAGAGACCATGTTCAGATATTGGAATACAATAAGGTGCAATAACAATTTATTGTGGAAGTCAGAGTGCAATCTACCTAGCTAAGAACCCGACATGTCATGCCTGGACCAAATACATTGATGTTCAATATCATTTTATTAGAGATATGGTCGAAGATGGTAGGGTGAAGCTGGTTAAGGTATAAACTTTGATGAATTTTGTACACGCTTTAACTAGGGTTGTGAGCACAGATAAGTTCAATTGGTGTTCAGATTCTATAGGCCTGATCATAGCCCCCAACAATTAATTTATTGTGTTGGTACTTCCTTTTCTCTTGCAAGGTGTTTGAGAAGAGGGAGAATGTTGAGAAAAATGGTGTCTCAACCTTGCATTTACATGAGGTTACTATTCATAGTAAGTTTTTGTTTGAGAATAAAATGGTGTGAAATTCTCCCCGAAGCTTTTGGTTGGCTAGATAAGCATTCTAGTAAAGTTATGTCCAAAGATCACAACTACTTTTGAAGATATTAAAGTTTCCATTTTGGAGGGGTGAAACGAAAGGTTTAAATTTAATTTTGAGGACTTTAGAGGCCTTAAAAATCCTTTAAAAGTGTGAATAAATGGCATATATGTTTATGAGGAAATAGAGAACTTCACAAGCTTTCTGATGCTTCAAACAGTTCTTAAATAGGACACATTGTTCTCAAGTTATGGCCTTCAGAAGTTTGCACTGCTGAAATAGGAAATATAAAATGTATTGTAGACATAAATGGGTTATAAAAGGAGGGGACACATGTTGATGTGTTTTTTAACATGTCATAGAGAATCAAGAAGGGAGATAAGGTCGACTCTACTCTATTAGGTGGTTTTAGCCCATGGTTTTGTAATATTGTTGTGTAGGGGAAAAAGCGAGACTAGGTTAATCATGCCCTAATCCTACCTTTTGACACACATTATGGAATACGAAAGAGCCTAGAGATATCGCACAATTGGCTACTTCTTTTTGTGAAAGAGAGAGCCACGGGATATCTATTAGGATTTCTATTCCCTTGTTGAAATTGTAAGATCAAGTAATGCAAGTTCAAACCCTAATCTCAAAATGCAAGTATGAACTAATAACAAGATTGCAGAATTGAGATTAAACAATGAACAGCTATAAGTACAAGGATGAAATAAGAATGCAGATATGTACCCGGAGTCAAAATCGGACTGAAAACGTTCGGGACGGGGGCGCGGGCGCCACTGTCCTGAAAACTGCACCGGAAACCACTGTTCTGCACTCTGAAACACTGTCTGGAAACTGTCTGTAAACTGTCTGTCCGGAGGACCAGGGCACCCAGCGCCTCTGTCCCAGGGACCAGGGCACCCAGCGCCCCTGTCCTGGCAGGACCAGGGCGCCCAGTGCCCCTGTCCCGGTCTTCTGCTCTGCAATTTCACACAGAGTGCTGTCCCAACTTTCTCTCTCCGGATCTGTATCCCGCGGCGTCGTTCGGATCTCGAAACCTGCAATAATATCTGAAAAGGGGGAGGGGCGGCTATATAGGGTTTTTCCTTAGTCAAACCCCCACTTCGGTGATTTCCACCTCCACGAATAGCCAAGTTGTTTTGTAAAATGTATTGTGTGTGCAGACCTAGTGTGTGTGCAAGGTCCAAAATGCAAGAAAGCAAACTAGAGCAACCTAGAAAGTAAACCCTAATTGCTTGTAAATGATAATGTAAATGCTCTAAATCAAGATGCAATGTGATCTAAAGCATGAATAAATGATGTACCAAAGCTTATGCAAAGACATGAAAACAACACGAGATCATACCCAACCCTCAAGGGAGGAGTACAAGCCAATCTTTAGTCGGTAATCTCCTATTGTTCTTCAATGTCTTCCAAGCCCTAAGTGGATGAATGAATTTGATAGATGCTTGATAGAATGATGTTGAATGTTGTTGAAGTCCTCAAAGATCTTCTCTTTCACTGCATATGAAGTTCCTGGAAACAAAAATCCGATCCTTCCAAATGAAGAAAGAGAGCTCTTATGTATGAAACCCTAGGTCGTAAATTCGTATTTTGGCCGACCTAGAGATTGAATATCCCGCCAATTTCTTGGGGTTAAGCTTTATTTTATGATTGGATCGCGCTCCTAAAATTTTGGGAAAAATGTCCGGGACCATGTGCACCGGGCGCCACGGTCCCGGCAACTTTTCACCAAATTTTCAGGGCCCTCGGATATGATGATTTTAGAGAGAATCCCGAAGTTACAGGTGATTTCGAGATGTTTTGACCCCAAAACCAAGCCCCCAAGTTCAGAATAGGACTTAATTAGGGTTTTTGATTAAGTGATGTATTAGAGGAATAAAATGCGAAGGGTGCGCTTTAGTGAAAGGGCCCAACTTTATGATGTAGAGAATGATGAAATAGGAACCTTAGACCTAATTAATTTGATTAATTAAGTGCTTAAGGAGAAATGCAATGCAGAATGTAAAATGCACTAAGGCGGGTGCTAAACTAGGTGTGAAATTGTACCACCTTAGCGAGTGCGTACAATTTACGACGCTACATTTTGCCCCCACTTTAGCGGTCATATGAGTACTACGTGCATATGCAAGCTAAAGTACAGAAAAGTAAACATCATTTGAAAAAAGGATATATCCATAAGTTGTCGAACGAAGCCCCCAGCGGTATCTGCAGTACACAGTTAGGAACCGCACCCTACAAAACAAACGTTAGATCACAAAATCACCTAATGCTTACTATGGAAAGTAATGAAATCTGTGAGTAGCTATATGCCCCCCCCTGTTTCGACTTGCTTATTAGGGAGGTGAAACAGGGTAGCATGTTTACTTGTGACAAATTGTGTAAGAGAGTATTGATGAGGGGTGTTCACTAAATAGGCTTCATCAGAGCACTTTTTGGAACATCCCGAGAGTAGGGGAAGGAAAGTATGATTCCAACGCAACAAACGGCTCAAAAATCGCATCTCCCAAACTCAAGTTATGAAAAGATGAATGATAGAGGAAAAATTAGGGTTTCAAAAAGTAAGAACAAGCAAACGAGAGTATATACCTCGAAAGTGACACTTGTATTCATCACTTTGTCAATTTCAGGATACTATTCAGTGTAGCGGAGCCCACCTAGCCATCACCATGCCTTCACGATGACCGGAGTGTCCCACGAGGATCGAGATCCTGCGCCAGGCCGTGATCGACGACGAGCTACTGGACGAGGTGAGTTGACTGAACGTTTGACTTTTGATTTTTTGCATGTTTGACTTTTTCGTGATCGTATGCGGGCCTCGAAGGCTGACCGGGGCCCACCCAGGGCGCCATGGTCCCTGAGGGGTGCCCTGGTCCCCCCAGGGCGCCATGGTCCCTGCAGGGTGCCATGGTCCCTGACAGGGCACCATGGTCCCCAATCAGGGCCTAGCGAGAGGTTCCGGGGCTAGCATACGATGTGCAACGGTTTGCATTTGTGATTTTGATGATCGAGTACTGATTATCGTCATGTTTTCGTGTTGCAGGGTCTCCCGTACATGAGAGAGCACACAGCGGGACATATTCTTCGCACTTTGCGAGATCAGATTCCACGGCTGACTCAGTTAGAGAGAGACACACTATCGATTGTAGGATTGTGGTACGTGATTTTGATGCTGGCCATTCGATTTCATCCTGCGATTCTGATGGCCTTGATGGAGTGATGGGATCCTGACACATGCACCTTTCACCTTCCAGTCAGAGGAGCAACAGTTACATACGCGACCGATCGGTCATCGGAGGATCATCAGAGAGAGCAGGTGTATTGCATAGGGAGAGTCATGCCGAGCGAGATGAGAGGTCGCATCATGGTCAGCTGGCTCTTACATCCTACAGGGGAGGTACCACTTCTGAGACGCCTTATGATAGCCATCATAGCACTAGTCGTCTGCCCTAATGGACGAGGGACACATATGCATGGGGGCCTCACATGGTGTATCAGAGCGATGGAGAGACACAGGAGAGTGTATGCTTGGGGTCGGAGTATGCTTGCGCATCTCTATCATGACCTTGGGGAGTATGTATTTGGACAGGGTTGTAGTTTGATGACATGCACACTTCTACAGGTGTGGATTTTAGAGCACTTCACATGCACCAGGCCCGTCGGCTTTCCACTGAGTACAGTGAGTGAGCGACCTAGGGTGTTCGCTTATCCACTTACCAGAGAGTGGAGATTTGGTGATTTGTTGTATTGGAGAGTGATTGTTGATAGACTGACAGCCGAGGTGATAGTGTGGAGACCTTACCTACTGATGCATAGATGGGATGGTATGGAGAGACAGTTAGCATGTCTACAGAGGAACCGCCTACTGCGAGGACGATATGCACACATCATAGTCCCTTTCTACTTTGACCGAGTACGGAGGCAGTTCGGACTAGAGCAGTGTGTTCCAGCCGATGTGCCCATCTATACTCGACACTCATGGGTCCTTCCCAGACCTGGAGTAGTAGCGAGACCGATGGTAGATGATATTGAGATGACAGATTTAGAGGGATCTGATCAGGATGTAGTCACTGACTATTCTACAGAGCCTGGAGCACAGCGTAGATATGTTTCATGGTTCATGAGATCATATCCAGGTCCTATCTTTCCACCAGATCATCCGACAAGCTATCCAGGCCCATGGAGACATGGAGACCGAGATGAGGATGAGGGATCTAGGTCAGAGGAGCCAGAGGAGGGAGAGGATCATGAGGAGGCGGAAGATCCTGATCCACCTACAGGCGATCAGCCCAATGACGAGGAGGAGGAGGATGAGGATGCAGATAGAGAGGAGGATGAGGAGGATGCAGGTGATGATGTGGATGAGGATGAGGATGATGATGATGAGGAGGAGGACAAGGAGGAGGATAGAGATGATGAGGAGGAGTTGGATGCAGCTCCCCACCATTCAGGAGACGATACCATAGCTCTGGATCCACCCCCTATTCTCCAACAGGGGGAACAAGAGGCGATACGGAGACCTGTCACTAGTACCGTCCAGCCTACACCCATCGTGGATAGAGTATATGAGCGAGGGGAGCCTAGCAGTTCTCAATCATAGATACTACCATATCATGATCCCTACTGGCGCGAGGGAGATCCAGGTATAGTAGGTTTATATTGATTGATTAATATTTTGATGATAAAGAATGGTACTAACAAAAATCTGTTCTACTGCCACAGCTAATGTGCAGGAATGGCGTTCCTTGATTTAGCAGGCAATGACAGACATTTCCATGATAGCACAGATCCCCAGTTCCTCACAGATTGCCTATAGGCCTCAGGGGAACGTGGGTCAGCATGAGGATTTGTTTTTCCCATTCCGAGTACAGGTAGATATATGGAGGGAGAGAGAGAGAGTCCTATCAGAGGACCTCCAGCAGGCGCGGCAGAGAGAGAGAGTCCTATCAGAGGACCTCCAGCAGGCACGGCAGAGAGAGAGAGTCCTATCAGAGGACCTCCAGCAGGTGCGACGAGATCTAGTAGCGGCCCAGACTGAGGCTACCACCTATCGTGTGATCCTTATGGATAGGGATCGTAGGAGTTCCTCTCGGAGTCACTCACGATCTGTATCGCGCTACACACCCATGGGTCCACCTCCACAGCCAGATCAAGAGGGAGCATCCAGTCGACACTCTCCAGCCACTAGCCCTAGGGATAGGAGATGATTGTATGATGTAGGAGAGGTCACATTTTGGATATACAGTGACCTATGTTTGTATACGATTCACACATATATATGTATATATACATGCTTCTCTTTTGTCTCAAATGTGTTATCTTTAATGCCTAAAACAATGTATATTTTGTTTTGATTAAATCTAATACATTTGGTAAATGTACATGTATGTTCAGAATTTAATTTCCATATGATTGATTTCTCAATGCTCCATGATTAAATTGATACATGTGTGACTTAATTAAAATATTTAATCAAGTACGACATTGATGATAAGGAAGAAATATGCATTAAGTCTAAGAATCATATAACTAATGTGATTTAATTTTGAACTTAAACACAACATGATACGATTCTACTTAACACATAAAGACATTGTATAATATGCTAGCATAATGAAAAATGTAAATCTTTTACAATTTACATAAATGAATTCAAGACAAACTATAAAGTAAGAAGACATGCTTGTCAGGAATGAAGCAATATAGATTAACATAACATTTAATTCTATTTTGCTTTAATTAAGAAATACTAACATATTATCCAATGTTGAAGAATTGAAAAAGAAGATAGATGAAAAATGAAGAATTAAACATAATATCTACGCAAGTGCATAGCATTAAGAGGTTCTTTAAGAGGTGTACCGTCTACATCTGCTATTTTGTAAGCACCTGATCCATAATCCTCAATAACAATATATGGTCCAAGCCAATTAGGACTAAATTTTCCCTTTTCTGCAGGTAAGGCATTCACATTGCACTGATTCTCATAAAGGACTAAGTCACCTACTGAGAAGGAACATTGAATAACCTTGTCATTATAGCTTCGTTGTAGAGTTTTGTGATACGCTTGAATATGCTCAAGAGCGTTTATGCGCTGTTCGTCAAGCATCTCAAGTTGTTGAAGTCGTTGTTCCCTATAAGAATCATCATCTACTATACCTTTGAGAGAAACCCTAAGTGATGGAATTTCTAACTCTAAGGGCATAATAGCATCAGCACCATAAACAAGATTATAAGGAGTAGTTCTTGTAGCAATTCGTACACTCGTTCGGTAGGCCCAAAGAGCATAGATCAGCTGGTTACTCCAATCCTTACCATGCTTATTCACGGTTTTACGAAGAATTTGTTCAATTATCTTATTGGATGATTCGGCTTGGCCATTTGATTGAGGATAATATGGTGTAGAAAATTGATGTTTGATATGATACTTCTCGAGGAATTTCTTCACATCCTTGTTTTTAAACGATGTCCCATTATCTGAGATAATAGTGGAAGGTATCCCAAATCGAGAAATGATGTTTTCTAGAAGAAATTGACAAATCACTTCAGCAATAGTAGAGCGAAGAGGAATAGCTTCTACCCACTTCGTAAAGTAATCTATTGCAGTTATAATGAAGGTGTGTCCTTGAGATGAAGGAGGAGAAATTTTTCCAATAAGATCCAAACCCCATGCGGAGAAAGGCCAAGAAGCTACTTGAGAACGAAGTTCTTGGGCAGGAGCATGAATCAGATTATTGTGTTGTTGACATTGATGACATTTTTTAACAAATGAAAAGGAATCCTTCTGCATAGGTTTGCCAATAGTATCCCATACGAAGCAACCTATGAACCAGGGATTTGCCCCCAAAATGCCCCCCACAGGCACCTGAATGTGCCTCTTCAAGAGCAACAGGGATTTCTGACTTGTTAAGACAACGGAGGAGAAGACCATCATAACCCCTTCGATAAAGGACATTAGAAAGGATGATATATCTAGCAGACAGCTTGCGGATTCTAGCCCTAGTGTTCCTATTAGCAAAATTAGGAAAGGTACCATCGGTCAAATACCTTATGATATGCGAGAACCATTCATCTGAGTCTACAAAGTCACAACATGTTATCAAGCTAGAATCATCCTCAATAGCCAGAGAAATAAGGTTGTGAATAATGAAATTAAGATCGACCATAGGGTCCTCTAAAGATACTAGAGAAGCCACACATGCCATTGCATCCGCATGTCGATTATCTTTTCGAGGAACGAGTTCCATGGTATAAGAATCAAAATTTTGTAATAAAGAGATAACAAGATCTTTATATTGTGATAGTTTGTCTTGTCTTGTTTGATATATTCCTGCTACTTGTCTTATAATTAATTGTGAATCTCCATAGATATGTATGTGTTTTATATTCAGAGCCAAGGCTGCTTTTATTCCTGCTATAAGAGCCTCATACTCAGCAATGTTATGGGTACACAGAAAATTTAGACGATATGATAAAGGAATAGGTTTCTTTGTAGGAGAAATCAGAACAACCCCTGCCCCTGATCCCGTACGACACTTAGAGCCATCAAAGTACAACTCCCAAGTTTCATCTTTCTCTATAGAAAGAATGAAGTCGTCAGGAAAGGATTCAGGGTTAGGGAAGGAGAAAGGTGAAGGGGCCTCAACTAAGTGATCGGTCAACGCTTGTCCTTTAATTGCTCTTTGTGAAACAAATTTAAGGTCAAATTCAGTTAACATCATAACCCACTTAGCTAGACGTCCTGATAAATCAGTTTTAGAGAAAAGATGCTTCAAAGGATCAAACTTAACCACAACATGGACTTCTGAATTTAAAAGATAATGTCTCAATTTTTGAGTCGCAAATACCAAGGCCAAGCATTGTCTTTCTATCGCAGAATATCGGGTCTCATAATCGAGTAAGGTATGAATTATGTAATAAACTGGACATTCCTTACCATCTTTATCATGTTGTGCCAACAATGCTGCGAGAGCATGAGAGGAAGCACCTGTATATAGAAGGAAGGGTTTAGAAGGTTCAGCAGGTTGAAGAATAGGAGGACTAGCCAAATACATTTTTAAATCTTCAAATGCTTGCTGACAATCCTCATTCCATTGAAAAGTGATATCCTTTTTAAGAAGTTGAGTAAAAGGAAAGGTACGATCCACAAGCTGAGACACGAACCTACGAATAGCTTGAATCTTTCCTTGTAAGCTTTTAAGTTGAGACACATTTCTAGGAGGTGGCATGTTGACAATAGCATCTATTTTCTTAGTGTCCACCTCAATCCCACGATGCGAAACTATGAATCCTAATAGTTTTCCACTATCCACACCAAAAACACATTTTCAGGGATTCAAGCGCATGTGATATTTACGAATTCTTTCAAAAATTTGTCAGAGGATTTTAACATGATCCATGCGAAGAAAAGATTTGGCCAAAATATCATCAACATAATCCTCTAAAATCTTATGCATATAATCATGAAAGATAAGGGTCATCGCTCGTTGATAAGTTGCATCGGCGTTTTTAAGTCCAAAAGGCATCATTATCCAACAAAACGTACCCCAAGGAGTGGTGAAAGTAGTTTTGAATTGATCTTGAGGGTTAATAAAAATTTGATTGTAACCTGAAAAACCATCCATGAAGGATAACAAGGCATGTCCTGCCGTAGAATCAACTATCATGTCAATGTTTGGAAGAGGGAAATCATCTTTCAAGGAAGCTTTATTCAAATCTCGAAAGTCAGTACACATTCTTATTTTGTTGTCTGGTTTAGCCACAACGACAATATTTGAAATCCATGGGGAATAGTCAATAGGGCGGATAAATCCAGCCTCCAATAATTTTTCAATCTCAGCCTTAACAAGCAGAGCCACCTTAGGATTCATTTTTTGAATCTTTTGTTTCACGGGCTTAGCATCAGGAACTAAGACAATATTATGAGTAACGATCTTAGGATCTATACCAGGCATGTCAGAATATGCCCAAGCAAAGATCTCAGGGAATTCATGCAATAGTTCTTCATATTGTTTTTGTTCTTCTTCATCCAAACATTTCCCAATTTTAATGACTTTCTCTTTATTGCAAGGATCCATCTTAACATCAGTGGTGTCACTTATGAGAAGATTACTTTGTTGAGGGGTATCCTTTAACTGAGGGAATTCTTTCACAATCTTATCGTTATCAAACTCTTTTCCAAAATAGGCTTTGGTGTTCAAACAATAAGGGAGTCCCCTATTGTGATGATAATGAGGAAGAGTGTCATAGGCTCCCAAGAACTCAGCTAAAGCATCGTCGGTAGGGAAGATATCCAAAGCACAATCACCCAAAGAATCCTTGTCAATATACTCAGGGTGTTGTATTGATAGAGATGTAGAAATAGCATTAACACTAATGCATGGTCTTTTAGAAGCTTTAGTACGTCTACAGGGATTATAGCCAAGTCCAAAGGCATAATTATGAAAATTAGTCTCTAGAGGAACTCTTATCCCTTGTTCATTGGCACCACAACCTTTTCCATGATACCCACGCTTAGCGAAAATGCGAAAACCACGACCATAACGATCAGCCATTTCAGGAAGAGAAGGTGGTTTTTCATAAGACAAAGAATCAAACTCTTCATAATTATAGATGTGAGGAGAAGAAGTTTGAGAAGCGGCCACAAAATTATTACTCATAGATTCAGGTAAGGTTGATTGATTTTTAGCTTCTTCTTTCTTTTCAACTTTATGATTTTCAGCTTCTTCCTTCTTTCCAACTTTAATTTCTCTAGAAGGAACCTTATATTCACCTACAAAGGTAGGGTTAAAATCAAGAGATCCCCAATCATCTTCTGCGAGAACCTTCTCAGGATCAAAATCCTTTTCATGTGTATTTTCAAGTCGAGAAGGATCTTCTCCAGGAGTTCCAGACTCATCCGAAGGATTTTGATCATCGGAGAGCGAAGACTCATCGATAGGTTTCTTGTTTAAAGAGTCATCACTAGACGAGGATGGCTTAGAAGAATCTCCTTTGGAATTAGATGTTTGTAGACAAGCTTGAAAATTAGTATCACCCATCAAGGTGTATGTCTTATTGTTATAAACGAATTTGACTTGTCTATGCAATGTAGAGGGGACAGCTTGCATGCTGTGAATCCAAGGCCTCCCTAATAACAAGTTATATGTTAAATTTCCAGGCATAACATGGATAGGAGTAGGCAAAGTAACAGGTCCCACTGTGAGAGGTAAGGTGATGATACCTAATGAAGTCTTAGCCACATTGTCAAAGCCACGAATGGGATGAGAGTCAGGCTCCATAAGAGATGTATCCACATTCATCTTATGCAATAAATTAATGCTACACACATTAAGGCCAGAGCCATTATCTACTAGTGTTCGTCTTATAGCAGTGTCTTTCATGACAACCACAATCATCAAGGGATCATATTGTTGTTGAATTTCACTAGTAGGCAACTCATCTTGGGTAAACACAATTTGAGCTTTAGGATTCATCACAGAGTTAACAAAAGATGCTATATTACTAGATGTATTCGGTGGAGGAACATTCAAATCTTTCAAGGCATCTTGTAACATTCCATGATAAGCGGAAGAAGTTTGAATCAAATCCCAAAGGGATATCTTAGCAGGGGTAGCTTTGAGTTGTTCTATGAGATCATATTCCTTACCCATAACTTGCGAAATACGGGGAGCTTGAGGAAGAATTGGTTGAGGATTAGGAAGAGAGACTGGAATAATAGGAGGAGGATTAGGTTGCCTATTATTTCTGGTATGATAGGTATGGGCAACCGCATGATAACTCTCTCTAGTTATTTGCTTAGCATAATTGTAAGGACTTATAGGTTTTCTTCCTTGCACGGTGATGATTGGTTTATTCGGAGTACGAAAGGAATCATAATCATACCTTCCTTGGACAGTAAGGAGAGGAGTTTTAGGAATTTGAAAGGTGGGAGAAGGATAAGCACCTTGGACTTCAAAGAGAGGCTTGTTATAGTCATTCAAATTTATCATGTTAACCAATTTAGAGGTCTTGTTTTTGTTTAAAAGTTTCGACAAAGCCACTAAGTCATCAAGAGCATCATCCAACAAAGCATGATCATATCGGTTAAAAGGTTTGTCTTTTGATTCAAAAGGAGACATCTCCTCATAGAGGGGATTATTGAAAACAACCATGTTACTAGATTCAGGGGAAGAGTGGATAGGAATGTATCCTTGAGAGGAACCATTCGACTTATCTTTCTCATCACACCTAAATGGCATAGTAACAAGGTTTATGAGTTTTTGATAAAATGAAGGTTTAGCATCCTTTGGGTTCAAAAACTCATCTAATGCTTCATCTAATTCATCTTGGCTATACTCATAATAATCATCAAAAGTATGAACATTTTGCAAATAAAAATCTGACATTTTCAAAAGATCGCATAAAATTTAAACACACAATGCAAAGAAACACACTCCTCTTCTTTTTTTTTTTTTTTCTCTTTTAATAAAATGAAATGAAAACACACTAAATCTAAATCTAGATCTAATAAATGCAATGCAAGAGGAAGCAATGATAGATTCCCGTCGGGTTCACCAAAATGTGTAGGGGAAAAAGCGAGACTAGGTTAATCATGCCCTAATCCTACCTTTTGACACACATTACGGAATACGAAAGAGCCTAGAGATATCGCACAATTGGCTACTTCTTTTTGTGAAAGAGAGAGCCACGGGATATCTATTAGGATTTCTATTCCCTTGTTGAAATTGTAAGATCAAGTAATGCAAGTTCAAACCCTAATCTCAAAATGCAAGTATGAACTAATAACAAGATTGCAGAATTGAGATTAAACAATGAACAGCTGTAAGTACAAGGATGAAATAAGAATGCAGATATGTACCCAGAGTCAAAATCGGATTGAAAACGTTCGGGATGGGGGCGCGGGCGCCACTGTCCTGAAAACTGCACCGGAAACCACTGTTCTGCACTCTGAAACACTGTTTGGAAACTGTCTGTAAACTGTCTGTCCGAAGGACCAGGGCGCCCAGCGCCTCTGTCCCAGGGACCAGGGCACCCAGCGCCCCTATCCTGGTAGGACCAGGGTGCCCAGCGCCCCTGTCCCGGTCTTCTGCTCTGCAATTTCACACAGAGTGTTGTCCCAACTTTCTCTCTCCGGATCTGTATCCCGCGACGTCGTCCGGATCTCGAAACCTGCAATAATATTTGAAAAGGGGGAGGGGCAGCTATATAGGGTTTTGCCTTAGTCAAACCCCCACTTCGGTGATTTCCACCTCCACGAATAGCCAAGTTGTTTTGTAAAATGTATTGTGTGTGCAGACCTAGTGTGTGTGCAAGGTCCAAAATGCAAGAAAGCAAACTAGAGCAACCTAGAAAGTAAACCCTAATTGCTTGTAAATGATAATGTAAATGCTCTAAATCAAGATGCAATGTGATCTAAAGCATGAATAAATGATGTACCAAAGCTTATGCAAAGACATGAAAACAACACGAGATCATACCCAACCCTCAAGGGAGGAGTACAAGCCAATCTTCAGTCGATAATCTCCTATTGTTCTTCAATGTCTTCCAAGCCCTAAGTGGATGAATGAATTTGATAGATGCTTGATAGAATGATGTTGAATGTTGTTGAAGTCCTCAAAGATCTGCTCTTTTGCTGCATATGAAGTTCCTGGAAACAAAAATCCGATCCTTCCAAATGAAGAAAGAGAGCTCTTATGTATGAAACCCTAGGTCGTAAATTCGTATTTTGGCTAACCTAGAGATTGAATATCCTGCCAATTTCTTGGGGTTAAGCTTTATTTTATGATTGGATCGCGCTCCTAAAATTTCGAGAAAAATGTCCGGGACCATGTGCACCGGGCGCCACGGTCCCGGCAACTTTTCACCAAATTTTCAGGGCTGTCGGATATGATGATTTTAGAGAGAATCCCAAAGTTACAGGTGATTTCGAGATGTTTTGACCCCAAAACCAAGCCCCCAAGTTCGGAATAGGACTTAATTAGGGTTTTTGATTAAGTGATGTATTCGAGGAATAAAATGCGAAGGGCGCGCTTTAGTGAAAGGGCCCAACTTTATGATGTAGAGAATGATGAAATAGGAACCTTAGACCTAATTAATTTGATTAATTAAGTGATTAAGGAGAAATCCAATGCAGAATGTAAAATGCACTAAGGCAGGTGCTAAACTAGGTGTGAAATTGTACCACCTTAGTGAGTGCGTACAATTTACGACGCTACAATTGCTTGACGATTTCTTGTATTGTATCTCATATATATGAGGTCCATGAGATAGAGGTTGTGTGTAAAAGTCTTATGGAAATTGAGTTACCTCTGATTCTTTGATTAGTGGAACACATGTGAAGAGCTTTCTCTATAAGAATATTGTAATATGTTGTTGATTGTTGAATAATATATTGAGTTGTTTTAAAGTCTGGGTTTTTTCTTCTAAAAAGGTTTTCCCCACGTAAATCACTATGTTACTGTGTTGTGGTATGCATGATGTTTTTATTATTTATGTTAAGCTTATGTAACTATTGTAATGATCTATAAATTTTTTTACATTATCCTCCTCTCAAGGATAGTGTAGGAAGTTTTTATTGGCAACAGCAAAGAAGGAAGACTAAGAGGGGGGGTGAATCAGTCTTCACCGGATCAACTAACTTAACTACAAAATAGATATGATAAATTACAACAATGTTAAAGATAAGCAATTTGAAAGCACAACATACAACACCAATATTTTGACGTGGAAAACCTAGTTAAGGGAAAAACCACAGTGGGAACCTACCCATAGTAAGATAATATGCAATACTATGTGAAAATATTACAATGGGGAATGCACATGCATTCACGCACACTTCCTAGAGCTCATTGCTCAACTACAATGACCTATAAGAAAACAACCCTCAGAAAAGTCTCACTAACTTATAACAAAATTCGGACTACAATCCGAAAGAAATTAACTGAAAGAATAGCATCTCCAAATGCCTGATTACAGTTCCAGTTAAGCATAGATGTCTGCTCAGCAACACCAATCTCTCCTCAATTAGAATGTCGGAGGATAAATCACTTGATCACACATACACCACTCTCTGATAATGCAGACATAACCTCGACACCTAAATTACATGACAATATCACCTATATATACAATTCATCAACCTTGACAACAAGGTTAGCTAAACCCTCAACTCACAATTACAAAATTACATCACATGATACAAAGAATGACCACTAAACCAATATGATGATTTACATGTCATAACATGGACCTAATTCAAATTCCCAAATTCTCAACACCATCGTAAATCATGCCAAGAATAACCATAACACACTACACCATCAGAAATATCGCATAACATGAATAGCATCATCAGTTCATGAAAACCACTAAAAAATTGCATAACGATCAATACAGATAATCAAAACAATTAGGAGACAATTAGGTAATGCTAGAAAGCATGTTCAAATCATCAGCAATAGCTGCACCAACACCACTTATCAAATATTCAACTGTCTGAAAGCTCAAGAACACAACCAATCAACAATTGTCCTGAATAAAGATAACTTGCAGAGCACCAAATCACGAACCATCTGAAATGAAGATATCTCCAACAAACTTCCCATAAGATCAGGATAGATAAGGAATTTTTTCACATGATCTCCTCTCCCCCTTTGACAACAATGCCAAAGATCATAAAACAAAAACAAAAACCTCTCTCCCCAAAATAGAAACATGAATCTCAGGAATTTCTCCCCTAAAACACAAACTACTCCACCAAAGGAGCAACACCAACTCACCAATCTAGATAGAAAGATAAGACTCTGAAATTCACTAGATTGATGCAACTCAACGCATCTAGTTCTCATCAGTAGGGGTAGATACCCCTAACTTGTCTCTCAAATATACAAATGTATCTACAGGCAAAGGCTTGGTGAAAATATCAGCTATTTGTTCCTTTGTAGATACATACTGTAGTTTCACTTTCTCTTCACTGACTTTCTCTCTCAAGTATATTTGGTTGACACATGCTTAGTCTTTGAATGTTGCACCAGTTTCTTTGACATATTAATAGCACTGAACTTATCATAGTATATGATAGTAGGATCATCATAGATAACTTTGGTATCTGTATGCTAGGAAATCGGAAATCATCACAAGCAATTCAAAATACTAATCTAGCTCAATCACGAAAGCTCAAATGTAATGATCAATCCTAAACACACTCAATAAAGACATGAAAGAAAAACATTCAAGTTTAAAAGCTAAGCAAACCAAATGCAGATCTGAATATCTCCTTCATGTGGCTCCATTGTCCTTCTTTCTTCTTCAAATAGCTTTTGTTTGTGGATCTCACCTTCAAGTGCATAAACCTAATGTGAAAGCAAGATTGACAATTAGCGCAAGAGTACTCAAAGCATGATTGATTCGACAAAGTGATTAGGGACCAGAAAATGCGATCAATTGGGGGTCTTTGATTGAAGAAATTCATCCAATTTATAGACAAATTGGAGAAAAGACAAGATTGGCATTAAATTGACATTAGAGGCAATTGATTTCAAAAATGGCACAATTGAGTGGAAAGAAGAAGGTTATGACACCTTCTATGTCATGAATTATGACATATTGCCAATGCAAAGGTTAGAGGACTAGAGGCTTATGACATCTTGCTATGCCAAAAGTATGACACATGAGAAATTCATGCTTCCACCAAAGCACAAAAATAGGGAGAACTAGAGAGAAATTAATTAGGTGGAAATTGATTTTGACAAATTAGAAAATAGATGGAAATTAGGAATTTAGGAAAATTAGGAAAATTAGGAAATTAGAAAATTAGAAATGAAGAAATTAGGAATTTAGTGAATTAATTAATAATTTCTCATTCATTAATTAATTCACAAAGAGGGAATTTAGAAATTAATGAAAAATTAGGAAATTAGGTAAATCAATTAATAATTTGTCATTTATTAATTAATTCACAAAAAGAGGAATAATTAGTTAACCAATTAAATTAAACATTTAATTGTGACACGAAGACCTAGGATAAATAAATAAATTATTTAACCTAGAGGAAGAAAATGGAGAGAAAATGACAAACAAGGTTAAATGAATAAATCATAAAACCCTAGAAGATAAATTAGAAATGCAAGGATGACAATTAGGTCTTGACAAAGGATAATTGATATCGATTCGATTTGATCATGATTCTGACTTGATAAATGACCAATGCTGACAAACGATGTGATTGATAAATGCGCCAATTGATGAGGAACAATGACTAATTGATCCAAATTGACACAATTGAGAGAGATGACGATCGATGACAAATCGATCGCAAAAATGACAAAATTGACAAGAAGACAAGGATCGATGACAAAATAGATTACAAAATGACAAGATTGAAAATGACAACGATCGATGACAAATCAATCGTATGATGACAAGATTGAAAAGAGGACAAAACCCTAATTAGGATTGACGATGTCCAAAATGATGACAATTTAGCACACACATTGATGTGACAAGATAAGATTGACCAAAATCATGACTAAAGATTGTTGTCGACAAGACCAATATCGAAAGCGAGATAAATGAAGAATGCAGAAGAAAGACTCGATGCTCGCAAATGATAAAGACCAAGTGCATGACATAGGAGAAATGTTAATGCAATGCAATGCAAAAACCCTAAAATAAGGCAATGCATAAATGTTAAAGTACGATTCCGCAAGCGTTGACCATTTTTAGGTGTCTACATTTTGCCCCTCTTTGAGACAATGTGATTCTAAGCGTTGTTTCAAAGAACAATAATGAAAATGCCCCAAATGCTGACAATAACATATGCATGCCCCCTCGAGGAATTGGCCGGAAACATGCAGAAAAGAGGCCAATTGATCGATAAGAATGATAGAAAATGATAGGTTCGGACGAATAAAATGGACTGCCAAGACTGACAGAAGAAATGTTAGTAAGAAGAAATTAGACAGAGGACAGTTAGAGATGAAGAAAAACTTGCTTTCAGTAATGCACTTTGTAAGTGAGAACCTTTATTTAATGTAGCAAAATGGATAGGTAGCATCATGGCATGGAAGGCCAGAGCTGAAATGCAACCCTTTTTGCAAAAGACAGACACATCATAGACAAATAGCAATCACAAAAGAAAAGAAAAGAACCATGAACCATCCCGATCACTCTAAATCACTCAGTGACATCATCGAACAACATAGGAACATGACCGAAGATAAATCCATAAATGATAAGACTCACCAATTCCAACAAATCAAACAAACATCTTGATCTTCTTTGTCAAAAGTTGAAAGTGTTGATAGGACGATCATGCTGTCTGGTTTCAGGACATGCGGTACCTCGTCTAAGATAGGACACAATCTGGTTTCAAGTATACCACACCCTGTATAAGACCCATGATAGTGTTCCAAGGATGAATGATAGTGATGTGGATGTTCGATTGAGGAGACAATTGTGATCAGCTTGAATGTCTGGTTTGAGTGAAAAAGTTCATCTGTTTAAGCGTGATTTCATTAAAGCACAGTGTGTGATTGCATGTCGTCGGATGTATACTCAATGATCTGTCTTATGCACAAAGGGATCATTTATTTTTTGTTTTGCTTTTCGAGTTTTTACAATTTTTTTGTGTTCATTTTTTTTTTAGGACGTTATTTGACTTTTTATGGATTATTTCAGGACATTTTTTTGAGTTTTTAGAGATTTTTTTAGGACATTTTTCAATTTTTTTGAATTATTTCAGGACTTTTTTCAATTTTTTTTTAATTATTTCAGGACATTTTTCAAATTTTTCAATTTTTTTGCCCCCAGTGTCTAGCAAGGCAAGGAATATCACAGGTGAATAAATAGGCTTTCTGAAATGTTGTTGGATAGAGGGAAGACAAAGGCCTTTTATCATGGAGACAATGCAGATGCAATTTTCAAGGGCTAGGGCGTGATGGGACAAGAGACTGGATATGACAATGTAAAGCAGTGACATGGCATGAGGGACATGTCAAGAGGTTTTTAAAACCATGCTTAAATTTTGCGTCCTTATGTCATATCAAGATCAAGGAATGAAAAAGAGTGTATGGATAGTGATAAGATATGGATAGGATAAGAAAGACCAAGAATGGATAAGGGACATGGACTGAAGGTCAGGGTGGCAAAAAGTTGCAATAAGCCAGGGAATATGGATGAAAGGTTGTAATAAGCAAATGGATAAAGACCAAAAGCTATGATGGACTAAAAACTGCAAACAAGATACATGATGCTCATGAAGATCCTCAGCCTTGTCAAGATCAAAGGTGGAAAGGGAAACTGGACATGAGGGACAATAGGATAATGGAGGGTAATGACAGGGGTTCGATAGGATAATGGAACAATGAAGGACAAAAGGATATGATAGGATAAAACCTGCCCCCAAGTACGGTGTGCAAGAAGTTCATAAATTATGCATGACGCCTGTTTGCCAGGTTTTCATCATGGTACTTGCCCAAGGCGCCTGTTTGCTAGGTTTTCACCAGTGGACGAATTATTTTTGCTTTACTTTTTTCACTTTTTTTTGTATTTTGACTTTTTCAATAGAAGATGGACACATGATAGGGGATGGAAGAAGGACTCAAGCGTCTTTTTTGTTTTTTTGGATAGTAGCCTTGAAAAGAATGGACCATGACCTTTAAAAGTATGCTCAAAGACATTGGTAGGATAAGGACATGGAAAAAGAGATGAAACTAAGGCAAGGATTTATGTAAAGGATTGGATCAAAGGGATCGAAGGATGGAAAATATGCATTGGATAATGGATAGGGTATTGGAAGAATTGGGCTTCAGTGGATGGAAATGAAGGCAAGATCAACATTGGCACACACCTTGAGGGGTGATGGACTGATGGAGAAAAAATGTATTTTGGATATTGAGATTGTGATGGAGGAAAGGCTATGGATTTTGGGACATAAGGGCCCAAAACGGATGAAGAAGGTGATGGAGGAATAGACTTGGAAGGTTTGGATGGAGGAATAACAATTTTGGATGCCAAGTTGAATGTTTCTTTAGGCTTTTGTGCTTCAAGGAGCCGCTTAGGGATCCACATGGTTTTTTATTTTTCATGCTTTTGTGGTTCCTTGGAGTGCATTGCTTGCACAAGGGATTTAGGAACCCATATATATTTTGACTTTGCTTTATTTTGCTCAGTGGGCCTTTGTGGCCTTTTGGATATTTCTTTTTCTTTATAGATAATATTGTTATTTGTTTTGACATGTCGATTATATTGGACATGTTGATCCTTGAATACATGTGGATTTCTAGACTTATGACTTTTATACTTGGCATTCAAATTGCTTGGAGGGGGAAAGGAATGCATGGATGGATATGAATGAAATGGACTTCTTTTGGATGGATGAAATTTACTCAAGGATTTGTGCCTTTGTTGACCTTGCATAGAGGGCGAAGGAATATAAGGACCTAAGATGGATGGAAAGTATGATGGGGAAGGTGTATGTTTTGATTTTGATGGAGGGATACCAACGTCTTGAGAGTGAGTTGTGTAGACATGACCCTTAAGATCTTCTTTGATATGGAGGGGTTCTTTCTCATGAAGATCTACTCCTTTGCCTTTATGAATATCTTGACTTGTAGGATACTCTTTTCTTTGGGAAGAAGATGCAAGTCCATTATGAGGTGGATATGATATGAGAGAAATAATGAGATCTTGAAGTGGATCGGATTGCACGAAAGTGGAAGAACCAATTATGCATGTCGAGGGTTCATGAACATCTTGAACTGACACGTTAGAATCATGAGGGGGATTAGGATCATGAGGGGGACTAGGATTGTGTAGTGGACATGGTTCAATGACAAGCTCTTCAAGAGATGGAATGGGACAAATAATGGGATCATCAAAAGAAATGTGATCTTGGAGTGCATATGAAGCATTAAGACAAGGAGATGGAGGAAAAAAAGGATCTTGTGGAGGATTTAAAGGCATAATTTGATCTTGACAAGGAGGAAGATCATTGGAGTCCTCTTTAACGTTTCTTTGCTCTTGACTTTTAATGGGATCATCAGAAATGATGGAAGGGATATCTTGATCTTTCTTAGGAAGTAGAATGTCAATGGGATTTGAAAGGATATTGTGTTCTTGGATAGAATGGACAAGAATAATGGAATCATTGCGAGTGTCTAGGGAAATGGGATCCTGTTCAACAATTGGATGGGATGATAAGGTTTCAAGATCTTGATCTTGATTTTCTTTAGGACTCATTTCTTCATGCTCTAAATTATCCTCTTGACATGAGGTTGGACTTTGGATATGCATGGGGGATTCTGACAAGGAATCAATGTTTTGACATGAAGGAAATGCAATTTGAACATTTGTGATGGATTCTGGCAAGGAATCAATGCTTGAACATGAGGAAGAGGGACTTCAAATGGGGTCTTCTAAAACAGGTAATGGCAATAAAGTGCATGGTGGCATTGGGTCTTGTTTTTTTGAAACATGACAAGGATGTGCATCATGAATTAGATTATTTTGGCAATCAATTATGGATAGCCCTTGGATAATTGCATCCCTGGGTGCATTGTTTGATGAGGACAATATGGAAGGTTCTTGTGAAACTTCTAGAGGTGTAGGGATAGATGCCACTGGAGAGTCAATTTGCTTGCGAGGGGATGAGGCATTGCTAGACATAGTTGTATTATCTTGATCTTCTTCAAAGAACTCACTTGGTAGGTTCCTTAAGAGCCTTGCAATAAATCCACCTTTCTTTCAAGGTTTTGACATGGTTGTATCTGGAATTTGAACTTGTTTGGAAAGGAGTTGGTCTTGGTTTGATGTCATGTTTTTATTTTGGACTTGGTTCCATTGTTCTGACATGTTTGAAACTTGGGTTGGTGTGTGATGCAACCTTTGTTTTTGAATGTTTGGTTGTGGTTGTTGACATTGATATTCTACCATTGGTTGAACCATTTGTTGACATTGTATATTTGGTTGGACATATTGTTGAAATTGGACCATTGGTTGTGTTGGTTGAAAATTTGATTGATAGTAAACACCTTCTTGTTCTTGTTGTGGAGGCACATAATGTTGAAATTGATGTTGTCTCTTTTCTTGAAATTGTTTCATCATCTCTATTTGGGAGAGGAGAGCTGGTATGTCTGATCATTCAAGAAGATATCTTACATCAATTGGCTCAATCTTTGGATTTTGACCTAGAAATTTTCAAAAAAATTTGGACATTTGTGATCTATTCTTCTCAATGTTTTTCACTCTTTGTTCCAATATCTCCTTTTCTTGAGCTAGTTTCTCCTCTAGTTTTTTTATTTGGAGACTTGTTTCATCATAAAAAGTTTGATCGATATTGCCTTGGATTAAAATTTGATTTCATTATCGGTTGATACGTCAAACTTTGTTGCATCATTGGTGCTTGGAACCTTGTTTCAATAGACATGTCACTATGCAATGTTTTATTTTTTTTGGAATTTTTCAACGATAATATATGATATGCAACTAAATGCAAACTAAATAGGTGAAAATGCAATCTATGGCAAGAGTGAAATCTATTTTTTTGGTTGTTTTTCAAGATTTGGACAAACTTTTTGAATGCAATTCTAAAAATGAGACCCTTAGGAAATTGAAATGATGTCTAGACCTCAAAGGATAAAAGGACCAAGTGACAAAAGGACAAAATGACAATGTCTCCCCTATATGCTTGGATACTAAGCTAGGTTTGACCAAATGACATTGATGACAAAAAGAGAAAAGGTTTGATAAGGTCTAGACCTCCTAACAATGACTTAGGGTTTATCAAAGATTTGGATTACTCAAGTATGACAAAACCTAGTTTTGACACTATATGCAAAGGGACAATTACTATGCAAATAACCCTAATATGATATGATAATGACCTAAACTTAATGAAGAGACCTAGGGTATGCAAATATGAATGTATGACAATGGTATTACTCTAATACAAGAGGACACATGCAAAAGGATGACCCTTATTGATATGCAAAGGAGTATGACCTAGATGAAACCTAACCTTGTTAGTTGACAATGAATTTGCAAAATGCAAACTAATAGGATGAACCTAAATCTAAGTGACATGAATGTTGAGACAAGACTTTGAAAAATGTTTAACAACCATGTTTGAAGGTGTTTTGAACTTTGTTGAATGAAATACTCTTGTGTTTAACCTTGTTTTGAATCAATTTGTCTTGTTTTTGAAATGAGATACAATTCAGCTTTTGACAAGCAAAGAAGACAAGATATTTTAACTTAGACTCAAGACAATCATGCTCATTCACACATTTCTTATGGTAGGTAAGGAAAGTAGGTACTTGAGAGGTAGACTCATTATGAGATTCAAGGAGAGTACATAGATGCTTGACCCCATGGGCTCCCCTCCATGACACTCACTTCTCAGGGTAGCCAAGCATCAGTCCCCATGGAAATCTCCCCATGGCGAACTTAGTATCTCTTCCAAGTATCCGAACTTGTCCTTCTCAAGCAACTAGAAGGATTTTTGGCCTCTAAATACAAGGTGTTTAGTAAGGATTTCTATTAAGCGTTACTCTTTGGTGTCATGCAAGCGTGATTGAGACATTAAGCCCACCAAGATACCAAACAAATGTAGTCGCGCAAGCATGATTTAGACCATGAGGGCCTACTTAGATGTTGATATGAGAAAGAGCTCAAGGGTCATCACTTCCCAAGTAACTGCAATTCCCACGTAGCCCTTCCTTCAAAGCTTTCACCCATCAGGTATTTGTTTATAGTGAGTTAGAATGCCAAGGTATTCTAGCCATACTCACTTTGGGTCGTTCCCTTCTCACGATTGTCACTTGCTTGCAAAAGCAAAATGGTCGGGAAGGCAGGCCCTCTAAAGGTGACACACAATCAAAGACATGAACATGGTATTGAAGATCTGGATTTCTGATCACCCTAAGAAGGATGAGAGCATACTCTCCTACTCCAATGTCAAACTCAACAATCAAATCAAGCATAGACTCATTCCATCCTATTTAGAAATCACTAGGTGCCTAAATATTAATTGCAAACACAAAGTTTAGTTGTATGTCCAAGGCAACCTGCAAAACCACCAAGTCAGAAGTTTGATATGTTTAGTCTTTGACTATCGAACCTGCATAAAACGTGTTAGTAGTTTCATTTATTGTCTTTGCCATGCGTATGCCAAGGTGCTGCATAGAGAATCAGTACCAAAAAAACACTGCTTTTTTTACCTCTGTTTCTGGCCTTACACAGGCGCAGAAGTCATGACATAGGTACAAAATGCTTGACACAAGCGCAGATTGTCCTTGACACGGGTGCATAATGCTTAACACAGGTGTAGAATGTTGACACAGGCGTAGAAGTTCCCAGAACACCCTGCATTACCCTATTTCTTGGGTTTTTAACCTGCAAATCAACTCAAAAGCACTCAAAAGCATGATTATGGGGTTAGTTCACGTCGGGTTCACCAATTAATGTATGCTAGGAAATTGGAAATCATCACAATCAATTCAAAATACTAATCTAGCTCAATCACGAAAGCTCAAATGTAATGATCAATCCTAAACACACTTAATAAAGACATGAAAGTAAAACATTCAAGATTAAAAGCTAAGCAAACCAAATGTAGATCTGAATATCTCCTTCATGTGGCTCCATTGTCCTTCTTTCTTCTTCAAATAGCTTTTGTTTGTGGATCTCACCTTCAAGTGCATAAACCTAATGTGAAAGCAAGATTGACAATTAGCGCAAGAGTACTCAAAGCATGATTGATTCGACAAAGTGATTAGGGACCAGAAAATGCGATCAATTGGGGGTCTTTGATTGAAGAAATTCATCCAATTTATAGACAAATTGGAGAAAAGACAAGATTAGCATTAAATTGACATTAGAGGCAATTGATTTCAAAAATGGCACAATTGAGTGGAAAGAAGAAGGTTATGACACCTTCTATGTCATGAATTATGACATATTGCCAATGCAAAGGTTAGAGGACTAGAGGCTTATGACATCTTGCTATGCCAAAAGTATGACGCATGAGAAATTCATGCTTCCACCAAAGCACAAAAATAGGGAGAACTAGAGAGAAATTAATTAGGTGGAAATTGATTTTGACAAATAAGAAAATAGATGGAAATTAGGAATTTAGGAAAATTAGGAAAATTAGGAAATTAGAAAATTAGAAATGAAGAAATTAGGAATTTAGTGAATTAATTAATAATTTCTCATTCATTAATTAATTCACAAAGAGGGAATTTAGAAATTGATGAAAAATTAGGAAATTAGGTAAATCAATTAATAATTTGTCATTTATTAATTAATTCACAAAAAGAGGAATAATTAGTTAACCAATTAAATTAAACATTTAATTGTGACACGAAGACCTAGGATAAATAAATAAATTATTTAACCTAGAGGAAGAAAATGGAGAGAAAATGACAAACAAGGTTAAATGAATAAATCATAAAACCCTAGAAGATAAATTAGAAATGCAAGGATGACAATTAGGTCTTGACAAAGGATAATTGATATCGATTCGATTTGATCATGATTCTGACTTGATAAATGACCAATGCTGACAAACGATGTGATTGATAAATGCGCCAATTGACGAGGAACAATGACTAATTGATCCAAATTGACACAATTGAGAGAGACGACGATTGATGACAAATCGATCACAAAAATGACAAAATTGACAAGAAGACAAGGATCAATGACAAAATAGATTGCAAAACGACAAGATTGAAAATGACAACGATCGATGACAAATCGATCGTATGATGACAATATTGAAAAGAGGACAAAACCCTAATTAGGATTGACGATGTCCAAAATGATGACAAATTAGCACGCACATTGATGTGACAAGATAAGATTGACCAAAATCATGACTGAAGATTGTTGTCGACAAGACCAATTTCGAAAGCGAGATAAATGAAGAATGCAAAAGAAAGACTCGATGCTCGCAAATGATAAAGACCAAGTGCATGACATAGGAGAAATTTTAATGCGATGCAAAAACCCTAAAATAAGGCAATGCGTAAATGTTAAAGTATGATTCCGCAAGCGTTGACCATTTTTAGGTGTCTATAGTATCCTTCAACATTTGCTTCATCCAAACTACTTGATTGCAATTACTAGCAACAACAGTGTACTTAGCTTCAGTAGTAGATAAGGACACTGAATCTTGTTTCTTACTAGCCCATGAAACCATTTTCTTTCCCAAAAAGAATGCACCATCAATAGTTCTCTTTCGGTCATCAACATACCAACCCAATCAACATCAGTGTAAGAACATAGAATGAAATCTTCATTCCTCGAATACCACAAACCATAATCTAGAATTCCCTTGAGGTATGTGAATATCCTCTTAACAATAGTGAGACGATTCTCTTTTGGATCAGCTTGATATCTAGTAGCCATGAACACAACATGCATAATGTCTGGCCTAGTTTGAGTAAGATATAGTAGTCCACCAGCTATAGATCTATATAAACATTGATTAGCTTTCAAAGATTCATCATTCTTAGAAAGTTTACAGCTAGTCACCATAGGAGTTCCAACTAGTTTGGATTCATCTAACCCAAAATTATTTAGCAATTCTTTCACATACTTAGTTTGAGATATAAATATACCTTTTTCTAATCTATGAAATCTGCAAACCTAAGAAAAAATTCATCTCACCAATAATAGACATCTCAAATTTTTTCTGCATGTCACTGGCAAACTTCATACTCAAGTAATTATCTCCTCCAAAGATAATATCATCAACAAAGACTTCAACAATCAATATTTTATCATTATCAATCTTAAAGTGCATATTAATGTCAGCAACACCTTTATTAAATACTAATTTTAATAAATACTTATTTAATCTAACATACCAGGCTCTAGGGGCTTGTTTCAATCCATAAAGAGCTTTCTTCAGCTTACATACCATGGCTCCATTATCTGATAATCAAAACCCATCTGGTTTCTCAATTTAGACTTCTTCCTCAAGATCACCATTCAAAAAGGTAGATTTGACATCCATCTGATATACCTTGAAATATTTATAAGAAGCATATGCATGCAATGTTGTCATTGATGTCAACCAGTATGGGAGATAGATGATGTGTTGACATGAAGAACACAAATCAACCAAGTGAGTGGTTGTCAACTAGCAAGCTTATGACAAGTGTACAAGAAGGATGTATAGGTCACCAATATACTATGTGGATGAAGATAAAAAAGACTCCCACCAGATAGAGATGCAGTCACCATGTGAAGAGATCACTGGCAGTAAATGTACCGACATTGGATCATAAGTGCATTGTAGGATGCAGATGAAAAGGACTCACTCCCACAAGTAAGTGGAGTTTCTCTCCTATTATGAAAAATATGCATCCTAGTTCTATGAGATAAGGAAGAAGAGGTAAAGGAAGGTGTTTGAAGGATCACACTAGATCTACCAATAGATCAAAGGGACGTCTAAAGTGCATGAAATCAGGGATATGCACTAGACCGACATAGAAGGCATGTTATGCCATCGGGACTAAAAAGGAAGAGTAGAGAATTGATGGGTTTGTCACCTTGACAAACCGGCTGAGATAATGTTCGGTCTAATGATGAAGAGGGCAAAGTGGAGTAGCTGCAGATAGAGAGTGCAAACTATATGCAGATGCCTTAGATGGAATCATTTGAAGGTTGATGACATGGTGTCATCAGGATGCCTACCAATGAGCATGAGAACCGATAAGGAAGCAAAGAGGCTAAGTGATGTGCTCCTACCTATTGAGAATGAGCATACTATGGATAGACATGCCTAGCAACTAGTTAAGGTGTTCCATTAGTAGATCAACAAAGTGCATACATGAAGGGTAATTGATAAAGTGTGAGATACCGACAGGGTTAGTGAACTGAAAGAAAATAAGGACCAGTTGAGTGTTTGGTTGGTAATCCTGTCTGAACTGACACAAAGGTCCAAGCTAAGGTGGATGTTGACAAAGGTGCCATGTGGAGTCAAGGTGGCGAACATGCATGTAGCGGTAGATGGAGTGGATACTGATGAAGTTGTTATAGAGTTGGTCGACATTAATTGTAGACCTCGTAAATCATGGGATATGTTGCACAAGCATTATAGAGGTGTGCGGCTCGAGGAAGGTTGAATAAAGGAGATCAATGGGATGCATCGATCGATACAGAATGTCCAGGTGTAGAATGAAGTTGGTGATGAAATCTATAGAACCATTTATGGTGATTGATCTTTTGTCTTGTCGACTGATTGTCCATGTTTGCTAAGTTTAGCAAATGTATATTGGAATCATGTTAATGGCAGTGATGTACAGATAGTTGTCTTGGCGCTCAGATCAAATGAGATCTGATTGGATTCAATGTGTCTCATGATCAATGGAAGAAACCTTAATGGCAACAAGTTCAAACTCACGTCTTGGCAGGAAAATCTAGATGTATGTATGTGAGCCAAAGACATTGTTTGTGTTATTAAAGGAGAGAGTGTTGTCGCTATATGTGAGAGAAAATCAATCAAGTACTCATCGAGTATCTGAAAAGAGACTGAGTGTGTCCAAGTGAGAATCAGGTTGAAGGGATCAACTGACAACAGTGAGGAGCCAGTAGTCTACAAGTGATTCTATGAGAAGTATACTAGTGGTGACCAAACCGGTAGAGAAGAGTTGCAGAAGAGTGCATAGTAGGCAAGAAGGAACCAACAAAAGATAGAACCGATGGAGAGTAGCAGAGAAGTTGAGAGAAGAGACAACCAATAGAGAGAATTGATAGAGAGAGAGAGAGAACCGATAGAGAAGGAGAAGAGGTTGAACCAATAAGGTTGCAGCAAAGAGAGAGAGAGAGAGAGAGAGAGAGAGAGAGAGAGAGAGAGAATTGGCAGTGAACTAGATAGAAGATCTAGTAGAGAGATTTGAAGAAGAGTTACAAAATCCATTTGTAACAAGGCTATTAACTTGTAAATGATTATGTTTTGTATTCCCTAAGTTAGAGCTCAGTGCAAGGGTTGTAGCTCCTTGGGTTGGTGCCCTAAGTCAGGGGTTGGTGCTCCTTGGGTTGATGCCCTAAAATTAGGGGTTGGTGCCCTAAATCAGGGGTTGGTGCTCCTTGGGTTGATGCCCTAAAATTAGGGGTTGATGCCCTAAACATTGTAATTAGAGATTCATTATGAGGTCGGATTGGAGCAGTAAACTCCAACAACATTTCTCACCGAGGTTTTTCCCATCTTGGGTTTTCCTCATATATGTTGGTGTTATGTGATGTTCCTTTTGTGTGAATTCATTTCTGATTAGTCCCCCCACTAACCAGTAAGCCTGTACTGATTTAGATCTGATAACTAACATACACATAGAGGATAGTTTAAAGGGAGAAGATTGAGAACCACTAATTCATCCCCCCTCTTAGTGGTGCATTATGTCTAGCAATTGATATCAGAGCCTAGGTTCCTAGTCAGACAAGCTTTCTCCAGCTTGGGTAGATTCTGGCTTAAGGACACAATAGTTTTTTTAGTGTCAATCCCTACTCCAATTTTTATGGTTCAAACTATTCCATTTGGAGTTGTAGAATGGAAGTCTACCTATCCTCCCTAGGGTTTGATGTGTGGATGTCTGTTGGAAATGGCTGCCCTAGTAAAGTTAGTCCTCCCATCGGTCCTGAAGTAGAAAGAAGATCTAAGTGCAATGTTGAAGCCATGAAGGCTATATTCAGTGGACTTACTAGTGATGTTTCCTCATAGGTGGATAAGTGCAGATCTGCAAAAAGTCTATGAAATATATTGTAGAATCTTAATGGAAATGAGCCATGCACTACTAAATCAGATCATGGAAGCATGAAGAATAACAAAGTAGACACATGTGGAGGTTTTGATAGCAAATCAATCAACTAATGTAGTTTTGATGAATAGGAAACTCATCTCTTCATGGCACAAGAGATAGAAAGTGAACTACACACATCAGAATGTGACAAGGTAGACAGATCCTATCGACAAGATGTGTTTGGCATTGATGAAGAAGATGAAGAAGAAGATGAATCCGAAATTGATCTAGAAGGTGAGTTGCTAAGTGCCCTTGGTGAACTAAAATCTGTTAGTATAGATGGAGGAAATGGATTAAATACAAGATTCAATCTCCCAACATCCAACAATGAAGTACCTACAAAACACACATATACAAAGCCAAAATGAACAAAGAAACACACATGCATTAATAGGAATTTGCCTCCATTTCTCTCCTATCAACCAAGGTCTTGTATTTTTAAGATTTCGCTCTTAGAGAATTGTGCACAAGAGGCTATGGTGAATGGAGATATTTTAAAATAAAGATGTGCGATTTGATCAAGAAAATGAAATGCAAGAATGAATGAAAGATCTCAAAAGATGCAAGCAATGAATTTTGAATGCAAAAGTTGTGGATGAGTGCTCAAAATGCAAAGATGGTGAAGAATGCAAATTGACATAAGTTCGCTGCATAAAGATGAGATCTTCAAATAAGAGAGGGGGGCTTGCTTAAATAGATTTTCTCCGAGCGAGTTCATGTTGTGGGATGAATATGGGATAATGCAAGAGGAGTGGTATAAGGAAGAAGAGTGGTAAATGGGAAATGGTAAGTGGTAGGAGGGGATATTAAAGGGGTTTTATTAAATAAATAGAGAAATGTATATAAGATGAATGCATGAAGGTGTATGCATGAATATGATATAATGTTTTATTTAATAAATTTAATGGGTAAATGGTAAGATATTAATAATAATATAATAAAAGATGGGAATGATGAATTATTGAGATATAATAATGTAATAATAAGGACTCGCCCGATGTTCGAAGAATTTGAAATTAAATGAGGACAAATTAATGGAAATTTTTATGTGTCTACATTTTGCCCCTCTTTGAGACAATGCAGCCTGTCGCGTTGTTTCAAAGAAAATGATCAACTGATATATGCCCCAGAGGTGTCTTGGTAAGGGTGATGATTGATTGGTTATGCCCTCTCGAGAGAATGATTGAACATAATGATGGAGATTTATCTCTCGATAGATCGTGGGAGAGAAGATTGGATGATTGATATCATGCAAGTGATTAGATTGAGATGTACATTTGATAGAAATGCACAGTTGATGAGGCATAACTGAACAATTGACGGAAATGAACATTATAGCCGAATTGATAAGCTGATTAAGTTGATTGAGCTGATTAAGCTGATAAGGATTGATGCTAGCACAAGATAAGGTGATCCAATGATTGATTGATTGATCCAGGGCATTGAGATTGCAAGAAGAAAGGTGGTTGAGATTGCATCAGTTGGATAAAGTGTTTAATTGATCTTGCTAGAATAAGAAGAATGAAGAAGATGATGAAAGAAATGATAAAACAGATAGATGAGAAGGAGGATGAGAAGAGAAAAGTGATGATTATGAAGAATTATGAGAAAGAGGATATGAAAGCGATGAGAATTCTTGTGCTTTTTAAGTGCTTGTATCATCATCGAGCTTATTATAAAAAAAGGCAAAAAATCATGTGGATATGAATTAGATCCAAATGAATCAGTCACACCAATTGCAAGAAAGAAAATATATCAGACATTAAAGGAATGCCTCAGTGTGTATCAGACCAATATGTCTTTGATGATCTTAAGCGATCATGTCCTAAGACGTGTCATCATAATCCTAAGGAACATCCCACAAGCAGCAAACAAGTGAACATGCCCCATCCTCACCTTTCTAGTCAAAGACATCCTGGAGATAAAATCTCTAGTCAGAGACATCCTAGAAAAGCTAAAAGGCATATCACCAAAAAGGAAAATTAGAAACAATCAAGAGAAAATAAGCAAACAAGCAAACAATATGTTTCATGTCGAATGATTTTTTTTTGTTCACAGTTGATGGGTTCGGGTGTATAACTTGATCAAATGTTGTCCTATTTGCTCAATTTAAGTCTTGTCTTGTCATGAATTCGTTGTGCATGCTTGTCCAAAGTGTTTGTGTTATCGCAATGTTTATTGCATGTTTTTGGAGTTTTATGATTTTTAAGATTTTTTCGGGAGATTTTATGATTTTTAAGATTTTTTTTAGGACATTTTATGATTTTTAAGATTTTTTTAGGACATTTTATGATTTTTAAGATTTTTTTAGGACATTTTATGATTTTTAAGATTTTTTCAGGACATTTTATGAATTTTAAGATTTTTTTAGTGTTTGCCATTAGTGTCTAGCAAGGTAAAAGGGATTTTGAGCGAGTGAATGAATGAATGAGACATGAATGTATAAGCGAATGATGGAGAAAGCTTATGTGATTGTCAAGGACTATCTCACAATAGGGTAACATGTTTAATCCAAGCATAGGGACCAGATATAGCAATGCAAAGCTAGGATAGGTGTAATGAATGTCATGTGATCCAAAGGAATGGACATGTCAAGAGTTTTTTTCGCATTTTATGTCCTTAATTTTGATCAAGAGCGAGGGATAGATTTGGATAGGAAGAAAATATGATAAGCAAGATCAAAAGGGGGTAATGATGGATGGAAGCAAGCAATGGAAAAAATAATGGATAGGAGCTTAAGGGTGTGGATCAAGTCCAATAAATAGGACAAACAAAAGCTTGTAAAGATCCTTAACCTTGTCAAGATCAAAGGTGGAAAAAGGGATATGGATGGATATAGAGTGAATGCGGGATAATAGATGGATGCACACAGATGGAACTTGCCCCCAATGAATAGTGCAAGAGAATAATGAATTATGCATGATGTCTGTTTGTCAGGTTTTCATCATGGTACTTCCCCAAGGCACCTGTTTGCCAGGTTTTCACCAGTGGACGAATTTTTTTCTCTTTTTCTGATTTTTCACTTTTTTCCTTTTCTTTTCTTTTTTTTTCATTTTGTTTTTTTCTTTTCTTTTTCTCTTCTTTCCATTTTTTTCTTTTTTTTCTCATTTTGACTTTGTTGTTGGCATATGTGCAGAGCATGATGACATGATGATATTGTATGCTATCATTGATGTCAATATGTTGAAGTATGAATCAGTATATTGTAGTAAGCTAACTCACAATTGAACTGGTATGATGATGTAAATCAATATACGAAAAAAGTGAAGTGGAATGTTTGAATGAGAACCGTTATATGGAAGTTTTGTATCAGGGTTTCATTTGGCATAACTACCAGTTGGTAGTCTCAGCTTAAGGGTTTCTGGTTGATGCATTCCAACCTTGTGTGATTCAACCGATGACATCTTGTGATGAGTTAGCATTGTAATGAAGACCAGATAGTGTTGCCATGTCAGCCTTGTGCGTGTGAAGGATTTACTTGAGTATCTTGCATGGAGACTGATCCTATCTACCTCAGGAATGTACGAAGTCTTTATAAATGGTGGAGAGCATGTGATGGGTTATCAACTTCCTAAAGCGAATTAATGGTCAAGATTGAACCGATTGAATTGTTAAACCTAAATGTTTAGGGTTTAGGGTTTATGCTACCGACCTATCTATTTCCTATAAGGTCGTTGATGTTTTTCTCTTTGAATTTGTTGGCAAATGTTATGTGTGTATCCAAGTGAAGAGATACTTGATTCTTGCCAGATCGGAGAAGTGTGTTAATACCTGCAGAGTGTGATTGCAGAAGAAAAGTAGTTAAAGTAGATCTCCCTTGGCATTGAGTGTTGTTATCAGATCAATATACTACCTATTGACTTCTAACCATTTCAGTAGTTGGAAAATCCCTTAACCAGGTAGCTTTAACATGATTTTGTGTAAATCCTTTAATAGGGTGACTCAATTCAATGATTTCTTCAAATCCTCTTGTGAGGTAACCTTTAACCGGGTATTTAGCCATCCCTTAACTGGGTGATCCCTAGCAGGGTTAGTTCCTAACATAACCTATTGCAAAAGTCTTTAACCGGACTAGGCTCTTAATAGAGCGGACTTCCAAAGAGTTCAAAGAACAGCTTGTGGGTATTCATCCCCATCGTGGTTTTTCCTAGTTGGGTTTCCACGTGAGTGATGCTTTTTTATGTGATGCTTTAATATTTTCTGATAAGTGGTAAAGTATGTTGAGCCGACAGTCATTATATTTCTAATGATATATTACCTATTTATGCATAAGGGCGAAGTGGAAATGAGATATTAGATTGTGTAGAGATCTAAGTGTTTACCAGTTTATTATATTCATACTCTCACTATGAGTAACCGGTAGTGCCCTAATTTAGATTGGTGTTAAGGTTTACCAATTAAGTGCAATCATTGTAGTCAAACTGGTGGAGGAAAAGTATTTGTCTGTACTGATTCATCCCCCGCTCTCAGTACCGATTTTGTACTTACTGTTCATCATTATTCATCAATTGGTATCAAAGCATCTTCCAAGTCCTCTGTGTTGTAGGCCTAATCGCTTGAGGAAAAGATCCTACTCTAATGATGAAGAGGGAAGGTCCAAAGTTCAATAGAGATAATTTCAAGATATGGAAGGATAGAATGAAGATCTACATTAGAAGCATGGGTGCTCAACACTGGAGATACGTTGAGAATGCTTATGTTATTTCTATTGGTACTCTCACCGATGATCAAAAAAGAGAAATTCAGGAGAATGGGCAAGCCATGGAAGCCCTAATCAGCAGTCTATTTGACATTGAGTTTATTGATGTTCAGGATAAAGATAATCCCAAAGAAGTATGGGATGCTCTGGAGAATATCTATGGTGATGATAAGCATGTGAAACAAGCTAAGGAAGAGAGCCTTAGGGGAAAGTTTAAAGACATGTAGATGGTTGAAGGAGAGACCATTCAACAATATGGAATAAGAATCAAAAATGTTGTGGGAGACATCAAAAATGTAGGTCATAAAATTGATGATTCCATTGTTGTTAGCAAAGTCTTGAGATCCTTATTACCGGTCTATGCAACAAGGGTTGCTGCTATTCAGAAGTTGAGGTCTATAGATAAGACAAAGGTATCCCTAGACTCCATCATTGCTAAGTTGACAACTTATGAGCTAAATAATTATGATGACAGTATTCAAAAGACTGAATCAGCCTTTAGAGCATCTGCAACACCATCTAGAAAGGGAAAAGAAGCTAGTACAGTTGTGAACCAAGACAAAGCATAGAAATGGATGATGAGGAGATCCTGATAGAATTTGAAGCTCTTCTTGCCAAGAGACTTCCTAAGGGAATTGGTAAATACAGAGGTAAGCTCCCTTTGAAATGCTTTTCTTACAATAGGATAGGACACATTTCTATAAACTATCCTAATGGTGATAATAAGGACAAACCAGAGAAGTTCAAGAAGTTTAAAGGAGGAAACAGGAGAAACTATTTTGTAGAAGTTGATGAAGGTGTCACTGATGAAGAATCAGAAGATGAAGAGAGTGAAGACATTGTGTTTGTAGCAGTTAAGGAAGATGTGTTAGACAAGAAGGCTCTTGTCTCCCACTTTGATAATTCCAATGAGTGGATTATTGATAGTGGTTGTTCTCATTCTCACCAAATGATTGGTGACCGGAGTAAGTTTATGTCTCTGGAATAGTATGATGGTGGTGTGGTCCGATTCGGTAATGATGCACTATGTATGGTAAAAGGCAGAGGGTCCATCTCTCTTAATGGAAAAAGTAGTGCTGATAATGTGTATTGGGTAGAAGGTCTCAGGCACAACCTTTTAAGTGTTGCCTAGCTGAATGACAATAGACTCACTCTAGAATTCAAAGATGGAGTGTGCAAAATAAAAGGAAAGAATGGTGAACTGATGGCCACCTGTATGCAGACCAGAGGTAACCTATTTCAGCTAAATGCAAATATCAGTACATGTCTAATGGCTAAGTTTGATGATAGATGGATATGGCATAGGAGACTCTGCCATGTAAAATTTGACTATATTGTGAAGGCCAGTAAGATCAAGGCAGTTAGAAGATTGCATGTACTGAGCAAGATGAAGAATCCTTTGTGTAGAGAGTGTCAACTAGAGAAAATGTCTTCCTCAACCTTCAAAGGTAAATCTTTCACTGCAGACAATTTACTTGATCTTGTGCCTACTAATTTGTGTGGTCCTATGAAAACTAGGAGTGTGTAGGGAGATAGGTATTTTATGATTCTTACTGATGATTGCTCAAGAATGATGTGGGTCACATTCTTGAAAGACAATTCTAAAGCTTTTGGAAAATTCAAAGCCTTCAGAGCACTGGTTGAAAAAGAAAGTGGTAAGAGGATTAAGTGCCTAAGAATTGATCAAGGAGGAGAATTCACTTCCGGTGAGTTCAACAAGTACTATGAAGAGAACGACATCAAGAGGCAACTGTCTACCCCCCGGACTCCACAACATAATGCCCTAGCAGAGAGGAACAACCAAACTATAGTTGAAGCAACCAAAACTATGTTGATCCAAGGGAAGGTTGCTCACACCTTCTGGAGAGAAGCGGTGAGCACTGCAGTCTACACTATGAACCAAGTACTCATCAAGAAAGGTAAGGATAGAACACCTTATGAGTATTGGACCAGTAACACCAGTGGTAAGCTACTTTAGAGTGTTTGGTAGCAAATGTTATATCAAGAGGAGTGAACATCAGAGCAAGTTTGATGCAAAATGTGAT
This sequence comes from Cryptomeria japonica, assembly GCF_030272615.1. NCBI lineage: Eukaryota > Viridiplantae > Streptophyta > Pinopsida > Cupressales > Cupressaceae > Cryptomeria > Cryptomeria japonica. Next base: position 628,883,834 of record NC_081415.1, on the reverse strand, counting down.
GATAGAATATTCCTAGGATATTCTACCAAGTATAAAGCTCTTAAGTGTTTCAACAATAGGACTCAGAAAATTGTTGAAAGTATTAATGTTAGAGAGGATGAAACCTCTGAGAAATCTGAGGAAACCGGCAGTGAGCAAGTGGTAGATGACCCGGTTGCAACCTTCTGGGAACCGGTTACAAAACAGCCTAGCACCAGTAACAGTGCTCCTACACCTGTAGATGCTGATGTTGATGAAGATGAAGATGAAGAAGAAAAGAAAGAAGAAATAGCTAAGATCATTCCTAGGTATGTAAAGTTGAATTGTGATCCAAAGTAGATCATAGGAGACAAGGATGCAGGAATTCTTACAAGAAGAAAGGTCAGAGAAAATTCTTGCATGATCTCTGAATTTGAGCCTAAAAAATTTAAAGAGGCACATAACGATGGAGAATGGATCAAGGAAATGGAAGAAGAACTTGACCAAATAGAACAAAATGGCACATGGTCTTTGGTACCCATACCTGAGCATAAAAATGTCATTGGCACCAAATGGGTTTTTAGAAATAAGCTGAATGAAGATGACACAGTGGTAAGAAACAAAGCTAGACTGGCGTGTAAGGGATATGCTCAAGAAGAAGGAGAAGACTATGGAGAAACCTTTGCCCCAGTAGCTAGATTGGAAGGAGTTTGTATGCTTCTTGTATATGCAGCCTACAAGGGATTCAAAGTATAACAAATGGATGTAAAATCTGCATTTCTGAATGGAATACTTGAAGAGGAGGTGTATATAGAGCAACCAAATGGGTTTGCCCTATAAGAAGACAATGACATGGTGTGTAGGCTACATAAATCCTTGTATGGATTGAAGCAGACACCTAGAACATGGTATGAATGCTTACACTCCCATCTTGTGAAGATTGGATTTGAAAGAACAAGTGAAGATAGAAATATCTATCTGAAGTCAAAAGGCGATCAGATTATGATCTGTGAGGTATTTGTTGATGACATAATTTTTGGTGGAGATGACAAGATGAGTCATGATTTTGTAGATGAGATGAAGAAGGAATTTGAGATGTCACTTATAGGAGAGATTAAGTTCTTCATTGGACTCCAGATTCAACAAATGAAAGATGGTATCTTTATCACTCAGTCCAAGTATGTCAAAGAGGTGTTGAAGACCTTTGGCATGGAAGACAACAAACTGGTTGGTACACCGATGGTGACCAGTTGTAAACTATCAAAGGAGAATGACTCACCGTTGGTGAATGAGAAGGAATACTGATCAATGATTGGTAAGTTGCACTATGTAGTACATAGCAAACTGGACATTGCACATGCAGTAGGCATTGCTACACGGTTCCAGAAAAGTCCAAGAGAATTCCACTTGGTAGCAGTCAAGTGGATTCTTAGATATATGAAGGGAACTATTGACTATGGATTATGGTATCCATATAGTAATGATTTCAACCTAAAAGTATTTATAGATTTTGATTGGGCTAGTAATGTAGACGATCGGAAAAGAACAACCGATGGTGCATTCTTTCTTGGTGGTAGATTGGTCTCATGGATAACTAAGAAGAAGATTTGTAGATCTCAGTCTACAGTAGAAACAAAATAGGTTGTAGCATTTATGAACTGCACCCAGACAATCTAGATGAAGCATGTATTAAGTGGCTTCAAAGTTCCTGTATCTGAACCGGTAAGTATATTTTATGACAACACAAGTGAAATTAACATTTCCAAGAATCTAGTTTTACATGCTAGAACCAAGCACTTTGATCTCAAGTATCATTTCTTAAGGGAGAAGGTTCAAAACAAAGAGGTAGTATTGGAACATGTTTCCAGTAAGGAGCAGTTAGCAGACATATTCACCAAGCCTCTACTGAAGGCTACCTTTACCTATTTAAGAGGTGAATTAGGAGTGCTTCCCCTTCAAGAGGTGAACTAAAGGTGTGTGCTCCACATCAGTCAGGTATTGTGTTGATAAATCTTTTTCAGGATTGGTGTATTGAAGGATGCTCCTCCTTAGGGGGAGCAACATAGTGGAACATAGCTGTGTGTGCCTCCACTTTGGCATTGTTGTCAAAGGGGGAGAAGATGTGAAGCAGAGAAGATATCTGCAGTATTAGGGAGAAGATGTGAAGCAGAAAGATATCTTTGTATATTGCCATCAATGCCAAAGGGGGAGATTGTTAGAATAAGTGCAGAGCATGATGACATGATGATATTGCATGTTGTCATTGATGTCAATATGCTGAAGTATGAACCAGTATACTATAGTAAGCTAACTAGCAATTGAACTGGCATGATGATGTAAACCGATATATGAAAAAAGTGAAGCGGTATGTTTGAATGAGAACTGGTATATGGAAGTTTTGTATTAGGGTTTCATTTGGCATAACTACCGGTTGGTAGTCTCAGCTTTAGGGTTTCCAGTTGATGCATTCCAACCTTGTGTGATTCAACCGATGACATCTTGTGATGAGTTAGCATTGTAATGAAGACTAGATAGTATTGTCACGTTAGCCTTGTGCGCGTGAAGGATTTCCTTGAGAATCTTGCATGGAGACTGATCCTATCTACCTCGGGAATGTGCGAAGTCTTTATAAACGGTGGAGAGTGCGTGATGGGTTATCAGCTTCCTGAAGTGGCAAAGAATGAACATTGGAGAAGGTCTTGAGATCTGTTCAAGACTATTGTATTCGATGTGGTGTGATTAATGGTCAGGATTGAACCGATTGAATTGTTAAACCTAAATGTTTAGGGTTTAGGGTTTATGCTACCGACCTATCTATTTCCTATAAGGTTGTTGATGTTTTTCACTTTGAAGTTGTTGGAAAATGTTATGTGTGTATCCAAGTGAAGAGATACTTGATTCTTGCTAGACCGGAGAAGTGTGTTAATACTTGCAGAGTGTGATTGCAGAAGAAAAGGAGCTAAAGTGGATCTGCCTTGGCATTGAGTGTTGTTATCTAGTCAGTGTACTACCTGTTGACTTCTAACCATTTCAGCAGCTGGAAAATACCTTAACCAGGTAGCTTTAATAGGCTTTTGTGTAAATCCTTTAATAGGGTGACTCAATTCAATGATTTCTTCAAATCCTCTTGCGAGGTAACCTTTAACAGGGTTCTAACCTTTAACTGGGTATTTAGCCATCCCTTAACCGAGTGATCCCTAGCAGGATCGGTTCCTAACAGAACCTATTGTAAAAGTCTTTAACCAGACTAGGCTCCTAACACTGTGGACTTCAAAAGAGTTCCAAGAACAGCTTGTGGGTATTCATCCCCACTGTGGTTTTTCCCAGTTGGGTTTCCACGTGAAAAATTTGTGTGTCATGTGTGATGCTTTTTTATGTGATGCTTTAATATTTTCTGTTAAGTGGTAAAGCATGTTGAGCTGACAGTCATTATATTTCTGATGATATATTACCTGTTTATGCATTAGGGTGAAGTGGAAATGAAATATTAGATTGTGTAGAGATCTAAGTGTTTACCGGTTTAGGCTGTTCATAATCTCACTGTGAGTAACCAGTAGTGCCCTGATTTAGATCGATGTTAAGGTTTACCAATTAAGTGCAGTCTTTGCAGTCAAACTGGTGGAGGAAAGGTATTTGTCTATACTGATTCACCCCCCCCTCTTAGTACCGGTTTGGTACTTACTGTTCATCATTATTCATCATTTCTTTCTTTCATTTTATTTTTTATTTACTTTTTTTAACTTTTGGAAGATGATGGATACTTGATAGGAGATATGACTCAAGAATCAATTTGTTCTCTAGATAATACCCCTAAAATATGTTCTATAATGATCCATGGCTATTGAAGGTATGCTCAAAGATGTTGATAGGGTGATGGTTAAGGTAGATGAAATGGATGATAAGACGAAAAGGTTATAAGGTTTATGCAAAGGATTGGATAAGAGGGATGGAAGGATAGAACATAGGTGTTGGATAATGGATGGGACGTTGGAATAATTGTGCATGTTGGATGGAAATATTGGCAAGGTCAACATTGGCACACACCTTGAAGAGTGATGGATTGAGGGAGGAATAGTGGAGTTTGGAGTTTGTGATTTTGATGGAAAGGTTGATGTGGATTTTAGGACACAAGGAGCCAACATGGATGAAGGAGGTGAAATAGGTTTTAGGATAGTGGATGTGGAAGAAGCTGGGGTAGCAAACTTGAATGCCAATTTTGATTTTTCTTTAGTGTGCAAGTCTTGTACGAGCGACTTGGGAATCCACATGAATCTTGATTTTTTATTTTTTTTGTGATTCTTTAGAATGCATTGCCTCAATGTAAGACTCAGGAAGCCATACAAATTTTGACTTTTCTTCTTTCTTTGTGGGCCTTTGTGACCTTTTGGACATTTCTTTCTTTTTTAGTCCCTTGGAATGCATTGCTTCTACAAGCACCTTAGGAACCCATATGGTTTTTGAAATTTCTTTCTTTTGCTCAATGAGCCTTTGCGGCCTTTTGTACATCTCTTTTTCTTTTTGGATCACATTTTTCTTTGTTTTTATATGTTGATCCTTAAATGCATGTGGATTGTTTGACTCATGACTTTTATGCTTGGCATCCAAATTGCTTGGAGAAGGAAAGGAATGTATAGATGGATAGGAATGATATAAAGATATTTTGGATGGATGGAAGGTGCTTAAAGATGTGTGACTTTGTTGATCCCGCATAAGGGATGGAGGGATATAGGGACCTAAAATAGATGGAAGGGGTGAAGGGGAAAGCACATATTTGGATTTAACTAGAGAAATGTAGGATCTATGAGGGATACTAACATATTGAGAGTGAGCAATGTAGCCATTATCAAGATTTTCTTTTATAGTGGGGGGTTCTAATATACGTTGTTCATGAATGTCCAACCCTTTTCTTTGATAATGCATGCTTTGAAAGATCTTTTTAACAAAGGTTTTCTTCTTACTTTTGATGCTAGAGGAAAGCCCATTTTAAGGTGGAGGTGACTTGCATGGAATGATAGGATCATGAGAGGGCTTTATAGGCATGATGGACTCTTGAGGTAAACATGGATAATTATGACAAGGGAACAAAGGGATAATTTGATCTTGACATGGAAGAGGACCATTGGATAGAGTATGAAGGGTGTTTGACTCTTCATTTTGAATAGGATCGTTTAAAAAGGTGGAAGAGGCATCATGATCTTGCTTAGGAAGTGGATTAGGAATGGGATTTGGAAGGATGATTTTCTCTTGAGATGGAAGGGGATCATCTTGGAAGAAATGGAAAGGTACAAGGGGATCATCATGGGATTCTAGGGAAGTAGGATATTTTTCAACCATTGGATGGGATTGGAGAGTTTTCGTGTCTTGATCTTGATTTATGATGGAACTCATTTCTTTATTTTTCAGATTATCCTCTTGACATGGATCCACTTCTAAGGAAGGGGGAGTAATTTTGATATGCGATTTTTGGAAGGTGTTCAATTTTTCACATAATGGGGAAGCATTTTGGATGGGGCCTTCTAGAGTGGGTATGATTGGAATTGGAGTGCATGATGGCATAGGATCTAAGATATCCAAATCGTATAAAGGATTTGTATAAAAGAATGGATTAGCTTGGATTTGTACTGTTGATAGCCTTTGAGGGTCAACATGAGAAGTTTCACCATTAGGTTCAAGGAGATGGTATGGATTGTTGCTGAGAAGTTTTAGGAGATGAAGGCATTGTGGAAGAGATGGAGGCCACATATGGAGCCTTGTAGACATAGGTGTATTATTTTGATCATATTTGGTAATGACATCTAGTTTCTCCATAGGTGAATCATTAGGATCTTCAATTTCAATAACACCATTATCAAGGAGGTCTTGAATTTTATGTTTTAATTCCATGCACATTGAAGTTTGTTGGTGTAAATAATTATTCATCTTGGATATTATTACACTTACTTAAGTTTACTTAGGAAATGCATTTCATAGTAGTTTGGGTATGAGACACTTGGGTGTTTGTGCCACATTGGGATAGTGTGTGTAGGAGAAATTCCACCTTTTATGGTGTTGATTTTGCTATTACACTCCACATTCGGTGGGTCATCCACCTCTTGTAGAATATTAGATTATTTCTCCTACCTACCCCTAGTATTTCTTACCTACCCTTGTTTTTCATTGAGCCACATATCATATTTCTGTGCTCATACATCCATATGGCCTTGCCTATATAAGCAGGCCTATATTCATTGTATTGGAGAATCCAATTGATCATTTTTGCATATTGATGAGAATACAGTTTTGTTCTTGTCATTCTGTTGTCTCTCTTATTTGTGCTTTCCATTGCCTCTTGATCTTGGCAAAATCTCACATGGTATCAGAGCCATTGGGGCTTCATTGATTCGTCTTGAAGAGGCATTATTGCGATGTCAAGAGGTAGATCTGAGGAGCAACATCTCTTGGAGGCATCCTAGACCAGATCCGACCCCGCCATTGCGTCTAGAAGGTCGTTTCCATGAATTTTGGTTATAAAGTCGGCCTATTTTGGTGAGAAATTTTTTTTGCCAATTTTGCTATTATTGTATGAATTTCGAAAAAAAAAATTAAATTATTTTCCGAAAAATAAAAATAAAAATTTTGGAAAACAAAAAAAATTTTGGAAAAATTTATCAAAAAAAAAAAATCAAAAAAAAATTCTTGTTTTTGGGGGGTCCGCAGACCCCCCCCCGTGACCCCTGTACTCTGCAGGTCTATCGTACCTATCACCGCTGTCGTGCCGCCATCGTAGGTCTCCTTCTGTCGGCGTCCATACAGTCCCCTGTGACCCAGACTTCCGGCCCAGCCCGTGGTTCCTTCCGACAGTGCACCCGGCAGCTCACATCCCGGCATCGGCGGCTCCTCCCGACACTGGCCCCCGTCACCTGCACCGGCCATAGTCACCGGCATCGACGGCTCCTCCCGGTACCGGCCCCCATCACTGACACCGACCAAAGTCACCGGCACCGCCGGCACTTGCCACGTCGCAGTCCAGTCATCGGGCCACCTCACCTGGTCAGCTCCTTCGCCACGCAGACTCTGCAGGGAACCTGGCGAATCCACGCCCACCACGTGGTAGGAGGCCACTAGCCCGTGGACACATAACACTGCCACGTCAGATTTTCGTACAGCCACATAATATTTTTTCGGCCAACCAGATCATGCCATGTCAGCAGTCCGTACTGTATGGCCGCCCAGTCAGCAGGGAGGTGAATTTTTCATGACGGTCATACAGCCATCAAATTTAACCCCACGGTTTGCTGACATCATCATTTTTCAAACTTTTGCAGGCCCCTCTCATTGAGCTTTTTGATTTTGCAGTTCAACTTCAAATGGCCATAACTTGCTCATTTTTGCTCCTTTTTGGGTGCAATTTCTTTTGAAATGGGCTAGAATTTCATGTACTTTCACATGGTGGAATTATTTTTTGATTTTGATGGACATATTTTTCAGAATTCTTAGTTTTTGGTGACTGTACCTGTCCAATCCCCGTTTCTGCAACTTCCAGGTCTCCGTTCGGGCTCATACGAACTCCTTTTCAGGTGTCATTTTTTTTTAAAGTACTTTATTTTTTGTCTACTCTCAGAATATGCTATCAGTTTGCAGCAATTGTGGGTAGAAATTGTACTTTCATCATATGGTCTTATTTGGCCAATTTGGCATTTATATTGCATAGATCTATCTTCTGATCTTTTGCTTTGTAGTTCTCAGCCTATTGGGGCTCTTATACGATGTGAGATTTTACCAAGATCAAGAGCTCAATGAAATGTACAAAATAGAGACACAATATAGGACAAGAATAAACTATATTCTCATCAATAGAAAATGATCAATAATATCAATTTGATATCCCCTAATCTCATCAACTTGACCATACAAGTCTTGAAACTTTTTTCAAGCATCCTTGATTAGAGTACACTTCTCAATATGAAAAATGAGATCCTTTGATACATACTTTCTTAAGGTACCAATTGCCATGATATTTTTAGTGAGCCAATCCAAGTGACCAAATGGATCAACCTTAGGATCAGCGGGAGCAACAATAGTTCCATCAATGTAATGAGTGAGTCCTTTTTCCATAAGTTTACTCCATGCATCAATTTTCCAAGTAGCATAATTATGAAGAGTTAAGAGAGGAAACTTAGAAGAACCCATAGCAACAAAAAGGAAGGAACACAAGAGCACAAAAGCACAAGAGACACCCCCCCAAATTCACTCAATCAAAGTACCCCCCCAAAAATGATGATTTTGGCACTTTATATGTAGTGCGTGTACAATAGGCCACTTGCAAACAATGGCAAGGTGGACTTCTGATTTTGTTTTACAACTGCCCCAATAGGTTGAGAACTACAAAGCAAAAGATCAGAAGATAGATCTATGCAATACAAATGCCAAATTGGCCAAATAAGACCGTATGATGAAAGTACAATTTCTACCCACAATTGCTGCAAACTCATAGCATATTCTTTCGAGGTTGACATGATTGTGGATACTTATGTATAGCAGTTGGAGGAGGTCTCTTTATGTTTTGAGGAGACATGTGAGTCTTTGGGACATGTTCTACATCCATCTCCACTAGATCTTAGAGTGCCTTTTTCAGCAGTGTGGCATAGTTTACCACCTTTAGAGGGCGTATCTTTCAGCATCGACATGGGGACACTTGAGCAGTTTTCAGAGATTCCTTTTATCATGAGTTTTCTTCATACATCTTCCCTTCATGATTGGGGAGACTTCATGGATACACCTTTGGTTTTGTTTCTTCCTAAGGGGAGGAATGTTGTTTGACGTTCATGGAGCAGTTTCTTCATACATTGAGCTTCTATCATTGGTGCAGATTCCACATTGAGGGGGGGCTTTCTAGCTTCTCTTCTTCTCTCATATGGGAGGGAATTTTTCCTCACATGGGGTTTTGTCCTTCACATTCTTCTATGAGAGTTCTCTTGTATGTTTTTCATCTCTCTTTTGGGGAAGGGTTTTTTCCCATTGGGTTTTTTTCTCTTTCCCCACTTTGTGAGAGTTTTCATTGCATTGGTTTGCATGCATTTGCATTTGTACATGGGTACCTAACATGGCCTCGTAGCCGGGACCCATCTTGCATTGCTTAGTTGCATTGTAGACTTAAGTACATTCCCCTAAGTTGCACTTAAGGGGGGGTGTTGGTGTAAATAATTATTCATCTTGGATATTATTACACTTACTTAAGTTTACTTAGGAAATGCATTTCATAGTAGTTTGGGTATGAGACACTTGGGTGTTTGTGCCACATTGGGATAGTGTGTGTAGGAGAAATTCCACCTTTTATGGTGTTGATTTTGCTGTTACACTCCACATTCGGTGGGTCATCCACCTCTTGTGGAATATTATATTATTTCTCCTACCTACCCCTAGTATTTCTTACCTACCCTTGTTTCTCATTGAGCCACATGTCATATTTGTGTGCTCATACATCCATATAACCTTGCCTATATAAGCAGGCCTATATTCATTGTATTGGAGAATCCAGTTGATCATTTTTGCATATTGATGAGAATACAGTTTTGTTCTTGTCATTCTGTTGTCTCTCTTATTTGTGTTTTCCATTGCCTCTTGATCTTGGCAAAATCTCACAAAGTCTTATGTTTGTTAGGTCTATGATATGCACAATAATTACTCAAAAATTCACATCCCCATGTGGTCTTGTTAAGCAATATGATAAGATTGTGCTCAAGAAGCTCTTTTAAAGCTGACTCAATAGATTGTCCCAAAGGTATAAATTGTCTATTTGAGGGATATTTTGAAAAAAGGTCTTGTTGTCTTGTTGAAGGACTCATGTGATCTTTCTTGAGATTTGGCTTTTGATTTTCAATTATTTGTTGTTCCACCTTATATAGTCGTTTTAGCATTCCATGAAGTTTGTCACTCTTGATATCATGAATTTGTTTCTAAAAAGGGGTCATTGATTCATTTTGTTGAACTTTAATATCATATATTTCTCTCTTGAGATCTTGAATTTGTTGGGCCAAGGTAGCCATGGAGATTTACGATAGTTATGATCTTTGACCTAGGATAGTGTATGAGATTCTAGGTATGATGCAAATCCTAAAGTGAAAAGGGGGGACTATATGATATGAGTGAAATTGGGATGCAACTAAAGATCAATGCAAAGATGCAATCTATGTGATATGATTGAGATGGGAATGTGCTAAAGAGTTGATGCAAAATGCAATCTACATGATAGGAAATTGTTGTATAGCTAAACCCTAAATGGGATATGAGGATGCATGATGTTTGATGCAAGGACTAAGGATACTCTAGGTCTGAAAAATATTTGCAATGTGAGGTTTGACTCGTGCTATGATGGATAGACACACGAATAAGTGATCAAAGAGAGGGCATGCTATGATAGGAGATGATGAACTCCAAGCAGAATACCAACTCAAAGATATTGATAGGTTCCCTAACTCAAGGAAGATGCACCTCAAGTGATAAGGGGGATTGATGATCAAAAGTTGATGTCAGACCTAAGATGAGAAATTGTAAGTGCAAGCAATATTTTTGGGTTTTTTATTTTTTATTTTTTGGATTTTGGTATGCAAATAATAATGAAATGCTAGAACCAATGATGAAATGACCTAAGGCACTTATGCAAGGTCTAAGGTTATGTCCTAAAGGAATGATGGAAGTCTATGCAAATATTATGGGTATGATCTAAGGGGATTATGCATGGGTTTGATCTAGGGGGATATGCAAATACTAGGTATGATTAAATAAGATATGCAAGGATGCAAGGTTCAACTAGGTGAAGACTATGCAAGGATCTAAAAGGGGATAGGAAACTAGAATGATGTGACAATGTGAGGACCTAAAAGATCAGAACTTCAAAAGTGATTCCCCAAGAGATTTGAAATGATTTTTTTTTTTGAGAACACAGGTTCAATGTTTCAAGGACAATGTTGTTTTGCAATGTTTTTGTTTCAAGTGTGGCGTTAATTGTGAAATGTTCTTGTTTGTTTGTGAACACACTCAGTAAACATGGCAGACAGATTTTTTGTTTGATTTTACAATAAAAACACATTCAAGTACAATCCTATGGTTGTCCAGGACAATAGTTGTTGAATCTCACTTGGGGGCTTACCCCGAGCTACACAATTCAAAGCGGATACTTAGATGCTTGACCCCACTGGCTCCACCCTTGGCACTCACTTTTTCGGGGCAACCAAGCATCAGTTCCCATGAAAACTACATGTGGCAAACTTTGTATCTCTACTAAGAACCGTAAGAATGTGAGCCGCTTCAGAGGTCAGACCTCCTGCATCAAGAACTAGAAGGCTTTTGGCTTCTAACACAAAAGGTGTCCAGTAAGGGCATCCGTTCGAGTGGTCATATATGCAGCAGCGTATGCTCCATTAAGGAAGGCTCCCAGCCTATAAAGGTTGCGCTCTATGGTGTTTATTGGGAGACATGTCGTCAGTATGAACTAATCAACACTCGTTGCTTGCAACTTTCGTTACAAACATATTTATTTATAGTGTTTCGGAAGAGCTTGACTTTAGCCCATTACCACTTGGGTTGTTCCCTCTCACTGAGTCTTAAGGGACTCTCGGGAGCCTATTGCTCAAGACACAAAAGACACTGGTTAATTTTAAAGCACCAATTCAAAGTGTGATCTAAGCTAAAAAAATCAGACAATCTATTTCAAATCACAAGTTCTTTGATAGGCATCTTGCATCAAATGACATTAGTAGTTTCAAGAGATTATCTTAGACACATGAGATTAGATGTCATAAGAGAGAACCTACACAAGCACACAAAGCAACAAAGATTAGCCTTCGAAATCAAAAATCAATAAAAAATACAAACGCTATCCATACTAAAAACACACTAACAAAGTAAGCTAACAAATCTAATAAAAATAAAATCTAATTAACAAAAATAAAATCTAATTTAACAAAAATCTAATCAAAAAATAAAAATATATTTTAAAATTAAAAAAACTAACAAAACAAAAATCTAACAAAAATCTAAACTAATCTAAATACTAATTTAAAAATTTAAATTAATCTAAATACTAATTAAAAAACTAAATTAATCTAAATACTAATTAAAAATTCTAAACTAAAAACTACTTACAAATTGAAACTAAAATCTTAAATGAGATACCTAAAACTAAAAGCCTAAGACCAAAAACTAAAACATGAACCCTCACATTTTTTTCAGATTTTTCTTGCAAATATGCATGGAGATGTAATAATATAAACAAGGCATGAGAACTATTTTCTTTTCTGCAGAAAGAAGTGGAGTATTTAACCCAAGCGAACGGTTTTTGTGATTATGTCAAAATGCAATGACAAGGCATGCAGAAAATAGCAAGAACAAATGAAACGCCTTTTTTTCTTTAAGTCTGCCACGTCAGAATATTAAAGCATATTTAAAAGATTTTGCAAAATGGAGGCAGTTTCACTGGCTTTCTAAAGAGACATGGGGCAGATTTCTTTTATTTATTCTTTTCTTTTCAAATACAAATATGTTAGATTTTGCATGCACATTATGAAACTGTTTCAAATATGCCTGAAAAGTATTTTGTGTTGTTGACATGTTTTAATCTGCATTCATGCAAATCACAAGACATGGGAGCTGTCAAAACATAATGTGCAGGCATATGATGCAAAACGTGGCTATCATAAATATCAAGAGAGGTTATAACATTAGCCAAATCGACCTCTTCCAAGACAAAAATGTTTTTTTTTTACTGGGGAAGAAAAACGTTGTAAAAAAAATGGTAATGAACATCCATACTACAAAATCATTATCTTAACCACACAAAAGCATGGGGAATACAAACAGAAGATGAAATTGAAGACAGTCACAAACATAAGCGTTATTAAGCAACTGAGATGGTTTAAAACATTATATTTGGCAGGCAAGAGTATGCTATATTAGCGACACAAATATTCTGGTTATGACTGTCCCAAAAAACATTTAAGACAAGAAGCACGTGGTAAAGAGTAGATAAAATGTTATAATGCTCTGTAATTGAAATGATACGAGACACTCATATAATAAACTGAAATGTAACTCTCAAATGACCTGCAAACAAAGCATTAAAAAATTTCAAGCAAATCTACAAACAAAGATTTTCAAGAAAACCTCTTGTATGAGAGGATGTTAAGTTTCTACCAAGTGAAAACAATATAACAAAAGGACAATGATTGTCCCACCGGGTGTGCCAATTGTAGATGGAGGAAATGGATTGAATACGAGATTCAATCTCCCAACATCCAATAATGAAGTACCTACAAAACACACATATGCAAAGCCAAAATGAACAAAGAAACACATACACATTAACATGAATTTGCCTCCATTGCTCTCCTATCAACCAAGGTCTTGTATTTTTAAGATTTCGCTCTCAAAGCATTGTGCACAAGAGGCTATGGTGAATGGAGATAATTTTAAAATAAAGATGTGCAATTTGATCAAGAAAACGAAATGCAAGAATGCATGAAAGATCTCAAAAGATGCAAGCAATGAATTTTGAATGCAAAAGTTGTGGATGAGTGCTCAAAATGCAAAGATGGTGAAGAATTCAAATTGACATAAGTTCGACGCATAAATATGAGATCTTCAAATAAGAGAGGGGGGCTTGTTTAAATAGATTTTCTCCGGGCGAGTTCATGTTGTGGGATGAATATGGGATAATGCAAGATGAGTGGTATAGGGAAGAAGAGTGGTAAATGGGAAATGGTAAGTGGTAGGAGGGGATATTAAAGGGGTTTTATTAAATAAATAGAGAAATGTATATAAGGTAAATGCATGAAGGTGTATGCATGAATATGATATAATGTTTTCTTTAATAAATTTAATGGATAAATGGTAAGATATTAATAATAATATAATAAAAGATGGGAATTATGAATAATGAATTATTGAGAAATGATAATCTAATAATAAGGACTCGCCCGATGTTCGAAGAAATTTGAAATTAAATGAGGACAAATTAATGGAAATTTTTATGTGTCTACATTTTGCTCCTCTTTGAGACAATGCAGCCTATTGCGTTGTTTCAAAGAAAATGATAAACTGATATATGTCCCAGAGGTGTCTTGCTAAGGGTGATGATTGATTGGTTATGCCCCCTCAAGAGAATCATTGAACATAATGATGGAGATTGATCTCTCGATAGATCATGGGAGAGAAGATTGGATGATTGATATCGTGCAAGTGATTAGATTGAGATGTACATTTGATAGAAATGTACAGTTGATGAGGCGTAACTAAACAATTGATGGAAATGAACAATATATCCGAATTGATAAGCTGGTTAAGTTGATTGAGCTGATTAAGCTGATTGAGCTGATTAAGCTGGTAAGGATTGATGCTAGCACAAGATAAGGTGATCCAATGATTGATTGATCCAGGGCATTGAGATTGCAAGAAGCAAGGTGGTTGATAAAGAGATTAAAGATTCAAAGAAATTGCATTAGTTGGATAAAGTCTTTAATTGATCTTGTTGCAATAAGAAGAATGAATAAGATGATGAAAGAAATGATGAAAAAGATACATGAGAAGGAGGATGAGAAGAGAAAAGTGATGATTATGAAGAATGATGAAAAATAGGATATGAAAGTGATGAGAATTCTTGTGCTTGTATAATCATTGAGCTTACTATAGAAAAAAGGCAAAAAATGATTTGGATATGAATTAGATCCAAATGAATTAGTCACACCAATTGCGAGAAAGAAAATATATTAGACAGTAAAGGAATGCCTCAATGTGTATCAGACTAATATGTCCTCGATGATCTTAAGCGATCATGTCCTAAGATGTGTCATCATATTCCTAAGGAACATCCCACAAGCAACAAACAAGTGAACATGCCCCATCCTCACCTTTCTAGTCAAAGACATCTTGGAGATAAAATCTCTAGTCAAAGACATCCTAGAAAAGCTAAAAGACATGTCACCAAAAAGGAAAATCAGAAACAATCAAGAGAAAATAAGCAAACAAGCAAACAATATGTTTCATGTCGAATGATTTTTTTTTTCTTCATAGTTGATGGGTTCGGGTGCATAAGTTGATCAGATGTTGTCATGTTTGCTCAATTTAAGTTTCGTCCTGTCATGATTTTTAAGATTTCTTTAGGACATTTTATGAATTTTAAGATTTTTTCAGGACATTTTTTTATTTTTAAGATTTTTTTAGGACATTTTATGAATTTTAATATTTTTTTAGTATTTGCCCCTAGTGTCTAGCAAGGTAAAAGGGATTTTGAGCGAGTGAATGAATGAATGGGACATGAATGGATAAGCGAATGATGGAGCAAGCTTATGTGTTTGTCAAGGACTATCTCACAATAGGGTAACATGTTTAATCCAAACATAGGGACTAGATATAGAAATGCAAAGCTAGGATAGGTGTAATGAATGCCATGTGATCTAAAGGATTGGACATGTCAAGAGTTTTCTTTGCATTTTATGTCCTTAATTTTGATCAAGAGCGAGGGATAGATTTGGATAGGAGGCAAATATGATAAGCAAGATCAAAAGGGGGTAATGATGGATGGAAGCAAGTAGTGGAAAAAATAATGGATAGGAGCTTAAGGGTGTGGATCAAGTGCAATAAATAGGACACACAAAAGCCTGTTAAGATCCTTAACCTTGTCAAGCTCAAAGGTGGAAAAAGGGATATGGATGGATATAGAGTGAATGTGGGATAATAGATGGATGCACACAGATGGAACTTGCCCCCAGTGAATAGTGCAAGAGGACAATGAATTATGCATGATGCCTGTTTGCCAGGTTTTCATCATGGTACTTGCCCAAGGCGCCTATTTGCCAGGTTTTCACTAGTGGACGAATTTTTTTCTCTTTTTTTGATTTTTAACTTTTTTCCTTTTCTTTTCTTTTTTTTTCATTTTGTTTTTTTCTTTTCTTTTTCTCTTTTCTCCGTTTTTTTTTTTTTTTCTCATTTTGACTTTCTTTCTTTCATTTTATTTATTTTTTACTTTTTTTTAACTTTTGGAAGATGATGGATACTTGATAGGAGATATGACTCAGGAATCAAGTTGTTCTCTAGATAATACCCCTGAAATATGTTCTATAATGATCCATGGCTTTAAAAGGTATGCTCAAAGATGTCGATAGGGTGATGGTTAAGGGAGATGAAATGGATGATAAGACGAAAAGGTTATAAGGTTTATGCAAATGATTGGATAAGAAGGATGTAAGGATAGAACATAGGTGTTGGATAATGGATGGGATAATTGAATAATTGTGCATGGCTAGATGGAAATATTGGCAAGGTCAACATTGGCACACACCTTGAAGGGGGATGGAATGAGGGAGGAATAGTGGAGTTTGGAGTTTGTGATTTTGATGGAAAGGTTGATGTGGATTTTAGGACATAAGGAGCCAACATGGATGAAGGAGGTGAAATAGGTTTTAGGATAGTGGATGTGGAAGAAGTTGGGGTAGCAAACTTGAATGCCAATTTTGATTTTTATTGTGCAAGTCTTGTACGAGCGACTTGGGAATCCACATGGATCTTGATTTTTTATTTTTTTGTGATTCTTTAGAATGCATTGCCTCAATGTAAGACTCAGGAAGCCATACAAATTTTGACTTTTCTTCTTTCTTTGTGGGCCTTTGTGACCTTTTGGACATTTCTTTCTTTTGTAGTCCCTTGGAATGCATTCCTTCTACAAGCACCTTAGGAACCCATATGGTTTTTGAAATTTATTTCTTTTGATCAATGAGCCTTTGCGGCCTTTTGTACATCTCTTTTTCTTTTTGGATCATATTTTGCTTTGTTTTTACATGTTGATCCTTAAATGCATGTGGATTGTTTGACTCATGACTTTTATGCTTGGCATCCAAATTTCTTGGAGAAGGAAAGGAATGTATAGATGGATAGGAATGATATAAAGGTATTTTGGATGGATGGAAGGTGCTTAAAGATGTGTGCCTTTATTGATCCCGCGTAAGGGATGGAGGGATATAGGGACCTAAAATATATGGAAGGGGTGAAGGGGAAATCTTGTATTTAGAATTAACTAGAGAAATGTAGGATTTATGAGGGATACCAACATCTTGAGAGTGAGAAATGTAGCCATTATCAAGGTTTTATTTTATACAAGGGGGTTCTAATATACCCTGTTCATGAATGTCCAACCCTTTTCTTTGATAATGCATTCTTTGAAAGATCTTTTTAACAAAGGGTTTCTTCTTACTTTTGATGCTATAGGAAAGCCTATTTTGAGGTGGAGGTGACTTGCAAGGAATGATTTTCTCTTGACCAGAAGAAGATGGTCTAACCGGCATGTTAAGAGATTCCCCAATCATGAAGTTGGGATGGATGTTGTGTGCTACTATAGCACTACTTCTGGTTGTGCAGCGGAGTCTGGAAATGAAAGGACCCATCTTCAGAAGAAGGTAAGACCTGCTCCCATGACTAAAAATGGGAAGAAGAGTGAAACTAAGTAGGTATGGAGGAAGAAGAAAGAGTATGCAACCATGGACCGACATTGTGCATTCAATGCATAGGTGATATCTCCTAAGGCCTAAAGAGATGAAGGACCTCAAGGGGAGTAACATATTGACTAGATCATTCACCCCCTTAGTGAAGAAGGGAACTTGGAAGAACAAGATGATGCTGACATGGATGATGGAAATGAGAAGATAAGTTTGTGTAGTGGTTGCCTTGGCTACACACCTATAGATCAGAGTTGAATCACTACTGCATGTGTCAATGGATAGAGATTAATAGTTGAAATCAGATACATAGTGACACAAAATGTTATGAGTCACATGGAGGTGCTCCGGTAGTGATGATGGACCAGTACAGGAAACCGGTATGTCAAGGATGTTACCAACATGAATGCTAATAGAAACTTGTAGGTTATGTAAGACAATAAAGTTGGAGATCATTGCATTAGCCCCAATAACATGGAATGGGAAGTTATGGCTCAGGTGGTTTTGATGAAGACCTAAATGACATATGTTGTCCCAGTTGTTGATCATGCAGACATACATGTTTTTGGGCTAACCAGTTTGATTCATGGCATGATGATGACATTGTATGGCATTGTGAAGATCCAAGATCATGTCATAGGCTGTGGTAGAAATAATGTAGTTGATAGATCATTAGATTGATCACATATGCACATCTCAACTGGTATATGGAGATGAGTGGTGCCCCGGTATTGGATCTGACAGGCATTGTGGACCTGAGATGTATGATTCAAGGGGAGTTGACAACCATGTTTTCTGACTAGTATCAGACTTGCTAGACACAAAGGGTGTGCAAGTGTCTATGGATGTACCGATATGTTTGTGTTTTGGAGGTATCCGATTTTGTGAGATGTTTCAATGCCCATTCAATTAAAATCAATTGGATCATCGGGAGTGTTGTTTGCTAAGAGAGAAAGTTACCTACATAAGAGAACATGTATTTGGTATCAAAAGAGATACAATTGGTATCAGTGTTAGCCTCAACACTTGGTATCAACATTTTGGGGTTAGAATAACTTTTGCATATCAAAGGGGAGATGATGTAGTTTGACTGACAGGTAAGTGTTGTTCACTGACATATATGTCTTCAATTAGTTTTAGACTTGTATATGCATGTGTTTCCGGTTTGCATAAACACTTGTTGTTAAGCGATTGGTGTCAGTTGATGATTGAGTCCTCCATCTAAAGAGCTACAACTTGGGAATTTGTACCAATTGCTATCAAAAGAGGGGATGCATCCAGTGAAGAGAAAAAGGGGAGAAAAATATCTGACAGTGACTAGTAAATATAGCGAGGTGAGATACCCTGATAGTGCCCTTGGCCAACATCTAATAGTGACTGGTAAATACAAGGGGGTGAGAGACCCTGACAATTCCCTTTGCCATTGTTTTCAAAGGGGGAGAAGGATTTTGTAGTATACCGCATACTACTTGTGTGAGAATCCATGGTTTATACAAAAGGGGAGAAAGATTATGTAGTATGTCGGATACTACATGAGTTGACATCAATGCCAAAGCGGGAGATTGTTGGTATTGTGTTTTCATTGATGTCCATCGATATGGGAGATAGATGATATGTTGACATGGAGAAGACAAGTCAACCAAGTGAGTGGTTATCAACCGGAAAGGTTATGACAAGTGTACAAGAAGGATGTATAGATCATCGGTATGTTGTGTGGATCTAGAACAACAAGACTCCCACTAGATAGAGATGCAGTCACCATGTGAAGAGATGACTAATAGTGAATGTACCCACACCAAATCATGAGTGCATTGTAGGATGTAGATGACAAGGACTCACTCCCACCAAAAAGTAGAGTTTATCTCCTATTATGAAAAGTATGCATCCTATTTCTGTGAGATAAGGAAGAAGAGGTAAAGGCAGGTGTTTGAAGGATCACATCGGATCTACCGGTAAATCAAAGGGATGTCTCAAGTGCATGAAATTAGGGATATGCATTGGACTGATATAGAAGGCATGTTATGCCACCGAGACAGAAAAGGAAGAGTAGAGAATTGATGGGTTTGTCACCTTGACAAACCGACTAAGATAATGTTCAGTCTAATGATGAAGAGGGAAAAGTGGAGCAGCTATAGAGAGAGAGTGCAACCAGTATGTAGATGCCTTAGATGGAATCAATTGAAGGTTGATGACATGGTGTCATCAGGATGGCTATTGGTGAGCATGAGAACCAGTAAGGAAGCAAAGAGGCTAAGTGATGTCCTCCTACCTGATGAGAATGCTATGGATAGACATGTCTAGTGACCAATTAAGGTGTTCCACTGGTAGATCAACAAAGTGCAGACATAAAGGGTAACCGTTAAAGTGTGAGATATTGATAGGGTTAGTGAATCGATAGAAAAGAAGGACCGATTGAGTGTTTGGTCGATGATCCGGTCTGAACCAACACAAAGGTCCAAGCTAAGGTGGATGTCAACAAAGGTGCCACGTGGAGTCAAGGTGGTGAACATGCATGCAATGGTAGATGGAGTGTACATTGACAAAGTTGTTATATAGTTGGTCAACATTAATTGTAGACCCCGTAAATCAAGGGATGTGTTGCACAAGAATTGCAAAGGTGTGTGGCTCAAGGAAGCTTGAACAATGGAGATCAATGGGATGCATCAATCAATACAGAATGTCCAAGTACATAATGAAGTTGGTGATGAAATCTGTAGAACCATTTATGGTTATTGATCTTGTGTCTCGCCAACTGATTGTCCATGTTTTCTAAGTTTAGCAAACGTGTATTGGAAGGCACATTAATGGTGGTGATGTGCAAATAGTTGTCTTGGTGCTCAAATCAAATGAGATTTGATTTGATTAAATGTGCCTCATGATCATTGGAAGAAACCCTCATGGTGCCAAGTTCAAACTCACGTCTTGGCAGGAAAATTTGGATATATGTATGCAGGCCAAAGATATTGTTTGTGTTATTGAAGGAGAGAGTGTTGTTGCTACATGTGAGAGAAAATCAGTCAAGTACTCATCAAGTATCTGAAAATAAATGAGTGTGTCCAAGTGAGAATCAGGTTGAAAGGATCAACCAGTAGTCTGCAAGTGAGTCAATGAGAAATTATACCAGTGGTGACCAAACCGGTAGAGAAGAGTTGCAGAAGAGTGTAGAGTAGGCATGAAGGAACCAACAAAAGATAGAACTAGTGGAGAGAAACAAATTAGTTGAGAGATGAGACAACCAGCAGAGAGAACCGAGAGAGAGAGAGAGAGAGAGAGAGAGAGAGAGAACTGATAGAGAAAGAGAAGAGGCTGAACTGATACGGTTGCAGCAGGAGATAAGGTTGTAGCTATGTGTGTGTGAGAGAGAGAGAGAACCATTAGTGAACTGAATAAAAGATTTAGTAGACAAATTTGAAGAAGAGTTACAATATCCATTTGTAACAAGGCTATTAACTTGTAAATGATTATGTTTTGTATTCACTAAGTTAGAGCTTAGTGCAGTGGTTGTAGCTCCTTGGGTTGGTGCCCTAAATTAGGGGTTGGTGTCATTTGTAACAAGGCTATTAACTTGTAAATGATTATGTTTTGTATTCACTAAGTTATGACAAGTGTACAAGAAGGATGTGCAGGTCATAGGTATGCTGTGTGGATGCAGAACAACAAGACTCCCACCAGATAGAGATGCAATCACCATGTGAAGAGATGACTGACAGTGAATGTAACCACACCAGATCATGAGTGCATTGTAGGATGAAGATGACAAGGACTCACTCCCACCAATAAGTGGAGTTTATCTCCTATTATACAAATTATGCATCATAGTTTTGTGAGATAAGGAAGAAGAGGTAAAGGCGAGTGTTTGAAGGATCACATCGGATCTACCGGTAAATCAAAAAGATGTCTCAAGTGCATGAAATTAGGGATATTCACTAGACCAACATAGAAGGCATATTATGCCACCAGGACAGAAAAGGAAGAGTAGAGAATTGATGGGTTTTGTCACCTTGACAAACCGGCTAAGATAATGTTCAGTCTAATGATGAAGAGGGAAAAGTGGAGCAGCTGGAGAGAGAGTGGAACCAGTATGCAGATGCCTTAGATGGAATCAGTTGAAGGTAGATGACATGGTGTCATCAGGATGGCTACCAGTGAACATGAGAATTGGTAAGGAGGAAAAGAGGCAATGTGATGTGCTCCTACCTAATGAGAATGCTATGGATAGACATGTCTAGCAACCTATTATGGTGTTCCACCTATAGATCAGAAAAGTGTAGACATGAAGGGTAACTGATAAAGTGTGAGATACCAATAGGGTTAGTGAACCAACAAAAAAGGACCGGTTGAGTGTTTGGTCAGTTTTCCTATCTAAACCAACACAAACGTCCAAGCTAAGGTGGATGTCGATAAAGGTGCCATGTGGAGTCAAGGTGGTGGACATGCATGCAGCGCTAGATGGAGTGTACACTGATGAAGTTGTTACAGAGTTGGTAGACATTAATTATAGACCCCATAAATCATGGGATGTGTTGTAGAGGCATTGCAGAGGTGTACGGATCGAGGAAGGTTGAACAAAGGAGATCAATTATTCTACATCGATGATGCAGAATGTCCAAGTGCAGAATGAAGTTGGTGATGAAATCTGTAGAATCATTTATGGTGATTGATCTTATGTTTCACCGACTGACTGTCCACGTTTGCTAACTTTAGAAAATGTATATTGGAAGGCACGTTAATGGTAGTGATGTGTAGATAGTTGTCTTTATGTTTAAATCAAATGAGATTTGATTGGATTCGATGTGCCTCATGATCAGTGGAAGAAACCCTAATAGTGCCAAGTTCAAACTCACGTCTTGGCAGAAAAAATGGATATATGTATGCGAGCCAAAGATATTGTTTGTGTTGCTGAAGGAAAGAGTGTTGCTGCTACATGTGAAAGAAAATCAATCAAGTACTCATCGAGTATCTGAAAAAGATTATGTGTACAAGGGAGAATCAGGTTGAAAGGATCAACCAGCAATGATGAGGAACCGGTAGTCTGCAGGTGAGTCTATCAGAGAAGAATGATGATATGATGAATCAATAATGATCTAGTCAACTATTGAGAGGGGGGTGAATCAGTAGATGGAAAACAAGCTAAACTTTCACCAAAATAAAAAATCAACTCATAAATCAATCATTGAACTAACAGGTTCAAACACTGAACTACAAATTGCAATTTCTTTGACAGATTACCAATTGACTGGCATAACAGAATAAGAGTATAACCAATCTAAAAATCTCAAACCATTTAACCAAAACATCAAATCATTTTACAAACATTAGAAAATCACATTTCAGATTATTGTCAGTCATCTTAACACATCTAAGTGGCTCTACCAGTTAAATAGATTAACCATATCAAAACATAACCACGAAAACCATTCACCACTTGACACAATGATTTTTGACATGGAAACCCAAATGGGAAAAACCACGATGGGGATCTCTTCTAAAATTTGCCCTATTGAACTTTGGACCTTCTTTCTTCATCACGTTCTCCTAGATCTTTACCTTAAGCCGTTAGACTTAGACACTAGATGACCTAAAATGTTCTAATACCAATTGATGATATGATGAATCAATAATGATCTGGTCAACTACTGATAGGGGGGTGAATCAGTAGATGGAAAACAAACTAAACTTTCACCAAACTCAAAAATCAACTCATAAATCAATCACTGAACTAACTGGTTCAAACACTGAACTACAAACTACAACTGCTCTAATAGTTTACTGGTTGACTGGCATAATAGAATAACAATATAATAGATCTAAAACTCTCAAACCATTTAATCAAAACATCAAATCATTTTACTAACATTAGTAAAAGCACATTTCAAATTACTGTCGGTCATCTTAACACATCTAAGTGGCTTTACCAGTTAAATAGATTAACCATATCAAAACATAACCACAAAAACTATTCACCACTTGACACAATGATTTTTGACTTGGAAACCCAAATGGGAAAAACCATGGTGGGGATGAATACCCACAAGTATTCTGAACTCTTCTGAAGTTTGCCCTGTTAGGAGCCAAGCCTGTTAAAGCTTTACAAAAATGTCCTGTTAGGAACAGATCTGGTTAAGGACCACCCAGTTAAGGGATTGACTACAATGCCCTGTTAAACGCAATACTCTATTAGGATTAACCTCGATAGAGGATTTGAAATCCAAGCTAATGGATCACCTAGTTAGAGGATTTAGAAAGCCCTAAGCTTTTTAAAGATTACCCGGTTAAGGGATTTAACTATTGTAATTGTTAGAGAAAAACAAGGTCTTGTTGATCTGGTAAATAGCACTACTATGCTTTATCATATCCTTTTCATGCTCCTATCCACCTTCAAACATTTTGCATATACTCCTTTTGGTTCAGCAATATATCACACTAACACTTAACCAAAATTTCCAACACTACAACAAAACAACTCATTGACCTTATAAGAAAAACAATAGGTTGGTAACACATCACAAACCTAAGATCTCATAGAGATTACAAACAAAGTGGTTCAAACCTAATCATTGGATTACATAGAAATCATTTCAAATTGTACAAGACAACCTTGACCACTCCTTGATCACCGCTTCATCGAATCCACAACTCATCACATGGTTTCCACTTCATGCTATGCACTCGCTCATTCCCAAGATAAAACAATTATCTCTATTTTCCAAAACCACTTTGAAAATCATCACATGCATGATGCATAAATGGCATAATCATCTCCAATCACCATTTGATCATAGATCAACACAACCGATTCACCAAGCTCCATTGGTTAGGGTTTGGCATATCAAGAGGTAGGGTTACCGGTTGATCTCACTGCTTCACTAGTAATACTGGTTTCCTTTACTTCTCAAGTACTGGTCGCATTAAAACTCCATTACCAGTTACAATAGACATCAATGACTACAATTAACTTCATTAATGTCTACTTCATGCAAATGCCAACAATCTCCCCCTTTAGCATTGATGGCAATACAAATAAC